>NW_026571404.1:33610577-33750577 GCF_026225935.1 Boleophthalmus pectinirostris | reverse complement strand
AGAGAATGAAAGGAGGAGAGATATAGACAGAAAGAGTGGGGAAGAGAGATAGAGAGGGAGAAGGGAGAAAAAGAGAGAGAGGGGGAAGAAAGAGTTACAGAGTGAGGGGAGAGAAAGAGAGGAAGAGAAAGAGGGGGGATTGACAGAGAGGAGAGGGGGAGAGAAAGAGAGGGGTAAATAGATAGACACGGAGAGAAATAGATGGAGAGAGGGGGGAGAGAAAGAGAGGGAGAGAGATAGACAAACAGAGAAAGGGAGAGGGGGAGAGAGATAGACAGAGGGGGAGGAAAAGAGGGGCGAGAGATAGACAGAGAAAGAGAGGGGAGAGAGATAGACGGGGAGAGGGAGAGAAAGAGAGGGAGAGAGAGGGGGAGAGGGTAGACAGAGAAAAACGGGGAGGGAGAGAGATAGACAGAGAGAGAGAGAGAGGGAGAGAGAGAAAGATAGACGAAGGGGGAGAGAAAGAAATGGGAGAGATATAGACAGAAAGAGAAAGGAGAGTGATGGAGACTGAGAGGGGGAGAAAAAGAGGGAGAGAGATAGAGAGGGAGAAGGAGGAAAGAGAGAAGGAGAAGAGAAGGGGAGAGGGCAGGAGGGAAGAAAGGGAGAGAGACAGGAAGAGAGGGAGAGGGGAAGATAGGGAGGGAGGGAGGGAGAGTGAGAGAGACAGGAGGAGAAAGAGGGAGAGAGAGGGAGAAACAGAGGAGAGGGACACAGAAAGGGAGAGGGAGAGAAGAGGGAGGGCGGAAGGAGAACGAGACAGAGAGGTGGAGAAAGAGAAGAAAAGGGAGTAAGAGGAGGACAGAGGGAGACGGGGAAGAGAGACAGAAAAGGGGTACAGACAGAGTGGGAGAAGGAGAGAGTGACAGGCAGACAGAAAGAAAGTGAGAGAGGGAGGACAGACAGAGAAAAAGAATCAATAAGAAAGAAAGAAGGGGACAGGGACAGAGAAACAAGGGAAGAAGGGCAGAGAGAGAACACACACACACACACACACACTGACGGAGAAAGGGAGAGGGGAAGAGAAACGCAGCGAAAGAGAACGAGGGGATCTGACACACAGAGAAAGAAAGATGGAGAGAGGACAAGAGGGCCCTTCTGTGGGATCCATCAGTGACGTGAGAGCTGTCATTCAGATCCTATCAGCTCAAGTGTCTGTCCACGACACAGAGACGCAGAGACGCATGTGGAGACGATGTTTACACACACACACACACACACACACACCACTAATCTGATCTCTGGACTTATCTGATTACTGAAATGTCATGTAAACACTTTGATCAGATGGGAGTAATGCGATTTCATTCTGATTGTTCACACTTTTTGGTTTTGACGAGGAATATTATGCAAATGAAGGGCAAACGATCACAGCCACAATGAAGGAGAAAATGTTAACGATTTATAGGTCTTGAGGGTCATGTTCTAATGCTGTTACCTTCTCATCAACATACCTGCTGTTGTGTTTTGTCTTTTTTTTCAATTTGAGTTCTTCTGTGTGTATATAAAGTTTAGAAAGTGAGAAACTTATGGAAAAAAACACTGAAAAAGAAAGTGTGTCCAAATATTTGGCTGACAATGTACATGTGAACAATACAAGTGCTCCTCAGTAACTCTCCTCCTCTTTTCAATTCTATTTACTCACTTTTACTTACTTTTCACTATTTACTCACATGAAAACATTGTAGTTGGAAAGATTGTGGAGCCTGAGATTCATTCAAACATGTAAATCCTCACAGAGTGCGGTACATGTGAGCTGCTGCACCGTTTACATGAGACCAAAAAAAAAAGTTGCAGTTGACAGCAGCCTTTAAACTTGCTTCGGTAATTCTCAGATTAATAGTCTGGATTTGTATCTGTGACGCAACAAACCTGTCAAAATGCAAACAAGAGTATATTTGAGTTCTCAGAGGAGGTGATTGGATTAATGGATTCATGAAACGAACCTGAACAAAAGCAAAAATACAACTGCGGGTTTGTTTTGACAAGGGAACATGGTTAAAAAAGATTAAAAACATGTATCGTATTTTTCAGACTATAAGTTGACACTTTTTTCATGGTTTGTGTGGTTTCTGTGACTTATACTCAAGTGTGACTTATATGTTAAAATATATAATTTCACATGTTTATTTTCACACTGACAGCCATGAGAGGGCGCTCTAGTCTTGTGTGTCAGTATCTGCTGCTCCTGTTCCTCCTGTACCACTGTCACTTCACTCTACTGTGCATGTCTCCTGCAGAAAGAGCAGATGTCTTGCTGCAAGTAGTGAAATATGCAGCCAAAAATGGTAATTGAGCAGCAGAAAAAAACTTGTGAGGGACTGGCGAAAAGCAGAGGACACTCTAACTGCAATGAAGAAAACAACAAAAGCTAATCGTGGGCTAAAAGCTAGATTTAGCTACGGTGGGTAGAGTTGCTCAGAAGTGACACAGAGGATGAAGAATTCAATAGATTCAGTGATTTGGAGTGAGATGCAGAGTTTGGTAAACTTGTTCTGTTGTTTTATGCTATAGTTATCTGAAGAACTGTTCATATATGACGTTAACATTAGGGTGACCATAGGGTGACCTGTTTGTGAACCCGGACACCTTACCGGGGGTGGGGGGGTGGAGCCTCGACATTGAGCTACTCTCACCTCGCAACCTGTGCACATGACCTCCCGCTTGGCCCGATTGGGACAGAAAACGGAGAATTTCTTCTAGTCATTGTTAAATGTGCACTTGTGCTTTGGACTTGCAGACTCACTGACTGTGTTTGCTCGCTCGTTCTGAGTGCACAGAGAGCTACAAGAGCCGCTCAATTTAATGAAAACCCAGGCATTTACATCACTTAAAAAAAAAACAAAAAACGGACGCCCAGGACAGGACGCAAAAAACTGACATGTCCGAGGAAAAACTGATGTTTGGTCACCCTAGTTAAAATACCAGACTCACTATTCTATTGTTATTACTAAATTTCCCTCCAAAAATGTGACTTATAGGCCAGTGTGACTTAATATACAGTGTTTTTTTTTTCTTCTTCTTATGCATATTTTGGCAGGTGCGACTCCGGAGCGACTTATAGTCTGAAAAATACGGAAAATGTATTTATTATTTCTACTTAGCCTTGAAAATACTAGAAAAATCCACTGATTAACTGACACATGTCACTAGGTGTTTTGATGTATTTAAAGCAGCTGATTTGAGATTTTTATATTTTTGCTTCTTAATTAGTCTTAATTAACCCGATAGAGAAAATGATCCTCTGCATTTGACCCATCGTTCATCTGTGACAACCCAGTCACCCTGATCCATCTCTTGATCTGTACATGCAGAGTCTGGATCACCCCGCGTAGAGGAAGAGCCTGTTCTGTATGTTAGCCGTTAGCTCTAGCGAGTCATATTCAACAGACTGGTGATAAGTGGGTTGTTAGCGGTTAGCCGTGTTAGCATGTTGTTACATCAGAAGTGACAGTGGATTAGCCGGAGGTGGAGGAGGCTGGTAATGTATGTGTATGTATTTGGCTCCATTTGTTGAATACTGATTATACTTGTGTACTTGTTTGCCATATGGTGGAACAGATTGTGTGTGTGTGTGTGTTTTTTTTCGACACACCTTGTTTCATCGTGTTCTGGCCCTGAAGACATTTGTGAACAGACCATATCGGCGACTAGATGGAAGGAGTCCATGTTTAAATTTAGAAACACTTTTTTAACACACTTTTTTAGATCAGAGGTCCCAGCCCTTTTTCTCACAAGGACCGCTAATAAACATATCACTTTATTTTACTGATATTTGTTTATTTTGAACATGTGTCTTCAACATACACCATATTTTTTGGACTATAAAGCCACACTTTTTTCATGGTTTGGGTGTTTCCAGTGCATATACATATATATATATATATATATATATATATATATATATATATATATATATATATATATATATATTATTTATCAGAATCTGCTGCTCCTGTTCCTCCTGTACCACCGTCACTTGGCTCTATTGCACATGTCTCCTGCAGAAAGAGCCTCTGTCCTGTCTGTATCATGTCAGTCGATCTCACCATTACTTCTGTACCACTGAAAATTTCACATTTAAACAAACTTAAAAAGACGACTGAGAAGACTGAACACAAATGCCTCCAAAAAGAAAATCATATTTTGCAAATTACAAGCTGCAAGTCCTGAAAAATGCAGCTGAAAATGGTATTCGAGCAGCAGAAAGAAAGTTTGGAGCGAGTGAGACACTTGTGACATTTATCAATGGTTGGATCGACAAAGCATGGATGACAGTGACAGCCGAAACCATCCTGTCAGGATTCAGAAAGGCTGGAATAATTTTAACTGGAACTGACAAGAGCAACGCAGAAGAGGAAGCGACGCTCTGTTTAACTCTGGAGGCCGTGGAATTACTCAGAAGTGACAGGAGGATGAAGGATTCCATGGATTTAGTGATTTGGAGTGAGATGGAGAGTTTGGTAAACTTGTTCTGTTCTGTTGTTTATGTTATAGTTTATCTGAAGAACTGTTCATATGTGACGTTAACAGTCTGTTGTTCTCTGTTCTATTGTTATTACTAGAAGTTGCTTTTCAAGATGAAATGTTGGTTCCTGGTCTCTGATTTTATAAAATAAATTTCCACCAAAAAGTGCTACTTATAGTCCAGAAAATACAGTAATGCATCTTAAATACCAAGGTAAAGAAAGTACATAGACATAAAAAAGTGGGGAAAAAATAGATATCTCAGACAAGAAAGTACAAATTTAGAAAATGCGTACTACTCTTACCTATAATAGTGGTATCACTGACTAGCTCCTCCCGTGTAGTTCTAGGCTGATTCCCACTGAGGCGAGACCTTGTGTGAAGCCCATCAGACCTTCAATTTTTGTAACAGTTGCAGCAACAGTTGTCTCCTTTAACACCCAGCTTCTTGCTTATGGTTTTGTAGCCTATTCCAGCCTTGTGCAGGTCTACAATCGTGTCCCTGATGTCCTTTGACAGCTCTTTGGTCTTTCCCATGGTGGAGAGTTTGGAGTCTGACTGATTCTGTGGACAGTAGTCTTTTATACATGTGACCAGTTTAAAAAGGCATCCAATTCAGGTACCGAGTTGATTAGAAGTGATCTGTGGGAGCCAGAACTCTTAATGGCTGGTTGGGGAACAAATACTTATCGCACACAATGAAATGCAAATCAATTAATACATTTATTATAATGCGATTTTCTGGATTTTCGTTTTGATATTTTATCTCCCAGTGTTAAAATAAACTAAATAGGCTCTATTCACCAGGAAGATGTTTGGTTACCCATGCGGGGCGTGCCTAACATGGATCTATTAAAACTGACTGTGATCAAACCCACTGAAGTAAATGTGATCAGTGGTAAAATGAAGACTGCGTACGTGTGTGCTGTTTGGAATCATCTCAAATTTGGCACCTCATCTCTTCTAATCGCATGGACCCAGTGCGCTTGGAGTTCTGTGTCAGTGGTGAAATGATGAAAACTGAGGTATGGTTTTAATTGTTGATTAGCCAAACATAACAGAACACTACAATGACCTGGAGATGAAGAAAAATGGGACCTTTTCTCAATTTTCCTTGATTTTGTCAGACTCACCACTGCGATCAGAGCCCGCCAGAAACTGTTATCACATGTTTCAAAACATCTTCCTGGTTTGTGACGTAAGAGTGAATAAAGCTTATCTGGACTAAAACTAGTACCGAAACTAGATACTCAATTGAGCGGGTACTGATACTAAAAAGTCACATTCACAGGACAGAAATGAAACTTTCCTGAATAGTTTTAGAATGATATTTATCAAGAGCTGTATCAAAAGAAGTATAAAACAAGTACAAAACAAAATCACATTCTGTTGTCTAAAGAAAGAGTATTTTCAGTTATTATTGTGGTATCAGAATCAGTATTGAGTATCCAGTCTATTCCTTACTATTGAATTTCTTTGAAACTGTAGTATCGTGGCAGCACTAGTAGGGACCCAGTGACCAGACTTGCTGCTGATTTCTTCATATTACATTTTAGCTTCAAGGCTTGCGTCAATTCTTGTAATATTCCAGTTATCACATATCATACCCCAGTTCAAACAGCTTTTCATTTCTCAAAGCACCATTAAAACGATCACAAATATTGCAGTACTTAGCCCGTGTCCCACCTGTATTGTGCTCTGTGCCGTGTTTTCTGACGAGTGCCTCTTTCACACACAGTCAGTTTGACAGAGAGCAGCCCAGAAGAGCCCTCAGGATTGTAGAGCTGCTGTAGCATTGTTGTGAGTTTGTAATCCACTTTTAATTCTCTCTCAATCAGCCCGCTTTTGTCTGCTGTAAACAGGTAGAGTCTAAAACAGAAAATATGATCCCGCTGTGGCTATGTGCTAGAGGACTGGGTTGTCACCTCAGGTGGTTGCAAGAGATTTTTTTGGGCCGCCTTGTCACAATCTACATAGGTCTGCAATATATGTATACATACATCTCCACTCCTCACGTTTTCTCCATGCACGGAATCTTCACGCACACCCCTCACTCCACACTTTTTCGCTAGCACCACCTTGCCTAACCAATTTGTGGGAAACAGTTTTTCCTTGTTTAAAACTTGAGTACCATATTTTTTGGACTATAAGATGCACGTAAAATGAAATATTGACGTTGCATCTGACAATCCAGTGAGCCTTATGTATTAATTCTGGTTGTGTTTACTGACCTCAAACCAATTTTCACTCATGTCATGTTCTTTCGTGAGCTGTTTTTTTAATCAATTATAGTTTATGCAAATTAGCCATGTGGCTTTAAGTTTTGTTTATGTAAAACATAAACAAAAGTGTGCAAAGTTGCATTAAACACATTATTACTCAATCTATATTTGAGTCCTCATAGGAAATCAAACCTTCTCAAGTGTCGTCCGTTTGTTTTGCTTAATTCGCCATATAATCCGGTGCATTTTATGTATGAAAATAGACAAGAGAATTCAACATTATTGATACTGCTCCTTATAATCTGGTGTGCCTTATAGTTTGAAAAATACGGCAATACTAATTATGTTATGAGGTTCTTTTTTCAGACCAAAAGTTTGTTTTCATACCTGACAGTTTGGACTGCTCACTAGGTCTTCCTCAGAGTGGTCACATGATGTTGCTGTGATACAGGTTTTGGTGCTGTCTTCCTACCGGTGGAGGCAGGACGACAGCGCCATCTGCAGTCAGACTTCCTCAGGACAGTATCCCAGGTGTGTGAGAGAAAAAAGCTTCCTCGTCCCGGTTTATAGTCCCACGGGCATGTTTCTGTATTTCGATTGCCTCTTTGATCCAGCAAGTGTTTGTTTTCCTCTGGCCCACTGATGTTTGCTCCATCCCAATCCATAATGTTTTTTACTCTCACAAACCTGTGATACTGTTATGAGGAAGTGGAACTGCAGATGGCGCTGTCGTCCTGCCTCCACCGCCAAAACCTGTATAAATCAGCTGGCCGGACACGTCACAGCAACATCACGTAATCACTCTGAGAAAGAGCACTAGTGAACAGTCCAAACTGTCAGGTATGAAAACAAACTCTTGGTCTGAAAAAAGAACCTATCAACATAAAATATCAGAAGACCAAATGAACCTCATTGAGTAATTCTAATTGTTCAGAGAGACATGATCATTCAGTCAACAATAAAATATCCTCATTAATGTTCAATAATGGTCACAGATTTATTGTTTTATTTATGAATAACATCTATTGACTTGGGTTGCGAAGATTTGTAACTTTTAAAACATGATTCCCCAGAAAAAAGTTTGGGAAACACTGTACTAGAGCATGACTGTCCCTCATGATTCGATACAACACTTGATACATGCCTCATGATATGATATTATGACCATTATGATGATACATGCGCTAATCGATCTACTTCACCTGACACTCTGTGGTACATGTACTGCTATTTTTTCAGAACCAAATACATTTTAGTGTATTATATAAACAAGTGTCCTTAGACTAAATAAGCAACCAAATTGTACTGCTGATTTGATTTTTATTATCTCAAAAGTGTGAAAAACAGAACTAATTCATTTTAAACAGTTTGCAGTGATCTAGTCGTACCTTATGCATCCTGAGCAGCCTAATTATTCACAGCAATGAGTTTATAAATGCTTTCACAACTTTCAGAGACCATCACGGTACAGCCAACAACTAGGAATTACTGAACTGAAAAAAAAAAAAAAAGAACTGAATTTGTATTATTTTCGTTCTTAATCAATTGCTGAATTTGTTGAACCTGAACTTGTTAAAAAATTCAAAATAAAAATTCACCTTTTAGATATTCAGCCTGAACTTTTTCTCATCGAGAGTTAGAAAGGTGAATTTTTGAACACATTTAGCAAATTCAGCAATTGACATTCACAATGAAAATAATTCAAACATGTTTTTTCAGACTTCAACATTTCAAAGTGAGAAATTCAGCGGTGTTTAAAATTCAAACTCTGATTAAATAAATGATCATAGTGTCACCAGCAGAGGGCGTCGAAAAATGAAGTCAAGATTTTCAGTTATAAATAAAAGCACATTCTCTATTATTATTTAAAAAAAAAGAATTGTGCACTTCCTGATTGTCGGACAATAAAACACTTTAAAACTCTAGATTCAGATAGTACACAAAGGATTATTTTGACTGGGGCAAGGCATTCTAAAAAAAAGATACCCTAATTTCTGGACTATTGAGTGCACCTGAATAAAAACCGCCCCAACAAAATTTTAACTAAATTTTAAAATTGTACATATATAGGCCGCACCTGAATATAAGCCGCAGGTGTCTCTGTCTTCAAGAACGTTTTCAAGTTCAGGCCGTCTGCTTTTATCGTCTCTGAAAGCTTTTGTCGTCTTTTTGCATTGAGTCAGTTCGTCACACTGCCGTCGCCAACGTCTCACCATCGACTCATTGATGCAGAGCTCATGTGCAGCAGCTCGATTTCCCTCTTCGACAGCCACATCAATTGCCTTTAACTTAAAAGCTGCATCATCTGCATTTCTTCGTGTGTTTTCCATGAGGAGGGTGTGTGTGTGAAGCGCAAAACACAATCAAAACCTGGACGCATCACCCCTGTCTCTCCCGGGCTCTACTGCGCATGTGTCCTGCATAAAGAGTCTCTGTCCTGTCTGTGTCATGTCAGTGTCTTGGAGGATTTCAGCAGATTTCACTCTCTCTTGGGGGTCAAGGATAGTTGCATGGATCAGGTATGAGTGGATGTTCGGCTGCTGAAGTTTGAGATGTTTCTCATCATTTACACATACGGGTAAGACGTATCCCCCTCACTAATGTTCACTGAGCATCATAACTTATTTTATCACATACTGATAAACTGCAACTTCATGTTAACCCATGTTCTATGTGTTAACCACACACACACCGGTGGTTTCTACACTCAGCCTAGCCTGATTCATCAGTCGGTTTCACTTCGTTTCACTTCATAGAAACAATGGTAGGTGGGTACTTTTTATCATTTAACCAATCGCTGCTCTTTGGTAGTCATGTATGTAATGCGCCACTAACAGGGCTAACTGGTATATTACGCTTTTCCCAAATCCCATAGGAAGAAGGGCAATAATGTTTTTCCCCTTGATGAAATTCACCAAACATTCTCTTTATTCTGGCTTTAAATCCTCGATCTCGGGAATTGTTGTCAACACAGAATATATGTCTCTTTGCTGATTGGCTGGTGCCTGAACTCGCACTTCCGGGGTTTTTGTGAACCATCTAGTGTATTTTGATTCCTGACCTAGTCGCTGGAGAGAAATGAAATTGAGCGGAGGCACTAGGTGACACCAGCCTGACTAGTGTGTATCCGCTGTGTTGCCAAACCCTAGACCAGGCATGTCCAAACTACGGCCCGTGGGCCAAATGCGGCCCTCGGACAAATTTTTGTTGGCCCTCAGGCTTCCAGGTGAATTGGCCCAAATTACCTTACATCAATTAAAAATTTACTTTTTACTTCATGTTTTTTGAAAATCTACTTTGATAAAGTGAATATTGAATATTTAGTGTGTGGTTTTGAGGATCTTAGCATGAATAAAGAACTGATGGCTCATTCTAATGTGTTAAACAGGCGTGTATTTCAATTATTCCCTGTACTGAGCATCAGTCTACGGCCCTTGATCAGCCCTCTGCTTGGTCTGTGTTTAGATATGTGGCCCTTGATGAAAAAAAGTTTGGACACCCCTGCCCTAGACCGTATATATGAATGGACAATGTGCCAAACAAAGAATCCTTCCATATATTCGCCGCATTGTTGTATACGCCGCAGGGTCCAAAGAGTAAGAAAAAAGTAGCAGCTTATAGTCCGGAAATTACAGTAATATGAATTTCCTTCGAGAAATGAAAAGAAACAGTATTCTTACTTTAAACTAGTTTACTTACTACTATCTCTAGCTCTTTATTTTTGCATGTTATATTAAGGGTTTTTCTTAAGTCATTCATGATATTGGGCAGGGTACAGCACATATTTCAGGTATTGTATTGATTGGAACTATTGCAGACACAAACAGATCCAATACCACTCTGTGTATTTGTGAAGGAGGATTCATACTTGAGAGCTGCAGCAGTTTACTGTGGTGAATACAACTTATGCCCAGACCAGCTCAAATATGTGCGTCTGATTCAGCAGATGATAAAAATATGTAATGACAGAAAATAGATTTGTATTTAGTGATCCAAAAATGACTCGGTAACAGTAAAAAAGGGTGAGCGGTTCCTTGATGTAAAGCGTTCACAATCTAATCAATATCGCATTTTCAACACAATTATCAAAACGCAAAGGCTGCAGTTTTCGAGGCACCCTAATTTCCTCCCCGAACAACCAAATCTCCTGTCTTTAAGCCCTTTTTGCGAGGGATAAGTACAACCTGGGGACGTCTGGTAATTTGCAAATTACCTCCTCACCTCTGTGTTACTTGCGGCGCATTCGCACGGGATAAGCAAAGTCCGTAAATGACTCGATTTTACTGACACTGACTGAAATTGAAAGAGAAAAGAACGTGGAAAGAAAAGAAAGAGATAGAAAAGGCACAATTACAACAACAAGCACAGAGATGCAGATTCGCAAGGGACTAGTATTATCACTGGACGACTGTGTTTGGCGAAATACAGTTGGTAATTTGTGACAGTTTTTTTACTTTACAAATGACAGACATGGGGCATTTGGACAGGATTAAGATCTCAGGCGTCCTCCGCAATTATTACAAATCACCAAAGGTCCACAGGTAAAACTAATCCTGTGTGAATAGAGCTTTATTCTGCATAAAAAAACTGTTAACCCTGTACTTTATATCTGTACAAACATGTTCTGAAATGTGACTCTTCTGTTAGTTTGTCATTTCATATTTCAGTCTCTTTGGCAAATTGTCTGGAAATGTTTAAAAAGTGAACTCTGAACTAGAGATGGGCATTTGATTATATTTTCTTAATTGATCATTGGGAGAATTAATGATCGTCTTTCGATTAATCATTAATGTTTTTATATTAAAATTATCATCATTATTATTACTATTATTAATCTGCATAAATAAACTCAACTTGGATTATAAAGCGCACTCATCCTTCTATCCTCCCATCCTCTCATCCTTCCATCCTTCCATCCTCTCATCCTTCCATCCACTTGTCCTCCCATCTTTCCATCCTCTCATCCTCCCATCCTTCCATCCTCTCATCCTTCCATCCACATCCGTTCCATCCGTCTTTCCATCCTCTCATCCTCCCATCCTTCCATCCTCCTATCCTTCCATCCTCTCATCCTCCCGTTCTCCCATTCTTCCGTGCTCCCATCCGTTCATCCTCTCATCCTCCCATCCTTCCATGCTCCCATCCTCCCATCCTCCCATCCTCTCATCCTTCCATCCGCTCATCCTCCCATTCATCCATCCTCCCATCCTTCCATGCTCCCATCCTCTCATCTTCACATCCTCTCATCCTCTCATCCTCCCATCCTCCCATCCTCTCATCCTCCCATTCTCCCATCCACCCATCCTCTCATCCTCCCATCCTCCCATCCTTCCATCATCCTTCCATCCTCCCATCCTCTCATCCTCCCATCCTCCCATCCTCTCATCCTCCCATTCTCCCATCCACCCACCCTCTCATCCTCCCATCCTCCCATCCTCTCATCCTTCCATCCTCCCATTCTCCAATCGTCCCATGCTCCCATCTTCCCATCTTTCCATCCTCTCATCCTCCTTCTCATCCTCTCATCCTCTCATCCTTCCATCCTCCCATCCTTCCATTCTCTCCCATCCTCCCATCCTCTCTTCCTCCAGCACCATTCCCTCTCAGTCCCTGACACGGTGTTTGTGTCGATGTGAAATGAAAGCCTTGAGAAATGGACACCTTCAGGTATTACAGAGATGGATACGACGCATTGTGGTATTATTTATTCCCCCACAACAACAAAGCTGATAAATAACTGTTGTCTGTTGCAGTAGAATCTATAAATCTCACCGGTGTTATGATTGTCACTGTGGAAATATCTCAGAGGTTTAATAGCCTTAAAGGTGCATTGTGTAACATTTCTGGTGGAGTGTCTGTCAAACGTTTTTCTTCATGTTGATGTTATTGCTTTGTCTGGAATATTTCACAGTAGGGCATTAAACCTGTCTATCTTCACGGAGACCAAACCAGGCCAAGTTACAGGTCAGATCTGTGGAGAGGCGATGCACAGTAACTCACACCGTTGTAGGGAGTATTACCTGTTACATAAAGATAAATTGTTGCACATTTGTAGGGAGTATTATCTGTTCCATAAGGGTGCGTTGTTGTACAGTTGTAGGGAGTATTATATGTTCTATATGAGTACGTTTTTCGTAACTTTGTAGGGAGTATTATCTGTTACATAAGGATGAGTTGTTGTACCATTGTAGGGAGTATTATCTGTTACATAAGGGTGAGTTGTTCTACAGATGTAGGGAGTATTATCTGTTCCATAAGAGTAAGTTGTTGTACCGTTGTAGGGAGTATTATCTGTTACATAAGGGTGAGTAGTTGTACCGTTGTGGGGAGTATTTTTGTTACATAAGGGTGAGTCGTTGCACAGTTGTAGGGAGTATTATCTGTTACATAGGGGTGAGTTGTTGTGCAGTTGTAGGGAGTATTATCTGTTAAATAAAGGTAAGTTGTTGTGAAGTTGTAGGGAGTATTATCTGTTACATAAGGGTGAGTCGTTGTACCATTGTAGGGAGTATTATCTGTTACATAAGGGTGAGTTGTTCTACAGTTGTAGGGAGTATTATCTGTTACATAGGGGTGAGTTGTTGTACCGTTGTAGGGAGTATTATCTGTTACATAAGGGTGAGTAGTTGTACCGTTGTGGGGAGTATTATTTGTTACATAAGGGTGAGTCGTTGCACAGTTGTAGGGAGTATTATCTGTTACATAGGGGTGAGTTGTTGTGCAGTTGTAGGGAGTATTATCTGTTAAATAAAGGTAAGTTGTTGTGAAGTTGTAGGGAGTATTATCTGTTCCATAAGAGTAAGTTGTTGTACCATTGTAGGGAGTATTATCTGTTACATAAGGGTGAGTAGTTGTACCGTTGTGGGGAGTATTATTTGTTACATAAGGGTGAGTCGTTGCACAGTTGTAGGGAGTATTATCTGTTACATAGGGGTGAGTTGTTGTGCAGTTGTAGGGAGTATTATCTGTTAAATAAAGGTACGTTGTTGTGAAGTTGTAGGGAGTATTATCTGTTACATAAAGGTGAGTGTACAGTTGTAGGGAGTATTATATGTTACATAAGAGTAAGTTGCTGTACTGTTGTAGGGAGTATTATCTATTACATAAAGATGAGTTGTTGTACCGTTGTAGGGAGTATTATCTGTTACATAAAGGTGAGTTATTGTGGAGTTGTAGGGAGTATTATCTGTTACATAAGGGTGAGTACACGTCACGCTGCGGTCTTCACTTTGTGTTATATAGAACATCATTTGTTTCATCATTAATTTTAGAATTTTCAATGCCATTGAATTTCTTGAAAATAAAAAAAATGAATTGTAATTAATTTCATTCACTTAATTTCAATTGCTCAATTTGTTGAACGTGTTAAAAAATTCAAAATAAAAATTAACCTTTTAAATATTCAGCATGACATTTTTCACATCCTTAAATTCCACAGTCGAAATTCAGAGAGTTAGATTTTCTGAATATTTAAACAGTGAATTTTTAAACACATTTAGCAAATTCAGCAATTGAAATTCAGAATGAAAATAATTCAGACATGTTTTTTTTCTGGGTTAAAAATTTCAAAGCGAGAAATCCACCGACATTTAAAATTCAAAATCTGATTAAACGAATGATCATAGAGTCATTAGCAGAGGGCGTCGGAAAAGGAAGTCAAGATTTTCAGTTATAAATAAAAACGTATTTTCTATTATTATAAAAATATAATAATAATTAAGAGTATGATCCCAAAATATTTCATTAATCTAGAATATTCTAAATCCAAGGAGTTATACTTGAGAGTGAAGTTTTGGAAATGTGTTCTCTATTATGAATTTAAAATAAACAGTATCCAAAAACATTTTATCAATCCAGAATATTCTAAAAATCAATGTTTTAATTATTTATTGGAATGGAGACCCCGCTCACAGTCAGAATTTCTGTTTTTCTACGTATTTTTGAGCTATAAAACCACCGGTAATTGAATAAATGTAATGTAGATCTGTTTAATGTCACACTATGGAACATTCCAGCAGAGCAGTGACATCTCCATAGAAACAAGAAGCTGGCGGACCTCCAACCGAAAAGTTTCATAGTGCACTTTAAGAGTATGATCCAAAAATATTTGATCAGTCCAGACTATTTGAAATCAATCCTTGTTTTTCTCAACAAAGAGCTGTCCTTGATGGAAGCGTCTGGGGAGAGTGAAGTTTTGCAGATGATATATGGATAAACATTATGACCTTACGAGACTCAGCCACGACTTCTAAATAGTAAAACATATTGAGTTGGGCGTCCCGCTGTGTGGAGTCTGAGCAGGCATTTTAAACAGCACATTTCCCCTCCTCCATCCATCTGAATCAGGCCACAGGCTCGTGTTTAGGATGCAGGGCAGGAGCTTCATATCTGGGGGTTATTTGTGCCAAGTCCCCCCCCTGCTGTGGATCCCGTCTGCCTCCCAAATCCTCACCAGATTTTACAGATTTTACTGAGAAAGGATGCCATAGAGAGTTGAGCTCAGTGCGTTTTCCGCTTCTTACAGAATTATAGTTTGTCCTCGGGGAAACGTTTGCTTTCTAACCACAAGGTCGAGCTGTCAAGTCTTTTTGAGTCTCATCCACAGGAAACTTCCTCTACGGGAGGTTCTCATAGAGACGGTGTACAAACTTTAGAGATCACTCTGTTGATGTATTGATTTGAATGCTTAAAGATTCTGTTCAGTGTTACATTTGTGCATCTTCACTTTGGTGTTTCATGTGACTCACCAGCCCTGCTCAGAGTGCAGACTTCCATTGTGTCATTGGGCAAGTCTTGCTGCAAGACTCTTGACTTCACCCAGAGAAGGAGTGAGTTGTTGCTTCAGAATTATGAAAAATTAGGACGGTTGCCATAACAATTAACAAAACTTTTTACTCTAAACCTTGGGATGTATGAAAAATGGTCATGTGTGAATGAAACAAAACACAACTCCGGGTTTGTTTCTGATGACGCAACATTATAACATAAAATAGTGTAATCTGGACCCTTTAAGTCAAGACTGTGACAAGTTAGACTAAGGGTTTGTTTACACAAGAACACTTGCCGGTAGAAATGACAGAATATTCAGAAGTGCCTTTCGTTTAGAGCAGGGGTGTCAAGTCAAATTCACAGAGGCCAAACTAAATATTTATTGAAAAATTTCAACAACATCTGCATGTGTTCTCTTCTTTCGAGACATATAATATTAAACCTTTTCTTATTAAAATAAATGTTTAATAATAGTTTTGCTTAAACATTGAATCTAGAACAAGTAAAATATAAAATAATTTTAAATAATGTCTCTATATATGATCTTGCGGGCCAAATTTGGCCCCTGGGCCTGAGTTTGACATGTCTGGTTTAGACAGTGACAACGTTTTTGGGGCTTAAAATCTCAAAAATCTGAAACCTCCCTCCAGAGTGGAAAAGTTTAATACACTCCACTGTAGATCTGCTCAGGTCACATACGTGTTTACGTCACATACATACAAAACACATAATCAAACATGTCAGATCATTTCCATGTGTCAGACCTTCAAGCTGCTCTAGCAGCTCTAATAAACTTACAGGAGGCTCCCAACAAATGTACAGAATATGTAGAGATATTATTAGTGAAAAGAGAAGGATCTGCAATCACCTCTGTCAAATTCTGGATGCACCAGGTCGTCATGCAGTGCGTTCTGGGATGTTGCAGATTTGCAACATTGGTCTGGTGTGGTAAATTAACACAAGACTGAAAATGATACGAATGCTAACTTTATTTGTATATCACTTTTCACAACAATAAAAACAAAAAGCACAGTGTAACAGTGCTTTACAATGACAGAACTGAATCAAAACAACTTGGTATAGATCACTTTTTCGTGTGGTACTCCAACAATTTTTATCCTTTGCAAATGAGGAGAAAATTCAGTTTGTCGACTGGACAAAAGTTAGTTGGTTGAAGACGTTTCGCAGCTCATCTAAGCTGCTTCTTCAGATCAGAATGCCGGTGGACGCTTCTGTATATCTGCAGGGAGGAGCTAACTAACTGAAACTAACTGACCTGTACAGGGTGTGGGGTCTAATTAGCATAACAAGACCCCACACCCTGTACAGGTCAACAGGCCTAATTAACAAACAGAAACTGTAAACAAGTAGGTGTGTTAGTTTTAATGTAGTTCGCTCCTCCCTGCAGACAGATATAAGGAAGTGTCCACCAGCGTCTGACCAGAACTGAAGAAGCAGCTTGGATGAGCTGCGAAATGTCTTCAACCAACTAACTTTTGTCCAGTCGACAAACTGAATTTTCTCCTCATGGATTCTACCTGGACGACTGAGGGATTCTTCACATATCTTTTGTAAACAACAAAAGTACTTTGCACTTCTGTCAGGCCGTTTGCCTGTAGCCATTCTTACACAGTCTGCATCTTCCACGTTTATCAGCATGGATGGGAAAAAAGACTCCTGAGTAAAAAAAAATATGGATGTGGAGTAAGTAGGTAATTGGCATTTAGCTGTTGCAAATCTGCAACGTCTGCCTGGAGAAAGACTTTTAGTGTCAGAGTCATGATTTTTTATTGAACCATATTGAATCAATTTGAAATATATGATATCAAGTCAAATCGAAAGCTCACTGTGTCAAGATATGTATTGTATTGTGGCCTATGTATCTTATTGGTAACTTCTTAACAATACCCAGCCCTGATTAGCAAGTGCACGTTATTTGAGATTGACGTGGGTTTTTTCATGGCCAATGCTGATACTGTTTATTTAGAATCCAGAGAAATGGATGGTCACTTTTGGGTTGATGTGTAAGGCCGATCATTGATCATTTTCTGCATACTAAAGGCCGTCACACACTACAGGAGAATTTGCCCGATTTTTGCTCAGATTTGTTTCTCCCCGAATTCCGGGAGGCGTGACCCGACTTTATGTATTCGTGTGCGATTTTGAAGCCACCGCTCCTAGTGTGTGTGGTGTCAGTGTCAGATCGTAAACACCAAACATCAGCAACGCTACGGTAACAGCCAAAAAAACAGAGCGTCAGGGGCGGACGGAGTGACGGACACAGAGACGCAAGATACAAACTCGGGATATAGCGAAAATAATAAGACTTTACTCCTCATCTCTTGTAAAATGGTAAACTTAAAGTGCAGCATCTCATCCACATTATCCATAGAAACTGTCCTTTGCAAATAATGACATCCAGTCCACAAAACAGCGCTATTACTCCAGTTTAAGGCGTTGTTTAAAAGTAAAAAGGCAAGAGTAGTTCCTCACGTGTGTCTGTTTACATTCACACGGCGTACAGATCGAGGTGAAGCTCTGTCAAAACGGAAGAAGCTACGCGGATGAGTGACAAAACACATTCACTCTAAAAAAAAAAATAAAAAAAATTGTTAATGGACATACAGTGATGTTTGAAATGTGTTTGTTTTTTTTTTCTTGAATGATTTGAGGCGTCACACATCTCATCTAAGCATTTAATTGAACAATTTCCATGCAAAAGAATACATTTTCTGAATATTCATGTTATAAAAATGTAATCCAATGTATATCTGATTACAGTGACTAATTACTTGTTTTCTTTCTTTTTTGTCTCCTCTCTTGCTGTGGCCTGACTAATAACAATTCCTCACCACTTCCTCCTAAAAGGTAAGAAACTGTTATTTTAATGCCATTTTTGTTGTGCCTTGACTAAAAATAATGACTTGGCCTGATATTTTCCTGTAATTTTCAACCACAAACTCTCAAAATAGAAATACTTTTTGTTTGTTTTACACTCACTCGTAAATGTGAATACTTGTCCCTGGATCATTTTGGCGTTTCTCTCTACTTTGATATCGTGTTTTTACCTTGTTGTACTTTGCAGAGGTGGTAGTACTTGTGTAATATGTGGGTAGTAACTTTAAAATAAACTTTTCAGACACCATACTTTGACTCCGGGTTCCCACGGTCATGGAAATCCTGGAAATATCATGGATGAATGTCATTTTTTTGTCATTAACCCTCTCAGGCTCAAATTTAATTAATTAATTAATTAAAAAATCTGATATTTGGGGAAAATGATCATATGGGGAAGTTGTTACAACCCAGCTCGTTTGGGGTGAGGGAAGTAACAAAAATAAAACCAAGATGTAAAATGGAATAAATTAAATAATGTTGAATTAACAGGAAGGTAAAAGGTAAATTAACAAAAGACTAAAAATATACAGAAAGCAACTTAACCTAAGAAACAGAACAACAGAATAAACAGAGTTTTGTGCCAGAAAAGGGGTCACGCAGGCTTACACAAAAACGAGTGGTAAAACTTAGGGACACACACTAAACCAAAACACAAGATCCCCAAATTAAACCACATAAACCCACAAACAGAATCGAGTGACCAAATCAAAAAAAGGCACAAAACAGAACTAAACTAAAACTACACCCACACAAAACAAAATGGCAGACTGGTCACCAAGGCCAGCAGCCCTGAACAGGTGCTGGTGATCTCCTTAAATAGGGGGAGGTGGCTGCAGGTGAGGTGGGCGTCGACCTGCCCCACCTGCAAAAACAAGTCAAACTAACGAAACTAAAGTCATAACAAATTGCCCAAATTATGTCACAAACGCAAAGTGGCACAACCTAAAGTTACCGCAACTAAAACACAAAAGGCAACTAAGGGCACAACAAATGACTCCGTTAAAAGGGTTTTTGCCAGTTTTGACGAGCCCCCGTAAATATAATAATAATAATATACAATCCTGACTTTTTTTTGAGAGAGACCTTCACATCCAGTGTGTTCTGAGATGTTGCAGATTTGCAGCATTGGCCTGGTGTGGTAAATTAACACTGAAGACTGAAAATGATATGAACGCTAACTTTTTAACAGCTTTACAGTGGCAGAACACTGAACAGAACACATCACTTTTTCGTGTGGTGCTCCAAGAAACAATTTCTATCCTTTGTAAACAACAAAAGTACTTTGCACTTCTGGCAGGTCGTTTGTGTGTAGTCATTCTTACACAGTCTGCATCGTCCACGTTTATCAGCATGGATGGGAGAAAAGGCTCCTGAGTAAAAAAGGCTCATAAAATATGGATTTGGAGTAAGTAGGTAATTGGCATTTAGCTGTTGCAAATCTGCAACGCCTGCCTGGGGAGGGTTAAGTAGAAGCATATCCAGTCCAATTCCACACACTTTTGTATCACCGTATGCACACAGATTTCCTCCTGAAAATGCTTGTCTAAACGCGGAATAAAAAGTGAAGCCGTGACGCCACTTTTAGGTCACATAAATGTAGCCTAACTGTTGTCCATCTGGTTGAGTCATTTGCTCCCTTTTCTCCCTCCTTTCACTTCTTTTTCTCTCCTCCTCTTCACTTTCCTCTCTCCTCTTTCTCCTTTCCTCACTCCCCCTCTTCTCTTTTCTTATTTTTCCCTCCACCTCTTCCATTTTTTCTCCCTTCCATCTCTCTAGCACCTCTCTCTCACTTCCTCTCTTTTTTCCTCACTCTCTGCCCCTCTTCTCTCTATTTCTCTTATCTCCTCCTCTTTCTTCTTCTGTTTTCTGCTTCTTTTACTTTCCTCTATCTCTTTTGTTACTCTACATTTCCTCTTGCTTCCTTCCTTTTCTTTTTCTCTCCTCTTTCTCTTCATTTACTCCCCCTCACTCTCTCTTTGACTATTGATATGAGGAAAATAGATAATCAGACAGAAACTTAAAAATGTATTTGGAATGTTGCTATAACTACTTCATAAACACGGGGGAGTCCTGTGGATTATCACAAACTGGCAGGCGAGGATTTTGAGAGCTGGAAAAGGAGACAAAGAAAATCTACAAACAATACCCAGCACATATTTTTGAAGAAGAAACACCACCTTGCTGGTATTGTTTACATTTCCAAAGTGTTCTTAAAGGTGTACATTAAAGATAGTGCACTGACACACACAGAACACGAGGCCAGCACCAGCGGACTCCAGCCCCTGTTGCTTGGATTCATGGCTTGGACTTCACAGCTTTTTTTCCAGGGTCAGTCTTGGGGCGCCATCTGGTTATCAGCGGGCGATGATTGATGATGTCATAAGTGGTGGACGCGAGCCATAGCGGAGGGAGTTTGTTAGTGCACGGATCCGTCCGGCCGTTCCCACAAGGCACGCGTGTCGAGCTCGCAGATATAAATCATCCTATCACTTTTTACGGAACAATAAGAAGGTAACACAAATACGCAGGAACAGCAGGACGGAGGGGAGGAGTGTGTATGAATGAGTGTTTTGAAAAGTCATTGGTTGAGAGGCAGAGGAAGCAGGCTGTGATTGGCTGACAAGTTAAAGTGGAGCTAAACACCTAAACCCAGCCACAATTATTTCAAACAGAAATGCTAAACCTGGAGGACTAAAGGAGAGTGAAGGGAGAAGAGGGGCGGGGTCTGGAGGTATAAGGAGCACTGTGATTGGTCTGACAGGTGTCCACACTTTAAACACAGAGCTGAAAACCGATTTGCACTAAAATTGCCAATAAATCACCCTGTAGCCAAAAAGTTTAGTTTAGGGTGTTTTAGTGTTTTCACACCGACAGCAGTTGGTGTACACCAACCTTCCATTCAAATCAAAAGCTCTTAGTTCGGTTTGTTTTTTCGTTGTCGTGAAAGCATCAATTGCACTTGGATCTGTAGTAAATCAAGTGGACTGAGACCTCAAAAAAGAGCTGGTCTCAGTCCACTTGATTCTGCACCAAATGCCAATGGTTCGGTTCCTCTGCTGTGAATGCCAAGTCTGGTTCAAACCACAGACAGCCGATCCAAATGAACTATTCTAAATGCGTCATGGGAGGGTATACTTGGACTCCTGAATTGAGTGCGCCAACCCTGGCGCCCAGTCCTCATTTTCCACAGTCTCAAATTGAGCACACACTCTGGCAGCAGGCCCCCGTGCCCCGTTTACGGGGTATGCCAGGGCCGGGGTTGGGTCCGGACAGACGCCTGCCCCGCGGCTGGCGTTTCGTAGGTTTGTGAGTCTGATCTACTCTGGCACAGGGAGCCAGAGGTCGGCTTCTGCTTGGGGGGACGAGGGACCGGACTGTGTCGTCCATAACCAGAGGAGGGGCTCCGTGGGAAGGACACCTGATGAGATGCACTGTTTCATCCAGTGCCCTTCCCACTGGATGAAACAGTGTGTCTCAGCTTCTGAGAGGTCTGGTGTGCAGGAGAGCCATGTGCAATCAAACGCTCTTTGCGCAGGAGCCCTGGATATATGTCAATCAGACCAATTTTGGTTGGTTTGCCGGTGTGAAAGTGGACCACACTGGAGTCTATTTGCTACATAATAACAATTTTATTGCCTGGTGCGGACCAAATAATCGGACTAGCGGAGTGAAAGTGCTCTTAGTTTACTTTAATGGGCCCATTTTCTGATCTATGTTCTAATGTTTCCTCATCAAAAACATAACTCCAGTTGTGTTTTGTTTCATTTACACATGTTTAACTCACAAACCCTGCATATTTAGGCTGAGTTCTTCTCTCAGACATAAAACACTCTGTTCCACCTTATGATATCGGGGATTAATACCAGAAATGCTCCACTGTGTCTTTAAACTCAACAAAATGTGTCTTGCCTCACTACATATATATTCTATAAGCAGCTCTTGAAGTAAGTCTGCTGTGTACTATCTGCATCGAACTAAAAGCATTTTATTTTTCGGAGTCTTTTGTAAACTCTTTGCAGTGAATAATTGAATACATTAGGTAAGTGACAAATAACTTTGGACCACTGCTTACTGTTTATAGTTACAAAGGTGCATTGCGTAACTTTTCTGGTGGAGGGTGCGTCAGAAGCTTTTCTCCATGATGTTATTACTTTGTCTAGAATGTATCACAGTATGGTATTAAACCTTTCTGTCTTCATGGAGACCAAACCAGACCAACCAAAAAGTTACATAGTCCACCTTTAACTTTTCTGTTTTTCATGTTTTAGGACAGAAATAAATCGGGTACGGCGCATTTAACATAAAAATAAAAGTCCTCGAACCATAAAATTAGGAGTGTGGCCTTGAGAGAAAGCTCAAACGTTGCTTATTGTTGCCGTGCCAACTTTGTATTTACTGCCCTCAATATCCCATAATGCTTTGGTTTAGTTCCTTCTCCACAGTCGTTATGGGTCTACAGAGAGACCGAGGCGGGCGAGTCCTATCTGCTTTTTGTCAACCCTGAATTGTTAGTTTAATATCTGCTGATGCCTTCACAGAATTAAGACACTCGGCTCAGAAAGGTGCTACCATAAAACTCCAAATGACTCTTTCAGTGTTTATGAATTTGTCCAGGATTTGACAATAGTAGTTTTGACTCTGAAGGACTACTGTGAACACCTGGTCTAGTCCTGGTTTAGTCCTGGTCTAGTCCTGGTCTAGTCCTGGTTTAGTCCTGGTCTAGTCCTGGTCTAGTCCTGTTTAGTCCTGGTTTAGTCCTGGTTTAGTCCTGGTCTAGTCCTGGTCTAGTCCTGGTCTGTCTAGTCCTGGTCTAATCCTGGTTCAGTCCTGGTTTAGTCCTGGTCTAGTCCTGGTCTAATCCTGGTTCAGTCCTGGTCTAGTCCTGGTCTAGTCCTGGTTTAGTCCTGGTCTAGTCCTGGTCTAATCCTGGTTCAGTCCTGGTTTAGTCCTGGTCTAGTCTTGGTCTAATCCTGGTTCAGTCCTGGTCTAGTCCTGGTCTAGTCCTGGTTTAGTCCTGGTCTAGTCCTGGTCTAATCCTGGTTCAGTCCTGGTTTAGTCCTGGTCTAGTCCTGGTCTAATCCTGGTTCAGTCCTGTCCTAGTCCTGGTTCAGTCTTATTCTAGGTCCTAGTCTAATCCTTGTGTAGTCCTATTCTAGTTCTGGTTTTGTCTTGTTCTAGACCTGGTTCAGTCCTTGTTCAGTCCTAGTCTAATCCTGGTTCGGTCCTGTTCTAGTCCTAGTTCAGTCTTGTTCTAGTCCTGGTTCAGTCTTGTTCTAGTCCTGGTTCACTCTTGTTCTAGTCCTGGTTCAGTCCTTGTTCAGTCCTGGTCTAGTCTTGGTTCAGTCTTGTTCTAGTCCTGGTTCAGTCTTGTTCTAGTCCTGGTTCAGTCCTTGTTCAGTCCTGGTCTAGTCTTGGTTCAGTCTTGTTCTAGTCCTGGTTCACTCTTGTTCTAGTCCTGGTTCAGTCTTGTTCTCAGTCCTTGTTCAGTCCTGGTCTAGTCTTGGTTCAGTCTTGTTCTAGTCCTGATTCAGTCTTGTTCTAGACCTGGTTCAGTCCTTGTTCAGTCCTGGTCTAGTCTTGGTTCAGTCCTGGTCTAGTCCTGGTTCAGTCCTGGTCTAGTCCTGGTTCAATCCTTGTTCAGTCCTGGTCTAATCCTGGTTCAGTCCTGTTCTAGGTCCTAGTCTAATCCTTGTGTAGTCCTGTTCTAGTCCTGGTTTAGTCTTGTTCTAGTCCTGGTTCAGTCCTGGTTCAGTCCTGGTCTAATACTGGTTCGGTCCTGTTCTAGTGCTGGTCTAGTCTTGTTTCAGTCCTGATCTAATCCTGGTTTAGTCCTGGTCTAATCCTGGTTTAGTCCTTTTCTAGACCTGGTTCAGTCCTTGTTCAGCACTGGTCTAGTCCTGGTTCAGTCCTGTTCTAGTCTTGTTCTAGTCCGGATTTAGTCCTGGTCTAGTCTTGGTTCAGTCTTATTCTAGGTCCTAGTCTAATCCTTGTGTAGTCCTGTTCTAGTCCTGGTTCAGTCTTGTTCTAGTGCTGGTCTAGTCCTGTTTCACTCCTGGTCTAATCCTGGTTTAGTCCTGGTCTAATCCTGGTTCAGTCCTTGTTCAGTCCTGTTCTAGTCCTGGTTCAGTCCTTGTTCTAGTCCTGACTTAGTCCTGGTTCAGTCCTGTTCTAGACTTGGTTCAGTCCTGATTTAGTCCTGGTCTAGTCCTGGTTCAGTCCTATTCTAGGTCCTAGTCTAATCCTTGTATAGTCCTGTTCTAGTCCTGGTTTAGTCTCAGTTTTGTTCTGTTCTAGTTCTGGTTCAGCCTTGTTCTAGTGCTGGTCTACTCCTAGTTCAGTCCTCGCCTAATCCTGGTTTATTCCTGTTCTAGACCTGGTTCAATCCTGGTCTAATCCTGGTTTAGTCCTGCTCTAATCCTGGTTCAGTCCTGGTCTAATCCTGGTTCAGTCCTGTTCTAGTCTTGTTCTAGTCCTGACCTAGTCCTGGTTCAGTCCTTGTTCAGTCCTTTTCTAGTCCTTGTTCAGTCCTGCTCTAGACCTGGTTCAGTCCTGGTTCAGTCCTAGTCTAATCCCTGTGTAGTCCTATTCTAGTCCTGATTTAGTCCTGTTCTGGTACTATTGTGATAATAAGAAGAAAAAGTGAGCCAACAGATCTGTATTCAAGGTAGATTCTTAAAAATCTGCTGTAAAAAGCACGGCTTAAGGTAATATGGGCCAATTCGGGGACAAAAACTAGATCTGAGGGCCATATTTAGTCCCTGGGCCATAGTTTGGACATGCATGATAAGTTCTATGTATCATACAGTATGCTGGCCCAGTTAACTCCAGCCCGGTGTTATTTAACTTCACATTATCTTACTGTACAGCTGCACTGTTCCATTTACATTTTCTCCACACATCTCATCTTTTCTCCTCTTCTTTTTTTTCCGCTCCTCCCTTCACACCTGGAGCTATCGATAAAACTCACACGGGAATCGAGCTGTTTGAATTTCATTTGAGCTGCTACATCACACAACCCCGACTACAGTCCACACCTGTGCGGGTCTAGTCTGGTCTAGTCCTGGTTTAGTCCTGGTTTAGTCCTGGTTTAGTCCTGTTCTAGTCCTGGTTCAGTCCTGGTCCAGTCTTGTTCTGGTCCTCTTTTAGTCCTGGTTTCATCTGGGTTTTGTTCTGGTCTTGGTTTAGTCCTGTGCTGGTCCTAGTTTAATCCTTGTTGAGTCCTGTTCTAGTCCTGGTTTACTCGTGTTCTAGTCATGGTTTAGTCCTGGTTTGTCCTGTTCTAGTTTTGGATTTGTCTTGGTTTTGTCCTGTTCTGGTCCTTTTCTAGTTCTGTTCTAGTCCAGTCCTGGTTTAGTCCTGTTCTAGTCCTGGTTCAGCTCTGCCGATATTTTGGCCTAATTGTTATTATTTGCCCCAAATGATCTAATTAGAATTTTGTAGACAAAAGACTACAAATACTACAACGACTACTACTACTTCTACTACGACTACTACTACTACTTCTACTACGACTACGGTGACTACTACTATGACTACTACGACTACTACTACGATGACTACTAAGACTACTACGACTACTACTACAACAACTACTATTACTACTATTACTACTACTACCATTACTATTACTACTACAACTATGACTACTTCCATGACTGCTTTTACGACTACTACTACAACTACTACAACTACTCCTACTACTACTACAACTACTATTAGTACAACTACTACAACTACTACTACTACAACTACAACTAATATTACTACAGCTACAACTAGTGAAGAGTGTCTAGCCGTGGTGACCCCTGTGACACACACACACACACACACACACACACACACACACACACACACACACACACACACACACACACACACACACACTACAGGATAATGGTGTGAATGAAAAATACATGAGCTCAAATGGACGACTTCCGATGAGGCTCCTCAGACGCTGATCACAGGAGCGCCTCTGTGCTGTGCAGAATCAATGCTCTGATTTAGGCTTCAGCCCAGACAGTAAGACATCAGCCCCTAACACCAACGCTAATTCAATCGACTTTGACAATGGACTGTGGACGATCATCAATAGTTTATTAAGTCCAGTTATCAGGGAGAGATCGTGTGGCTGCTCTTCAGAATTATACAACATCAGAGTGAGTTACTGGCTTAAAAACATAACTATTCACTAGGGCTGGGCAAAAAAAAAAAAAAATCTTTGCATTAATGGCATGAGTTCCTGTGATTAATCATGATTAATCGCATGTTATACGCAAAACCAATGAATGAATTCAAAAGTAGAGTATAGCGACTTTTACTGGAAATGTAAATGAAAGTGCCACACATCTGTTGTACAAATGAGCATTTCTTTATACAGCAGCAGGGCACTAATCTGTAAAGTTCATGTTTATACTTCTTCCAACCAATTTCAGTGCAGTTTGTCAGTTCCTAGAATTTGACTTAAGGAACTGAATTCAAAAGTAAAGTGTAAAAGTAAAGTTTCATTGAATGATTTGCTAGTCTCAACAGAGTGTGTTGCGTTAGGTCATATTTCAGACTCGTGAAAATTCGGCGATAAGACAATTCAGCCTTACAAATGACTTTGTCTGTGTCGACTGCGCCCTCTGGAAGAACTTTAAAATGAAAATGACCATGTAAAAGTTCCTTACTCTTCTCCATGTTTGTTTATCTTGCTTTCTTTCTCTGTGTTTTCTGTGAGCGCAGCAGCAGTAAGCAACACTCTACACTCGCTCTCCATGGACTTTTTCAAAATAAAAGCCAGTGAGCAACAGATGTTTACAATAAAAAAATAAAAATAAAATAAATAAAACTTACGTTAAGGGGAGAAAAGTAATTGTTGGCGATAATGAATTAAATAATTAACGCAAAATTAAGTCATTAACGTGCCCGGCCCTACTATTAACATAAGTATAATCCAGTTTTCCTTTTAAAGAAAAGAGCTGTAAGAATCGTCAGTGGAACTGGACACAGAGACTCAACAAACTCAATATTTATACAATTAAAGATACTGAAATTCAGTGACTTGATAGAACTTCATATTTTACAAATTATGTATAAAGCAAATCAGCAGATTCTTGTCCACTTATCTCCAGAGAAAATCTACAAAGAGAGAAAAGTCATTATAATTTGAAAGGAATTGAAATCTTTAAAAAACCCAGGTTCAGAACAACAACAATGGAAAAATGTGTTTCAATCAAAGGTGTCAGCCGATGGAACAGTCTAAATGAAAAACTCAGAGCTTCATCCAAATCTATTCAAGTGTTTAAAAGAAATGTCAAATATGATGGGCTAAAAAGTATGACGTACGAACTGTCCTTTTCTGTTAATTAACAAGTATTTAATATTGTGTATGTCATGTTAATTAGTTGCTTTTGAATGTAGTTGGAACTGTTGAAGTGTTAGAATGTTTTACTTTGTCTGAAAAGAGGCAGATATTACAAGCCTATACTGATTTCAGCTCTTTTTCATTCACATCGATGTATGAATATAATGAATTACTTAACATAATATTTCATGAATAAACTAAATAAAAAATGAAATGAATGAAAATGATTTATATAAACGTCCTATATTACACAAATTGACTCTCGTGAGCTTTAAGCCATGTTATAATGTTACCCAGAAACATACTTGGAGTTTGGAGTTTTGTTTCATTCACACATGTTTGAGTAACACTTTATTATTAGTCTGTCTACATCTCCAAAGCTCAAAATGCTCTGTTCTACCTTGTGATGTCATGAAGTGTTGGTTTTCAAGTTCAACTCCTTTTACCTTTCGTTCAGTAGAGATTGGCATTTCTAGGGCTGAAAGTATTTCAATGATTCTGAAGTGAAGGTGAATGGAGTTTAAAATCACACAACCACAGACTTTTCCAACTCCTCTCCTACAGGAGGCGCTTCAGAAGCCTTAAGAGTAAAACCAGCACCCATGTCCCCCAACCATGTCACCCACTCGCCCCCTCCCTCTTCATCTCCCCCATGGACATTCAGTGTCCCCTGTCCAATACCTCCATCCAAACTACATGTACATATCACCAGTGCTGTTTATCTCTGCATATCATGTTTACATATTCATATTACATCTGACACATAACTTTATATTGATTTATTTATAGAGTTCTGTATTTATGCTGTATTTATGTTCATTATGCGATATGTTGTTCATATATATCTTTGCTCATTTATATATGTTATACATATTTATATTTTCTATAGCCACCCTGTATATTTGTAGCCAGGCTGGTGTCACCTAGTGCCTCCACTCAATTTCATTTCTCTCTGGCGACTAGGTCAGTAATCAAAATACAATAGATGGTTCGCAAAAACCCCAGATGTGCGAGTTCGGGCACCAGCCAATCAGCGAAGAGCCATATATTCTGTTTTGGCAACAATTCCCGAGATCGAGGATTTAAAGCCGGAACAAAGACAATGTAAGACGTTATTGTCCTTCTTCCTACGGGATTTGGGAAAAGTTTAATATACCAGTTAGACCAGTTAGCGGCGCATTACATACGTCACGACCAAATAGCAGCGATTGGTTGAATTAAAAAAGTACCCGCCTACCGTCGAGTGAACAAATCCTAACGCTGGGAGGTCAGACGGTTTCTACAAAGTGAAACCGGTTGATGAATCACTCTAGTATATTTGTTCATAGTATACATTGTTTACAATACATCTGCCTATATCTGCCCCATGTACATTATATCTAATTCCCTCCTGTTCAGACTGCCATATTTATTTGTATATATTCACTACAGTCTATTCTGTAATATACTGTATATACTCCACATGCTGTACATATATCACATTTGCTACTCCTTGCATTTCTGATTAGATGCTGAACCACATTTTGTTATCTTGTATTTATACATGTGTAATGACAATAAAGTTGACTCTAATTTTATCTAAAAAAAAAAACCCACAGTGGAGCACTTCCTGTACTACCACATGAAATCACAAAGTGGAATAGAGGTACAGTACTTTTGTGATGAGGACAGATTGACATGCTGCAGGTTAAACAGGCCTTTGACTCGACACTTGCTCACTGACCTTGCATATTTCCGCCTGTACTCTGTGTTCTTACTCATTACTGCAAATGACCAGAAAATGACTGTGAAAAGATGCTACGTCACACATTACACTAGCAGTTTGTATGAAATTAAAAATATTCATGTGCACCGTGGCCAAAATACTCAAAATAATCACTTTTTTTGTCTGTCAAATGTGAAAATCTTAAAAAATCATAATAATAATTTGGCAAGGTTTAAACATTGCCAAATATCTCACGTAATATCTGTCCAAATATATTTTTACTGTACTTTTGTGTCCTTCATTTTTCATTTATAATGAATAATTTTGTTAATTTTTGAAACATTTTTTGTAAATTTCAATGTTATTCAAAGTAAATTTCACTTGACTGAGACTTTTGAGAGATTACTTCCATGTATTACCCTCTCATACAATTAAAAGGTGTACAGTACTTTTAAAATATTCAGGTGAAGGGTCTGCCTTATGTTTGTCTCCATGGAGATGTGTTTGTTTTATCCGGAATGTTCCACAGTATGACATTAAACAGCTCTACCTTACATTTATTCAATTACAGGTGGTTTTATTACCAAGAAAAACAGGCATTCTGACTGTGAATGGCATCGCCTCTCCACAGATCTGACCTGTAACTTGATCTGTTTTGGTCTCTGTGAAGATTGAAAGGTTTAATGCCATACTGTGAAACATTCCAGACCAATACACCTTCAAACTTTCTTATATTTTTTCAATTACAAGTGGTTTTATAGCTTACAAATACACAGAAAAACAAGCATTCTCACTGTGAGTGGCGTCGCCTTTCCACAGATCTGACCTGTAATTTTGTTTAGTTTGGTTTCCATGAAGATTAGAAGGTTTAATGCTATACTGTGAAACATTCCAGACCAATACACCTTTAAACTTTCTTACATTTTTTCAGTTACAGGTGGTTTTATAGCTTAAAAATACCAAGAAAAGCAAGAATTCTGACTGTGAGCAGGGTCGCCTCTACACAGATCTGACCTGTAACTTGATCTGTTTTGGTCTCCATGAAGATTGTGAAAGTTTTAATGCCATACTGTGAAACATTCCAGACCAATGCACCTTTAAACTTTCTCACATTTATTCAGTCACAGCCTTGAAAAACATATATTCTAACCGAGAGCGGCGTTGTCTCTCCACAGACCTGCCCTGTAACCTTGCCCTGTGACATCGATGCTTGTCACCATGGAGATAGTTCAATGCCGTACTGTAACTGTGGAACGTTCGGGGCAGAGAAATCCGATCCGATGTGTCTGGAGAGTGCAAATGAACAGAAAATGACTCTGAAAAGATGCTGCTCTACGTCACAGATTACATTAGCACAGCGGTGGTACGGTGTGTCAGCGAACGAAATGAGCAAGTGTGGAACTGCCAGGGACATGACGTACCAGAGCGAGAGGACACGTTGGCATTTTGCATTTATGAGTTCAGTAGTTTTCCACATATGGTATCGCTATAGACAGGCTCAGTTAATTCCTTTTAAAAGGCCCATATTATGCTATTTCCTAAACTGTGTTCTAATCTTGTTTCTTTGTCACAAACAAACCTGGAGAAGGGTAACCAGCAGAGGCGGTGCTACTATTAGGCAAATGTAGGCATCTGCTTAGGGCCCCCGAACCTGGAGGGGCCCCTAACCAATTGTCCTTATTGCCACTAATGGCCGAGGCCTCAGAGAAATTAGATTTTCTCTCAATATGACATTAAATGAGAGTGGTTTTACTTTTAAACAAGAAAACAACATCAAAATAGAATGTAATTTTCAAATCTGTTTTAACTGTCAAAGCATTGAGTGTGTTTACATGCACATCAGTATGCCAGTTATGATCGGGTTTTATGAGTATCCCGCTTTCGTCATGGTGCATGTACCCCGGTTTCAGTATCCCAAATAAGGCAGTATCCTGGTTATGAGAAACCGGGATACTGTAGCTGGTATATTCCCATAGTAACCGGGATATTGTGGTATGTATACGCAGTATCCCGAATACTGCAACATAAAGTTGAGTGTGCATGTGTCCAAAAGATGAATACCTTTCATTCTTTTCATCACAACAATAGTGACATAAATAAAGTGATCATACATGAGTGAAATTACTGTAGAATATAAAGCTAAACCTGCACACGAATCTGCACTCGTATGACCTGCAGACGTATGATCGCTGAAAATTTAAACACAAAATATTTCCTACAAATATATGCACAGAACAGACTCACTATGATCAGCACCTCCTCTGTCACAGAAAAAACACATATAATCCACTGAGTCTTTAGTGTTTTTATCAGCGCTAACAGTTTATGCAAATGAGCCATGTGATTTTAAGTTTCATCTCTGTAAAATGCAAACAAATGTGATCAAAGTTGAATTATATTATCAAACCTGCTGATGTGGCTCTACAGTGGTTATGGTTTATATGTTGTAAAGTTGAGTTTATTTATGCAGAAGATTTTAATAAAAAATCTGCTGCAGTGTTGGGTTTGATGTGTGCAGTGGATTGTGGGATACCTCATAGCTCCTTAACGCTGGTTAAACCTCCCGAGCTTCCTATGCTAAAGGAGCTCATGGTTGTTTGTATTTTTCCTGGCTTATTAAATTAAATAAAGTTAAATTTTGCACTGGCGCATTTGTAAGATTATGTCAAGAAACCGGGATACTCCATTTGATCATGTATACAGTAGTAGTATCCCGATTACTGACATAACCGGGATATAACTAATTACCGGGATGATGATGTGCATGTAAACACACTCATTCTCCTAGTCAACTTGACCCTGATTTGAACATAATCAGAGTATAATCATATTTAATGGATGTAAACAAAAATATAATTGTACTAGCAAAAAAATAAAACTACTTTCAGTTCTGGTTTTCTTGTAGACTGCCGAACTAATAAGACGAGTTTCCAGTTCACCCTAATTCAAATAGAGATCTACATGTCTGAGGAACTTTGGGGAAAATCAGACAATAAATATTACAAAATTACAAAAAACAAAAACTAACAAACAAAACAGTGCATAACAGTGAGAGCCCCCAAACTCAACCCTAAATTGTTAACTCCGCCACTGGTATCCAGACGTCTCTATTTACCCGGGATAGTCCCAGTTTTGAGCCCTGTGTCTCCTATCCCAGCAGATTTAACCAAAACTTCTGATTTGTCCCAGTTTTATACAAGAAATGTCCCTGGTGTCCCTTATTTTTCACCAACTTGATCCCTGTCAACAGTAAAGAGAGACATACATTGTCATTTGTTTAGCTAAAATACAGAAAAGCTGCTTAAAAATGACCAAAACACAAAGAAAATGTGACTCTGCTGACTCACATTAGTGCAGAGTGCAGGACAATTTTCCTTAATTACCCACTCGTTTCACAATTTTATCATTACCAACCAACCCAAACCAGGGATGTTCCAGTTTTGTTTTGTTTTTTTGGAAAATCTGGTCACCCTAACCTGGAGTTGTGTTTTGTTTCATAGCACACAAACCCTGCATATTCAGGCTGAGTTCTTCTCTCAAAATGTGGTAATACAGGAAATGCTCCACTGTGTTTTTAAACTCTATACACTTTCACTGGAATCATCATTGAATAATTTGAGCCCTGGAATTGCTAATCTTGACTGAACAAAAGGTAAAAGGGAGCTATTAACTTTCACTACCGCTTTTTGACATCTTGACATTTTGAGCTTAGGAGATGTAGACAGACTAATACTAGAGGTGTAACGATATCCAAGTCTCACGATACGATATCGTCACGGTATGAACCTCACGGTACGATATTTATTGCGATATCGTGGGAAAACTCACGATATGTTTGGGATGCTCACAATTAGGGATGTAACAATATCCCAATCTCTTACGATATTTACGCAATATTTTCACGATATACATCTCACGGTACAATATTTATTGCGATATTTTGTGGAGGCAAAAACAACAAAACTGTTAATATGCTACTTTTTCCTCTTAAAATGCCTTGACAAGACTTAATCCAGAGAACTAAGACTTAAAAGTGCTTAGAAGCTGTTATTTCTTCATTTAGTTTGCACTGAAATGGAGCAAAGGATCATGGTCTATGTAGTTCCTGCTGTCTTTTCTTAGGTATTGCTGTACCATAACTCTTAATTTAAGCAAAGAGACTTGTAATTCGATATATTGTGATGGTTGAATATTATTGTGAGAACTTTGACGATATGATATCATGATATTTTGGTTATTGTTACATCCCTAACTAATAATAAAGGATTACTCAAACGTGTGAATGAAACAAAACACAACTCTTTTTGGGGGGATTTTTGGGTTGGTTGGTAGTAAGTAAATTGTGAAACAAGTGTTCAATTAAGGAAACTTGTTATGCAGAGATCATTCATGACTAACATGTGAGCCAGTAGAGTCACATTTTCTTTGTGCTTTGGTTATTTTTAAGCTGCTTTACTGTATTTTACCTAAACAAATGACAATGGTCACGTTTACATGATGTTTTTTTAAATTCTGATTTAATTACTCCGAATGAATTAATTCTGAATTAAATTATTCTCCTTCGAGTTTACATGGAAATAATAATTCCGAATTAAGGTTTACATGGAAAACATGTTAAATCGGCTTTGTTTAATTCTGCTCAAAGTTTTGGGGTGGGCAAGGGTTCTGGTTAAGAACACAAACGTATTTACGTCGACCTGAAAAAAACACACACTTCAGCTTCTACTGGCTTTTTTATCATCTCGGTTTGTTGTTACGCGTGGGGATGCAGGCGCTGTTCCCCCACCCATATAAACTGGGGAACAGCGGTCCAAACCCAGACTCCTGAACCAGCGGGAGCAGCTCTGGTTCAGGTTGGGCCCACATCGGCTGATGTTTGGTCACTGAGTCTGAGAAGCGTTTTCCCCTAGAAGAACCAAGAGCACGGAGGAGGGACTGCTCAGAACAACATATAACAAACCAAACTGGATTCATGCTTCTGTCCGGGTATTTTGCACCACCTTGGTACTAGCCGAGCTCCTCGAGCACAGAGGATACGAGCAACCACAGCGCATTTTCACTTTCGCTGCACGAATCCCTGTTCCGGGCTGATGTGTGGTGAGTTGTGTAAAGTTCTTGGCTACATGCTGCTGTTTTATGAGTTCATGATAATAACTTGGGATGAGAACGGCTCGCGGTGTTAACGGGGAAGCTCGGTAACTTTTGCAATTACACAGGCACCGGGAAACAGAAGTATAGGGACACAAAGATGATACAAACTTGTTTCACCATATTGCAGTGCGTCATCGCGTCAGAAGGGTGATCCAATGTGCATGCGCTGAACGACCGGAATTATTTTTAAGCAGAATAAACTTTTACATGATCGCATAATAAATTAATTCGGCTTTAAAATCGGAATAAACCACCCACTTCATTCGGATTAAAGTTTAATTAAACTGGGACAAATCACTGATTTTGGATAAATCCACTGGGACAGGGAACACAGGGCTCAAAAGTGTGACTGTCCTGGATAAATAGGAACATCTGGTCACCCTACTTGAAGCTCACAGCCTTCGAGTTACCCTGTTTGATTTTTCTCATCAAATCAAAGCCATTATTGTCGTCCACCAGACTTCTTAATAAACCAGTGCAGGGTTTTGGTTTGGTTAGTGGTCTCTAGAGTGTGTGTTATCGTGTGAGTGGGTGTGTTTGTGTTGGCATGTAGCTGGTTAGCCCGGAGCATTAACCCGTCTCACACATCACACGTGAAGGTCCTCGGGGTGCTTCGGGCCACAGCATCACTGATCAGTCAATGGAGCAATTATCCGCTCGACCCGGGGCCCTTTTGTCCTTTCTCTTGATGAGACGTTTCAGCTCCAGGCAGCGCTCTTTGATCCGATGACACCTTGAACGCAACACAGAGGAAATGCATGAAATTAGTTATTCATGGGAGATGATTAATTGAAGGGGAACGCTGCTGTGCTCTGCCTGGTTGGTGCGCGCTAGAACCTCGTAGGATCTTTGTCTGAATGCGCTTTTGTCCGCGTTTGAGAGTCTGTACGGGAATGAATGGTACAAGGTCTGAGGAATCATTTATAGTGGCCAAACCTCTTTGTCAAAGGTTTGGGCCTGGGTACTTTTGGATGGGAGACCGCTGGGAATACCAGATGCCACCTTAGGCAAGACACTTCACCCACATTGTCTAGTATGAATATTGTGTCAGTCTGAGAAGTGAGTCTGACAGAAGTAGCTGTGACTACAACAGTATCTTACCTCCACCGAGTGTGGAGTGAATGAATAATGCACCAAATTGTAAAGTGACTTTGAGCGTCTGGAAAAGTGCTGTATAAGACCATTGCATTCTTCTAGTCCCTGTAGAAAAGTGTGTGTGTGTTTGGATTGCAGTACAAGAGGTAACTTTGCTCAGGAAGGTGAATTCTTTCGAGATTTTGAAAGGAACAGTATGGAGACTTCACTCTTTAAGTTTTTTAGTTTAGTTTACATTTTTAGTTTTAACAAAGGAGCTGAACATAAGATGCCTTAACCTCCTGTGACCTGAAGAAAGAAAATGTATTGCAATATATATTTTTTGTGATTTTCTATCAGTTTGGAGGTAAATGAACACTTTAGCATTTAGATTTTGTTCATTTTATTTATAATTTTGTAACATGTCCTCAGTAATGGACGCTGGGGACGTTTTGGTGTTAAATCCAACTTAACAAAAGAAACAGAAAACGCACACCAAAATTCTTGTAGAGGTGCAAATGCAAGGAGCAGCCAGACAAGGGTGAAAAAATGCATAGCACACTCAGCTGGCCGATGCCCAGAAGCTTTATTAACAAAATAACGTTTCGGCAAAAAAAGGCTTCATCAGATATTTTTCTTGTCTTGGACCACAGCACACACAATCTAACTTAACAAAACAACTTTGTTGATGACACACACAATGTGACAAGCTTCTACAGTCACTTCAAAATGTTTTCATACTCTCTTTTAATTTCTTCTTTTTCTCCTTTTCTTTTATCATATCATATCAATCATATCATATCATATATATATTTTTATCCTGGACATGATCTATCCATCCATCCGTCCGTTTTTTTCATTTATCTGGGGCTGGGTCACAGGAGTAAGCTGCAAGCTATAAAAACGCAGACAGGCCCACCTATCTCATTAGAAATGTTGAAATATTAAGACATGTTTTGTATCATTTCTAATCTTTTTGTAATAATATTAGTGACTATTTTCTTCCAGTATTTCTGGTTCAATTGAATGTTGAAAAGAAAAAGAAATGGGCTGCATTTAATGTCCAAATAGTGACTCGTGGACCCTTTTATTACTGCTTCAATGACTGTTTTTCATTGTTTAAAACTTGAGTAACACTAATTGTTCAGAGAAACACGATCACTCAGTCAACAATAAAATATCCTCATTAAGGTTTAATAATGCTCAAATCCACCTTTATTTTGTTGGATTTAAGAATAATAATAATATTGACTTGGGTTGCAAAGGTTTGTGACTTTTAAAATATGAGTCCCCAGAAAAACAGGGAAACACTGCTGTAAAACACATACAACACATATGTTTTTCACTCAGAGGCTGCACTAGCACACTGCAAAAAAGCTTGGCCTAAATTTAAGATATAAACACTTCAGTCTATCAGAAAATGACTTAAAAGTAATGAGATTATATATCCATGCAGCAAGATCCTTTTACTTGACAAGTTATCTTTAAAAAATACCTCTAGACTAGAATGAAGCAGTCTGCGATCAGTATTCATGGGCTGGAAATAAGTTTATGGATTCTAAGTTTTAGATAAACATAAGTTGGTATCAAGTAAATGTGTATCACTGAATCTAAAAACAAGTTAATGGATTGTAGCTTCTTTTAAACATTGATTGCCTAAATTTAAGATTTTCTGTCTAGTTGAGTCATGGAAGAGATATGTGTGACCATTTTTAAGATTATACAACCAATTAAGAACTAGTAAGTCGATAATAAATCTGAAAACAAGATGAATAACCTGATAAAAGTTTTAAAATCTTGGCCAGATCAGAGAAATTTGCAGTGCACTGATTCATGAACTGCGGGTGCTGGGTTTAGATAGTGACTTTTCAGATCAGAGGCCTTTTACATTTAAGCTCTGCTCTGACAATGTTTTTGGTGCCGATATACAATATGTAAGGCCGATTTTTATTTTAAACTCTTCCACAGCCTTTTTTTTTTTTTTTTCTTTAAGAGCAGTCATGTTTTGTGCAGTTCTCTCTTTACATTAAAATGTTCAAATAAACCTTTGTGCACTCTTTGGGCAGCAGCTCGACCCAAACAAAGCACCTGTCTCTGTTGGAGATTGAAGGCGGAGAGACGCTGTGCTCAAACGTGCAAATATCAGTAGCAGTACTCAGACGTGACTTAGACTGGAGTCACTATTTTTAGGACTTCATAAAATTGACTAAGACTTTGGACTTGATTTGGACTTGACACTCAGTGACTTGGGACTTGACTCGGACTTTAAGCCTGTGACTTGAGAAGACTTGATGTTTCTCCTAAAAACATATATATTTTTTTTTGATACATGCTGTGCTTAATTTTACAGGAACAAACTGGAACATGTCCCCCCACTTCTCTTACTTTGGATGTAACTGAAGTACTGTGATGTGGGATCCTCAAATGTACTACAGTAATATTCAGTACAATGCAGTAATGTACAGTACAATACAGTACAATACAGTAATATGCAGTAATATACAGTACAATGCAGTAACACAAAGGTAACTAAATAGAACATGATCCTTCCGTTTCAGACTACACGACAAAATAACTGTTTTTAAGCACTTTTAAATCTGAATTCAAACTAAGATCTTGACAAGACATTTAAAAAGGGCAAATGAACATTTCTACAACAATTTTTCTACAAAAAATACTCTTATACATAAATATATATTTGGTTAAAAGACTTAACTAGATGACTTGGACTCGACTTGGACTTGACTTGGATTTATGGGCGAGTAACTCGAGACTCGACTTGGACTTGACTTGGACTTATGGACCAGTAACTCGAGACTCGACTTGGACTTGACTTGGACTTATGGACCAGTAACTCGAGACTCGACTTGGACTTGACTTGGACTTATGGACCAGTAACTCGAGACTCGACTTGGACTTGACTTGGACTTATGGACCAGTAACTCGAGACTCGACTTGGACTTGACTTGGACTTATGGACCAGTAACTCGAGACTCGACTTGGACTTGACTTGGACTTATGGACCAGTAACTCGAGACTCGACTTGGGCTTGACTTGGACTTATGGACCAGTAACTCCAGACTCGACTTGGACTTGACTTGGACTTATGGGCCAGTAACTTGACTCGACTTGGACTTGACTTGGACTTATGGACCAGTAACTCGAGACTCGACTTGGACTTGACTTGGACTTATGGGCCAGTAACTCGAGACTCGACTTGGACTTAACTTGGATTTATGGACCAGTGACTCGAGACTCGACTTGGACTTGACTTGGACTTATGGACCAGTGACTCGAGACTCGACTTGGACTTGACTTGGACTTATGGACCAGTGACTCGAGACTCGACTTGGACTTGACTTGGACTTATGGACCAGTGACTCGAGACTCGACTTGGACTTAACTTGGATTTATGGACCAGTGACTCGAGACTCGACTTGGACTTGACTTGGACTTATGGACCAGTGACTCGAGTCTCGACTTGGATTTTCCTGTATTTGACTTGGGATTTGACTCAGACTCAGTAAAAGATTTCAGACATACTTGAGACTTGCTAAACAACAACTTGGTACTTACCTCGTTGCAGTACTCAGTCGTACTCTTGCCTGTAATTTTCCTGTCAGAACAAAGCTAAACTGGTATTTCAAAATATTTCAATAAAATTTTTTCCTGCAACATTGTTTAATTACCGCAGGTTAATTATGAAGTTTGAACTCTTGTTAAACGGACGCACTCTCGATTGTGCACTTATCCGCTCATAAATAATCATATTCTCGTTTAATTATTTTGTTACCATAGCGACGCTCTCCTAATGTTACCAGTGGCGGTCCCCGGAGACTGAAATCCAAAGGCGACAATTAGCATTTTTCTGATGAATAGGAGAGGCCGCTCTGGTCACGCTGCAGTCGTGTTCTTGATTAGTTGAGCTAATTTCTTTTCTTCACACAAACCTCTTCTGTTCCTCAGTTTTCAAATCAAAGTGGCCTATCTAATTGCACTAGTTGTGTTCATGTATTAGCGCGAATGGCCTGGTACTAAAGGTTTCACAATTTTTTGTCTGAAATGACTGATTTGAACTACTAGATCATGCTTTAATAGAACTTCTAAAATATGAATTGGATTTGGCAGAAGAGAGTGTGATATCAAATCACCCACAGTCTTTAAAGCGTCTGTGTTACTCTGATATCTCATCCATGTTCTAATGTTTCCTCATCACAAACAGACCTGGAGTTGTGGTGTTTTGTTTCATTCATACGTGTTTAAGATACAGACCCTGCATATTTAGGCTTTCACTAGAATACTTCGGATGATTGCAGTTCCTGGAATTTCCAATCTCTACTGAACTAAAGGTAAAGCCACTACAATTTAAAAGGGCCCTACATGTTTAAAAATCCCAGATTCAGAACCAAAGTTATGGAGCGAAGCATCGTCATGAAAGCAGTAAACTTAAGGAATAGTCTTGACAAAGGTATTTTGAGGGGGTCCAAAAAACACAAAACATGAGTAACGCACAATACAATACAAAACAGTACAATACAATACAATAGAAAACAAAACTTACAGGTTTACATTACAAAACACACACACACACATAGACAGACAGACGAACTCCTGCAACGGTAACTGATTTAGAAAAAAAAATAGAGTATGCATTATATAACAATTATGTAAACAAATGGAAAAATAATAATAGAACAAACTGAAAAAAATTTAATAAAAAAAGTCAAACTAAAAATATGAACAAGGAGTTTTGAGAGATGAAAACAAAGATGATTTAAATGAATTGAAAGATGTCAAAGTTCTCATTTACTCAAGTGTGTTCTAAAAATATACCAAATTACGGAAAAATATAATAAAATAGTTCATACATTTCCTGAATTTTTTATTGCAAGAATATAACAAGCGAATGTAGTTTTTAGTTTCACAGTTTTAATCTTTTTTTTTTTTTTATGAACCCTGGCCCATTGCTCTAGCCTCTTTAGAAACCCTCATGACTTCCTGACTTCTGCACATTTCAGAAATCACAAAGTTCACATTTTTGCGGTAAATTTCGGGTAGTTACTGCTCCATTTTTGTCGCTCTAGGGACCTCTTTGAGAATGACCCACTGACCTAACCCACTTCTGACCTCCTAGCATCTGGTGATTTTGAGGTTTTTCTGATTATAAAGCTTTTTTTTTTCTTCAGAATTTGGAGATGAAAGCATTTAAAGGTGCACTGTGTAACTTTTTTGGTTGGTCCGTCACCTGCTGCTGTTTCTAAGGACATGTCATTGCTCTGTCTGGAATGTTCCACAGTATGACATTAAACACCTCTACCTTACATTTATTCTAGGGGGGTCAAATTATCACCTTAATTGCGATGAATTAATTACAGTCATATTTAGCGCGTTATGTTTTTTAATCGTGTTAATCTCATTTTTAATCTCTAAATTTACTGTTTCTGTACGTGAGTTGCCTTATTATAAAATCTGTTTTTATGTGTTGTTAGGACCAGTGTTGGGAAGGTGACTTTTAAAATGTATTCCCCTACAGATTACAGATTACATATCCCAAAATGTAGTTTGTAACAGAATCCATTAAATTACTTAAAGTGAGTAATGTAATCTGAATACTTTGGATTACTTGTTTTGCTGTAGAGTAACAAAGACTAGGATATGGTAACGTAAGATGTTTTGTTTGTTAAAAGAAAATGAAAAGTCCAGACTTTACTTAACCAAATAAAAAAATATTATTGATAGAAGAGGAGGAGACACGTCCGCACAGCATGATTTAGTCCTGTTAAATCCTGTTTGAGACATCATTTAGACCTGGTTTAGTCCTGGTTTATTACTGGTTTAGTCCTAGTTTAGACCTAGTGTAGACCTGGTCTTAGACCTGGTCTTAGACCTGGTCTTAGACCTGATTTAGACCTGGTTCAGTCCTGGTTTAGACCTGGTTTAGTCCTGGTTTAGTGTCTGACAATAAGTGGAATTACAGAAAAAAAAGAAAAGAAAAAAAAAGGAGGATAGCCCAAAATGTGAAAACAGGAAAATACCACTGTGTAATCCATTTATTTCAACAAAGTAACTGTAATCTAATTACCACTCACTGAAACAGTAACTGTAACTGAGTACAGTTACTCATCATTTGTACTGTAATTACGTAACTCCGGTACATGTAATCTGTTACTCCCCAACACTGGTTAGGACACGTCTCGCACTGTGCAGTCCTGCTCCTGCTCGCTCCCGCAAAGAATTGTAGCCTAATTTTCATTCCCGTTCTCGCCGCATCTGCGATAAACCTGCACACGTCTGATCTCTGAAAACATCGCGACACAGACACAGAACAGACTCACCTTCAGCATCAACACCCTCTGTCACAGAGAGAACACTCATATTCCACTGAGTCGCGTCCTTTAGTAGAAGCTGAACCGTGTCAGCGCACAAGAGTGTCTTTTTTTTTTTTTCATTTCTCTGCTTAGTTTGTGCAATTTAGCCATGTGGTTTTAAGTTTTGTTTCTGTGAGACTTGTGCAAATCTGCATTAAACACATTATAATGTCAAACGGGCTGATGTGGCTCTAGAGTGGTCATGGTTTATATGTTGTAAAGTTGAGTTTTTTAATGCAGATTAGTAATAATAATAATAATAATAATGATACTTATATAAAAACGTTAATGATAGTATGAAAATAATGTAATAATGAATTCAAATGAAAATACCTCAAGTTGAAGGCTTTTCTCAGCAATTTTTAGGTGAGATTAACAAAGAGATTAATTAGATTAATTAATTACAGATCATAATGAATTCATCTCTCAATTATTTTTTTTTTATCGCTTGACAGCACTAATTTATTCAATTACAGGTGGTTTTTAGAACTTAAAAACACTCAAAAACAGGCATTCTGACTGTGAGCTGGGTCACCTCTCCACAGATCTGACCTGTAACTTGGTCTGGTTTGGTCTCCATGAAGATAAGAAGGTTTAATAATGTCATACTGTGAAATATTCCAGACAAAGCAATAACATCACCATGGAGAAAAGTATTTGACGCACACTCCACTGGAAAAGTTACACAATTCACTTTTAATACTTAGTTGAATGGGGAGAGCTGTATTAGTGTGAAAGTAAAAGGATTAGAGCGGTTGCTTTGGGGTCTGGTGTTCACTTTGTTATGAATGATGTTTTATCTGGAGTGAGGAGTGTGAGTCTCTGTAGGACTCGGCCTCTCATTCATCTCTTTCTCTGGGTTCTTACAGTAGGTGGATCATCTCTCCCTCCTGCAGTGAGAACCAGGCTCAAGGCTACACACCTGTACACACACACACACACACACACACACACACGTACACACACACACACCCACACACACCTGTACACACACACAAACACGCACACAAACACACACACACGTACACACACACACACACACCCACACACACCTGTACACACACACAAACACGCACACAAACACACACACACATACACACACACACACACACCCACACACACCTGTACACACACGCACACGCACACACACACACACACACGCACACAAACACACACACGTACACACACACACACACCCACACACACCTGTACACACACACCACGCACACACACACACACACACACAAACACACACACACACACACACACACACACACACCTGTACACACACACGCACACGCACACACACACACACACACAGTGTTGGGGAGTAACAGATTACATGTACCGGTGTTACGTAATCAGAGTACAAATTATGAGTAACTGTGTTCAGTTACAGTTACTGTTTCAGTGAGTGGGAATTGGATTACAGTTACTTAGTTGAAATAAATGGATTACACAGAGGTATTTTCCCGTTTTCACATTTTGGGCTATATCCCCCTTTTTTTCTTTTTTTTTTTCTTCAGTAATTCCACTCATTGCCTGACACTAAACCAGGACTAAACCAGGACTAAACCAGGACTAAACCAGGACTAAACCAGGACTAAACCAGGTCTAAACTAGGACTAAACCAGATCTAAACCAGATCTAAACCAGGACTAAACAACGTCTAAACTAGGACTAAACCAGGACTAAACAATGTCTAAACTAGGACTAAACCAGGACTAAACCGAGACTAAACCAAGACTAAACCAGGACTAAAACCAGGACTAAACTAAGACTACAACCAGGACTAAAACCAGGACTAAACCAAGACTACAACCAGGACTAAAACCAGGACAAAAATTAGGTCTAAAACCAGGTCTAAACCAGATCTAAACCAGGACTAAACAATGTCTAAACTAGGACTAAACCAAGACTAAACCAGGACTAAACTAGGACTAAAACAGGACTAAACCAGATCTAAACCAGGACTAAACAACGTCTAAACCAGGACTAAAACCAGGACTAAACCGAGACTAAACCAGGACTAAAACCAGGACTAAAACCAGGACTAAAACCAGGACTAAACCAAGACTAAACCAGGACTAAACCAAGACTAAACCAGGACTAAACCAAGACTAAACCAGGACTAAAACCAGGACTAAACCAAGACTAAAACCAGGACTAAACCAGGACTAAAACCAGGACTAAACCAAGACTAAACCAGGACTAAAACCAGGACTAAACCAAGACTAAAACCAGGACTAAACCAGGACTAAAACCAGGACTAAACCAAGACTAAACCAGGACTAAAACCAAGACTAAAACCAGGACTAAAACCAGGACTAAAATTAGGTCTAAAACCAGATCTAAACCAGGACTAAACAACGTCTAAACTAGGTCTAAACCAGGACTAAACTATGTCTAAACTAGGACTAAACCAGGACTAAAACCAGGTCTAAACTAGGTCTCAAACAGGATTTAACAGGACTAAACCACCCTGCGTGGACGTGTCTCCTCCTCTTCTATCAATAATATTTTTAATACGGTTAAGTAAAGTCTGGGCCTTTTATTTTCTTTTAGCAGATAAAACATCTTATGTCACGATTTCCTCATCTTTGCTTCTCTACAGCAAATCAAGTAATCCAAAGTATTCAGATTACGTTACTCACTTTAAGTAATTTAAAGGATTCCGTTACAAACTACATTTTGGGGTCTGTAATCTGTAATCTGTAGGGGAATAAGTAATTTTCCCAACACTGCACACACACACACACGCACACACACACACACACACGACTCTGCAGACTGCACAGCTCAGCACACAGTCAGAGATGTGAGTGAAGGATCTCATAAAAGAACCAAATCTTTTCTGTTTTACTGTCTCATTTTTATCCTTTATCCTGACAGATCTGTGGAGAAGCGAGCCCACTCACAGCATGTTTTTCATCTAGTAAAAACACTCATAACTGGATCATTCCAACATAAATAATACACTGCCAAAAGCAATATCTTGCTAAATTAAATTGATGCAAATTAAGAACATTTTACTTTATTTGAGCAGATTCAACTTCACAAATAAAATGATCTACCAAAGGAATAATTGTGTTTTCCTTAATTCAAGCAACATTAGATTTTGTTTCTTGCAATTAGTTGTTTTTCTTATCTTAAGTGTAGCCAGATGTATTTTCATATTTTAAGTACGAAAAGTCTTGATCCATTGTCAGATCATTTGACTTGTCAAGTGAAATTTACTCAAATCGTGATAAAACTTTCTTAGTCTTTCTTGGCTAGATTTTAGTTTTTGCAGTGTACTAATGTCGTACTGTGGAACATTTCAAGCAAAACGTTAATATCTCCATGAAGACGAGCAATCGTAAACACCGCAATGGAAAAGTTACATAATGCAGCTGTATGCACTGCAGTGTAAATCCCTTTAGAATTCTATAGTTTTATCTGTGTTTTAAATACTTCTGAGATACTGGGGATTCAAGTTCTGACTCATAGAACATGTATTATAAATATATGTTTGTGTATAGTGAATGTCAGCGGTTTTCAATAGGTGAGACCCGCCTAAGAGCCACACACAAGGACTGAACCAGGACTAAACCAGAACTAAACAAGGACTGAGTGTCGGGACGGGTCCGGAGGTGCACCCGTTTGGACCGTTGGGTGACCGCAGGCGAAAGGACCAGCGCAGAGCTCCCTGCCCCACAGGGGTAAAGGTCAGCAGTCGCTCGATAAAGCTCCACGGGCTCAGGGTTCTCCCTCTCTCTCTAGAGTCCAAGTTTAGTCTGGTTTAGTTCTGGTTTAGTCCTGGTTTAGTTCTGGTTTAGTTCTGGTTTAGTCCTGGTTTAGTCCTGGTTTAGTCCTGGTTTAGTCCTGGTTTAATCCTGGTTTAGTCCTGGTTTAGTTCTGGTTTAGTCCTGGTTTAGACCTGGTTTAGACCTGGTTTAGTTCTGGTTTAGTTCTGCTTTAGACCTGCTTTAGACCTGGTTTAATCCCGGTTTAGTTCTGCTTTAGACCTGGTTTAGTCCTGCTTTAGTCCTGCTTTAGACCTGCTTAATCCTGGTTTAGTCCTGGTTTAGTCCTGGTTTAGACCTGGTTAAATCCTGGTTTAGACATGGTTTAGTCCTGGTTTAGTTTTGGTTTAGACTTGGTTTAGTCCTGGTTTAAACCTGGTTTAGTCCTGGTTTAGTCTTGCTTTAGACCTGGTTTAGTCCTGGTTTAGTCCTGGTTTAGTCCTGGTTTAGACCTGGTTTAGTCCTGGTTTAATCCTGGTTAAATCCTGGTTTAGTCCTGGTTTAGTTTTGGTTTAGACTTGGTTTAGTCCTGGTTTAGACCTGGTTTAGACCTGGTTTAGTCCTGGTTTAGTCCTGGTTTAGTCTTGGTTTAGACCTGGTTTAGTCCTGGTTTAGTCCTGGTTTAGTCCTGGTTTAGTCCTGGTTAAATCCTGGTTTAGTCCTGGTTTAGTTTTGGTTTAGACTTGGTTTAGTCCTGGTTTAGACCTGGTTTAGTCCTGGTTTAGTCCTGGTTTAGACCTGGTTTAGTCCTGGTTTAGTCTTGCTTTAGACCTGGTTTAGTCCTGGTTTAGACCTGGTTTAGTCCTGGTTTAGACCTGGTTTAGTCCTGGTTTAGTCCTGGTTTAGTCCTGGTTTAGTCCTGGTTTAGTCTTGGTGTCCTACTGATGTTCAGTGATGACAAAAAAAACTAAAAACGATAGAACGTTGTAATTCTAAAAGGACGACATCTCCACTCGTACAATCCATGTCACATTGATCTTGAGCTGCTAAACTGTAACTCATCTGTCAAAGACGGTCGCTAGGTTTCTGAGGAGGAAAGTGTGAGGTCAAGTGAGGACGACCATGAAGCCCAGTAAACACACAGTCAGACTCAGCTCAAATATAAAGCTCTAGTTTATGTGTCAGTCCCATCGTTCCCATCCCAGCCCATAGTGCAGCCTGTGGTTTGGTCGGCTGTTTGACCAGAGCCGGAGCAGCTCTCTCGTGCCAGAAGAGGGCGCTGTGTATAAAGCTCTTGTAAGTCCCATATTGTGCCAATTTCTGATCTCTGTTCTAATATTTCCTCATCACAAACAGACATGGAGTTTTGTTTCATTCACACATGTTTGAGTCTATTAATACATGGGTTTGACTGTCTGAAATGAAATGAGTGACAAAGAATACTACACTTTTTCATGATTTGTGATGGACTCTGGAATCAATTTTGAGTCAAATAGTTTAAAGAATGCTTTTAAAACATCAAGCAATACATTATAAATCAAAATAGCAAATAAAAAAATATAACAAAAAAGTAAAATAAATAAATGTGCAATTCAAATTATTTGTGTAATCATGTAAAATATTCTTGTTTTAAATTAGTTTGGTGCCGTTTGATGTTTGATGTTTTTCTTTGGTTCTGATTCCAGCCTTCTCGTTTGTGCTCGCGGACGTTTTGGTTGCAGTTTTGGCACAAACGTGACAGGTGGGCGGGATTTCTTTGTGTGCTTTCCTATTGGCTCATTTATGTTTGACGGACAGCTGAGTCTGAAGCGCTGGAAGCTGTTGTGAACATTTCCTGCTGTAGTTTTGGCGACTGCAACACAGACAACAAGTTTATCCAGTACTTCCAGTGAGTATTTACAGTGTATAGAATAATGTTGTTTCAGAAGATCCGTCCACCAGAGAAAGTTGAGTAGTGGAAAAGCCCTGAGCACCAAAACTACAGCAGTAAATGTTCACAACAGCTTCCGGAGCTCCAAGCTGAGCTGTCCGTCAAACAGAAATTAGCCAATGGGAATTCGCCCGTGGAAATCCCAAACGAGAAGACTGGAACCAAAGAAAAACCTGGCATCAAAACTGAGAAAGACACGGAACAAAAATAAAAGAAGCAAAGATGGATATTTACAAGATTACACAACTAATCTGAATGCAATTTATTTTTTAATTTGGTATTTTGATTTATAATTTTTTGCTTGATGATTAAAAGCATTCTTTGAACTATATGACTCAAAATTCATTCCCTAATGGACTAGTATAAGTAAATATTTCTACTTGTGAATTTTTATTTGCAGCGTTGTTGAGCTGCTCCCTTGTTGCATTGTTTGCGTTTGTTTTTTAGCTGTATTTTAAATTTTACATGACTCATTTTAGGAAATCCCTGCACACTTACCTGCTGTTGTTTTGCCTCTGCCCACGACTGCACTTGAAAATTATGTAAAAAAATAAAAAAATACACAATGTTTTACCTATTTTGAAATGGGGAAGCATCTATCAACACTGATGAGGAACACTTCGCAGAGTTGGTTAATTTTAAACTTACAACAAACTTAATTGATCCACAAAGGAAATTATTTGGACCCAGTAGCTCACACATCACCAGTGTTGGGAAGGTGACTTTTAAAATGTATTCCCCTACAGATTACAGATTACAGACCCCAAAATGTCGTTTGTAACGTAATCCATTAAGTTATTTAAGGTGAGTAATGTAATCTGAATACTTTGGATTACTTGATTTGCTGTAGAGAAGCAAAGACTAGGATATCGTAACATAAGATGTTTTGTCTGCTAAAAAACTTTAAAAGCCCAGACTTTAGTTAATTGTATTAAAAATATTATTGATAGAAGACGAGGAAACACGGTCCATGCAGCATGGTTTAGTCCTGTTAAATCCTGTTTGAGACCTGGTTTTAGACCTGGTTTAGTCCTGTTAAATCCTGTTTTAGACCTGGTTTTAGACCTGGTTTTAGTCCTGGTTTAGTCCTGGTTTAGTCCTGGTTTAGTCCTGGTTTAGTCCTGGTTTAGACCTGGTTTAGACCTGGTTTTAGTCCTGGTTTAGTCCTCGTTTTAGACCAGGTTTAGACCTGGTTTAGACCTGGTTTTAGACCTGGTTTAGACCTGGTTTTAGTCCTGGTTTAGTCCTGGTTTTAGACCAGGTTTAGACCTGGTTTGGACCTGGGTTTAGACCTGGTTTTAGACATGGTTTAGACCTGGTTTAGTGTCTGGCAATGAGTGGAATTACCGAGAAAAAAAAAAAAAAAGTGATATAGCCCAAAATGTGAAAACGGGAAAATACCGCTGTGTAATTCATTTATTTCAACCAAGTAACTGTAATCCAATTACCACTCACTGAAACAGTAACTGTAACTGAATACAGTTACTCATCATTTGTACTCTGATTATGTAACTCCGGTACATGTAATCTGTTACTTCCCAACATTGCACATCACAATAAATTATAATAAGAAAGAGAAAAAATAAAAAAGAGACTGGTGTCAAATAAGGCATAAGTATGTACAAATTGAAATAAAATATAAAAATATAGTAATACAGAATATATCTCAGGTGTTTTAAGATGTTCTGACCAATTTCTCTCCATACTTGACCCTTTTCTTTCACTTCGAAATGTTGTAAATTTGCTGCCTAAAAATTGTACACTGGTATTTTCGTCTCGTGGTTCTTGTGGTGAGATTGTGAGTGACAGCCTGGAGATTGAAAACAAGCCTGAATCAATAGACTGGAGTATTTCGGCGTTGAGATGCGTTCATGTCCTAGTTTTCCTGTTTTCGTGGACAGATTATTCTCCTCCAGTAGCTGCTCCACCACCAGCCTCCTCTCACCGTATGCAAATGAGTAAACGCAACTTCAAAGCTCTGCAGTGTTATTTACAACATCAGCCTGAGTCAAGCCGGGACACAACTGGGATTCAGTCTCAGTTTAAAGGGTCCATACTTCGCCATTTTCTGATCCATGTTCTAATGTTGTTTCCTCATCACAAACAGACCTGGAGTTGTGTTTTGTTTCATTCGCACGTGTTTAACGCACAAACTCATCATATTTAGGCTGAGATGTTCTCTCAAACAGAAACACCCAACCTCCTTCCACCTTGTGATGTCATGTGGTAATACAGGAAGTGTGTCACTGTGTTTTCATACTCCACACACCTTCACTAGAATCATCTGGATACTTCCCACCCTGGAATTGCAGATCTCTAGGCTGATTCATCAGCCGGTTTCACTTTGTGGAAACCGTCTGACTTCGCAGCATTAGAATTCATTTGCTTGAGGTACTTTTTTATTTAACCAGTTGCTACTATTTGGTTGTGACGTATGTAATGCACCAAATCCTGTAGGAAGAAGGGCAATAACGTCTTTCCCCTTGATAAAATTCACCAAACATTCTCTTTGTCCCGGCTTTAAATCCTCGATATCAGGAATCGTTGCCAACACAGAATCACTGTCTTCGTCTACATCCATCTCGACCGCTTTGTGTACTGTTTTGCTCTACCACAAAAGGGACCCAGACAGACGCTTGAGTTTGACTTCATGGCTTCACAGCTCGTTGCTGATTAACCAGTGCGTGGTCTACAACTTCTGGGGGTCTTGCAAACTGTCTAGCGTATTCTGATTCCTGACTTAGTTGCTGGAGAGAAATGAAATTGAGCAGAGGCACTAGGTCGCAACAGCCTGGCTAGCCGATCTCTCCCAAATAGGCTCTATTCACACTTACATCACAAACCAGGAACACGTTTGGAAACATGCGATGACAACTTCCAGTGTAGTTATCGCCAGTGGGTTCGCCGATCGACTGATAAAACCCACTTAAGTAAATGTGATCAGCGGTAAAATGATATCATATTGAATTTGGCACCTCATCTCTTCTAATCGCATGTACCCAGTGCGCTTGGAGTTGTGCATCAGTGGGGAAATGATGAAAACTAAGGTATGGTTGTAACTGTCGATTACCTGAACATAACAGAGTGCTACAATGACTTGGAGATGAAGAAAACTGTGCCATTTTCTCATTTTTCAGAGATATTGTCAGACTTACTACTAGTGTTGTAGTACTCAAGATCTGGTCTCAGTCTTGTCTTGACCTTTAAAAGTCTTGTCTCAGTCTCGACCCTCAGAGGGTCTTGGTCTTGTCCTGGTCTTGGGACTCTGTGATCTCGGACTGGTCTTGGTCTCGATTAGTGCCGTCTTGACTACAACACTACTTACTACTGTGAACAGAGCCCGACGGAAGTTGGATGTTTTCAAACGCCTTTCTCGTTTGTGACGTGAACTTGAATAGAGACTATAAACGGTGACTTTTAACTTTAAAACTACCTCTTCGTGACATCACAAGGTGGAACAGAGCATTCTGAGCTTTGGAGATGTAGCCAGAGTAATAGTAAAGGGATACTCAAACATGTGTGAATGAAACAAAACACAAGTCTGAGTTTATTTTATTGAGGTAACAACATTCTAACATCGCTTAAAGCTCACAAGAATCCATTTTAGGACCTTAAAGAAATCTCTGCTTACTAAGACTACACGTAGAGCAAAGATTTTAGATTCTACCTCTGACATCTTTAGGGTCTGAGATGCACTAAAGATGCACTACGTCACTTTTTAGGTGGACAAGTCAAGATGTTATAGCTTCCCATGAAATGTTTCACAGTACGGAATTAAACTTAAATATCTCGCATTTATTCAGAAGCTTTATTGCTTCATTCTACTTTCTACAGCTCAAATCTTACATTACTACATAAAAATGCCAAAAATCTCCTCACTATCGCAGAAATATAGTTCCAGCTTTCATATACTGAACGATGAGTCGATGCAGTAATTATTGTGACAGTCGAAGGGAGGGCATCTGATTTAAAGCCTCATGTTCTTCGGTTTGGATCACCTCAGACCCGACGCAGACACGTTGGACTTGACACCAGCGAAGTGTGAATGAAGTGTCCTATTTCAGATTCTGAGACACATTTTGAGCCCGGGGTTAGAACTGTGAGAATGTGATAGAAATATGTGTCAAGTCAGAAGAAAATGACCTTATTATTGTAATGAAAGCAGTGCATCATGGGAAGGCAGGCTGCTGATGAATTCCTAATCATGGTTACATCCATTTAGAGTAGAATGTATATTACTCAGCTTCCTATTATATGCAACATTATGAGAACCTTTTCCAATTCAGAAGATATAACACGTTGTTTAAATTGTTAATCGCTATGGCAACTGGAACTGTCCGTCTTTCAGTGTGCATGGGTAAAATAGATTGGCTTTTCTTTGTGTGGATTCTTTGCACATAGTATTATTCAAATGACATGTTTTACAACATAAATGCTCGTCTGATTCATCAACCGGATTCACTTCGTAGAAACCATCTGACCTCGCAGCATTAGAATTCGTAGGCGGGTACTTTTTTTATTTAGCCAATCGCTGCTATTTGATCATGACATATGTAATGCGCCACTAATGGGGCTAACTGGTATATTAAGCTTTTCTTAATCCCGTAGGAAGAAGAGCGATGACGTCTTTCCCCTTGATGAAATTCACCAAACATTGTCTTTGTTCTGGCTTTAAATCCTTGATCTCGGGAATCGTTGCCAACACAGAATGTTTGGCTCTTCGCTGATTGGCTGGTGCCCGAACTCACACTTTTGGTGTTTTTGCAAACCGCCTAGTGTATTCTGATTCCTGACCTAGTCGCTGGAGAGAAATGAAATTGAGTGGAGGCACTAGGTGGCACCAACCTGGCTACTTAAATACTGTTTGTACTGTTTGTAGAATTAGGATTCCGTCAAATTAGAGAAGCAGTTTCTAATTAAAAAAAAAATGGCATGGCTAACCTGGATGAGGGCTGAATGATCATCTTCAAATCATATTATGCTAATGTGACTCCACACTCAGTACAGACGAATAGGCCTAGCTAACAAGCAGAACCGTTAAACAAGTAGGGGGTTAGTTTCAGAGTAGTTACAGTGTAGTTAGCTCATCCCTTCAGACAGATATAAGGAAGTGTCCACCAGCGTCTGACCAGAACTGAAGAAGCAGCTTGGATGAGCTGCGAAATGTTTTCGACCTAGATAAACATTTGTCCCACTATGTTTAAATGAGGTTTTGTGAAGGAGCCAGATCACTGTAGTTACACACAGAGGGGTGTGGATTTTTCAATAGTTGTCAACTGAAACCAGAACTCAGAGGAACCTCTTCGTGCCCATGCTCACTCCTCGGCTATCTGGAATACAGTGTCTCGCCTTAACACTTTGCCAAAGCCTCATCTTGTCAGATCTCTGAAGCGAAGCTGGGCTGGACCTGTGTTGGTGGTGGTCAGAGGGGCCGGTGGCACAGATTGGCAGCCTCTCTTTCATCAGTCTGCCCCAGGACATCTGTGGCTACACTCTACCGAGTGTAGAGTGAATGAATATTGCTCTGTAAAGCACTTTGGGTGTCTTGAATGAATGAATGAATGTTTTTAATTGTCAATCTCTTCACATGTACAACTAGGGATATAGCCTGATTCACAAAGGAATCAGGCGACACAAAGGAATCGAAACTGAACCTGTGACCTCATCCATCCATTTACAAACATATAATATGACAAGGGGGAGAAGACATGGACTGGACCGGAACGTTGTGGTGTTAAAGGTGTTATATAAATCCAATGATTAATTAATAAAATAATTACTGTGAGCTTGCCTTTTCGCAGACCTTATTCATAACTTTGCTTGCAAGGCAAGGCAAGGCAAGTTTATTTGTATAGCACAATTCGTACACAAAGTGATTCAAAGTGCTTTACAGAATAAGAAATACATTAAAATCATAATAAAAACAAATCAAAACATAAATTAATCATGAAGATTAAAATTTTAAAAAAGAGAGACATAAATTGGAGAGAAGAGTGCGGAATGAAAACCTTTCAGTTATATGCACAGTTAAACAGAAATGTTTTGAGCCTGGATTTAAACAGCGTCACAGAAGAGTCTGTCTCACATGTTCAGACTGTTCCAGGTTTTAGCTGCATGAACCTGAAACGCTGACTCCCCTTGTTTAGTCGTGACTCTGGGCACCAGCAGGAGGCCGGTCCCTGAGCTCCTCAGACTTGCCTTAACCCATAGTGAAATAATGCTTTTACTTTTGCCTGTTTATTGCTGAAATGTTCCATAGTGAGGCAGTAAATTGGCATGAAGAACATGAAATGTGTTTGGTTTACGCTCTCGTTCCCTCCCTCTGTGACAGGCGGCTGTGCTCCTCCATTAGCTCTGATTGATCAGACCGAGCTGTTCTTTACTTGTTAATTGGCCCATATTTTAGCTTTACATTAGCGACGTTAGCGACGTTAGTTGACTGATGTATGCTTGAGTAATGCTACATGCTTTTACTCACATTAGTGTTCACAAAGACAAACAGTCCTGAGAGTTGCATTAGTTTGATTAGGTGCTCCATGCGTCACTCAGGGAGCATTAAGGAGCGGTGTTTTAAACAACAGCCTGTTCCCGGACACTGTTAGGAACCTAAACTATAATCTCAGTGTTTTGGGGCATGTTCTCAGAGTGAGAGAGTGTGGCGTGAGGACAGAGGGGCGTACAGTAAGACACTTGATTTTTGGTGGATGACTTCAAGGAGCTATATTATGTAGTCTGCACTCTTACTGTTTAATAAAAAAAGGTAGTACAATGGCCACGTTTACATGTTTTTTTTGTTTTTTTAAATTTTGAATTCATTGTTCTGACTTAAATCATTCTAAATTAAAATATTCTCCTTTGACTTTACATGGAAATAATAATTCCGAATTGAGGTTTACATGGAAAACACATTAAATTGCCTTTATTTAATTCCGCTCAGTGTCTCTGGGTCGGGAAGGGTTCTGATTGGACAGGGGGCGCAAGATCCTGTTTACGTCTACCAGAAGAAAACACACAATCAGCTGCTACCGGCTCGAAAATTAGAAGAGCAGCAGGTGAAAGTTCGAAGCAAGAAATGGTGGAGCCAGATTGTCCGTAGGCAACCCAATGAGCATGAGCTGAATGAATAGAATTATTTTTAAGAAGAATAAACGTTTACTATCAGATTCGCAGCATTAAGATTTATTCGCTCGACGGTAGGCGGGTACTTTTTATTATTTAACCAATCACTGCTATTTGGTCATGACGTATGTAATGCAACAAATCCCGTAGGAAAAAAGGCAATAACGTCTTTCCCCTTGATAAAATTCACCAAACATTCTCTTAGTTCCAGCTTTAAATCCTCAATCTCGGGAATCATTGCCAACACAGAATGTCTTCGTCTACTTCCATCTCGACCGCTTTGTTTACTGTTGTGCTGTACCACAAAAAGGGACCCAGACAGACGCTTGAGTTTGACATCCTGGCTTCACAGCTCTTCTCTGATTGGCCGGTGCGTGATCTGCAACTTCCAGGATTCTTGCAAATCGTCTAGTGTATTCCAATTTCTGACCTAGTTGCTGGAGAAAAATGAAATTGAGCGGAGGCACGCCAGAGAAAATTAGATACTCTTTGCAGGGTAAGGAAGATAAATTTAACAGGATATGGTCACCTTTTATTGGCTCATTTAAAGAAAGTATCTAAACACCTATTTAAGTCCGAGCTATATGATGGTCTTTGTAAGTATCCACCTTTTCAACTTATACATTTTGGTGAAATATTATTACTTTTTGTCTGTGTGAATGTTCAGTTGCTTTTATTTCTGTTTTTTTTTTTTTCTGTTTTACTATCATCCAACATACAATATTAATCATCTGTAAGGGTCCTAAGATGTTATTGACAAATATAATGACATGTATAGTTTTGTACACCTTGCTTGAAAGGCTGATTAATCTGTTTGACATGTCTGATGTCTTATTTTATGGACTGGCACTGTGTATTGGAAAAAAAAAAAAAAGAGATTTGTGCTGACGTTTGTTCAATAAAAAACAATTGAATAAAAAAAAAAATTCAATTTGTTTTAGTCAGTATTAAAGCTCTCATTTCCAACTGAACCTGTGTTGCCAGTGACTTCACCTGCAGATAGAAAATACACACATTCTTCTACATAAATCTGCTTTTAGTTGCAGATAACTGAAAAATATAACCCAGCATTGCACCAATCGATGGAACTTTTTACACTTTTTTAGAATACATTATCTAAATCTAATATTACATTACCTATAGAGACTTGTAAGTGATATGAAACCTGAAGCGGCCACTACTCTACTGGACGTTGTTGTTGTTGTTGTTGTACTGCTTTCTAGGGCAGCTCATTGAACCGGAGCTCAGGTTACATACAACTATAGCGTAAACTGTGACGTGACATTCAAGTATCAAGTTTACCGGCTCCATTACATTATTGTTACTTATACCTACAGTCTATTCTCTACGGACTAGTCTCTACGGCAATGACGCGTTCACATTCTCAAGTCTAGAGTATCACGTTTGAATAGACAACAACTGCATTCATGTATTTCATGTACTTCAAGAACACGTACTACACCATTTTCTGATCTATGTTAGAATGTTTCCTCGTCAAAAACAGACCTGGAGTTGTGTTTTTTTTTTGTTTCATTCACACTTTTAACACACAAACCCTGCAGATTTACGCTCTTGAGTTCTTTTCTCAAAACTTGCGATGTCATGTGGTAATACAGGAAGTGCGTCATTGTGTTTTTAAACTCCATACACCTTCTCTAGAATAATTTGGATAATTTCAGACTTTGACAATGACAATCTCTACTGAACTAAAGTTAAAAAGTCGCTCTTAACTTGAAAACTACCGCTACATGACAACGCGAGCTTTGGAAATATAGACAGACTAATAATAAAGGGTTACACAAAACACAACTCCAGGTCTGTTTTTGACGAAGTAACAACATTACAACATGGCTTAAAGCTCTCAAGAGTCAATTGTTTTTGTAATATAGCACCTTTAAAGCTGCTGTACATGATTTTTGACTGTGATTTTTAAATGTGAAAAACAGAATTAGTTCAGTTTAAATCGTTTGCAGTGGTCCAAAGTTACTCGTCACTTACCTCATGCATTCTGAGCATCCTAATTATTCACTGCGATGAATTTATAAGCGCTTTTCACAACTCTCAAAGCAACATACAAGCATAAAACTAACAACAACTAGCATGCTGATGTGGATTACCGTTTTTTTCCACACTATTAGGCACATCGGCATAGAATGGTCTATTTTCGAACTTTTTTCACAAATAAACCGCACAGGACTTTAAACGAAACACAACAGTTGGATGGGTCAGTGGGACTTTGTTTGGCGCTTTCACGGTGACTCTGGGCTTTGTTCAGTTGTGGCGTGTAGGGAGGGTGCTGTCTGGGTCCGCTGGATTGTCGGCGTGTTCGCAGTGACTGAGTTGTTCAGTTGTGGCTCGAAGTGGCACATTGCTCTCGCTTTTTTGGTTTGTTCCTCCGTTTCGTTCCTCGTCGGCGTGGAGCGATGAATGTGGCTGTGGGTGTTTTTCGCCGTGTGGTCGCTGTCTGCTCCGTGCGGGTTTGCGTGCGCTGCGGGTGGTGCGGTTTTGTAGTTTGCTGAAGTTGTGCTGGGACACCCGAGTGGATTCATGTATAGGGCGCCCTGGATTATGTGTCGTTTTTTGATGGGGTTTGAGGCTTATGAGCGCTCCCTATAGTGCAGAAAATACGGTAAAAGGCTTTATAATAAGTTGCAGACAGTACATAGGGGTCTTATTTTAACCTCAAGAGCTGCTTATATAATATCTCTGTACGGAGGCAAGACACAGTTTGCTCAAATAGACGGGAAAAAATTAAGTTCTCAGAATTATTTTTTCTCAGGAATAGGGTTGCTGATACTACTCCTGTTGTTGTGTCACGGGCAGGGTGACCGGATTTTCAAAATTAAAAACTGGGACCTTGGGGGGGTTGGTAATAATAAAATTGTGAAACAAGTGCGCAATTAAAGAAAATTGTTCTGCACTCGGGCCATTCATGACTTATTCACAGCTAACACTTGAGTCAGAATAGTCACATTTTCTGTGTGGTTTGGTTGTTTTTAAGCAGATTTTTCGTATTTTAACTAAACAAATGACAGTGTACACCTCTCGTTACTGTTGGCAGGGATTAAATTGGTCAAAAATTAGAGACACCTGGGACATTTCTTGTATAAAACTGCGGGACAAATGACTGGTTTTGGTTAATGTGCTGGGACAGGGGACACAGGGCTCAAAAGTGAAACTCTCCCGGGTAAATAGGACGTCTGATCGCCCTCGTCATTGTGCAAGACACTTTCACTGACGTCGCTAATTCCAGTTTGTGCAAAAGAAAACAAAACTGCTTAATTCAAACTTTATTTAAACAAACTAAAATGTTACTTTTGTTGTGCTGTAGTCCAATTATTTTCACTGACCTGGCATTTCCTGTGGCCCATTACCTTACACACTCCCTCCTCTTTCTTTACTTACTGCTTATACAATGACTTTTCTCACACGATTTGGCTGCAGTCTTTTGGCCGCTCACACTGGACACAATCCATGAGAAAACCCAGAGGAGCTGCGCTAAAACTGTACTTACACTTCAAATGCTTCAATAGAACATTTCAGCTCAAAACACCAAGTGCAAAAAATGGAATTGTATATGACAAGTTTTCATGCATTCAGCACCCGGTACACTCACTGTCACTTCAAACTAAATACATTATTATTATTTTATTTTTTCTGGGATTCGGGTTTGTTATTTTTAGTCTTAAGTGGATTTTCACAAGCTTCAATTATGTATGTTTGTTTATCTCTCATTAAAGAACAGATCAGAGGCCGCTGTCAGTCTTCCACTAATTCTCTACTCACCGTTAATTAAATCTTGGACCATATATTATCTCATTAAGCTCAAATGCATTGCTGTACGCGCATAATTCTCGGGTTAAGTGACTTTAGCTTGTGTAGGATGAGAAAAGTATAATTAAAATAAAAAATAAGACACTTGACTCACAACTTGTGGCATTACCGGCTTGTCAAAGCCTGATCCTGTCAGATCTCAGAAGCTCAGCAGGGCCAGACCTGGTTAATACTTGGATGGAGACCACTGGGAAAATCAGTTGCCACAGGGGGCGCCAGTCACAAAAACTGTTGTTGTGTCATTAGGCAAGACACTTCACCCACATTGCCTAGTATGAAAGAGGTGAGTGTGGTTCGGAGGGGCCGATGGTGCAGATTGGCAGCCTTACTTCCGTCAGTCTGCCCCTGGCCAGCTGTGGCTACAGTAGTAGTTTACCACCACTGAGTGTTGAGTGAATGAATAATGAACTGTAAAGTACTTTGGGTATCTTGAAAGGCGCTATATAAATGCAGTGATTAATCAATTAACTTTTCTCAATGTTGTTGAGAATGTTGTTCCTTTATACAGTGAAGTAAGTCTTTATTTGTTTATATAGCGCTTTTCACAGACATATGTCACAAAGATGCTTTACAGAGCATTATACATTCATTATTCTTTTTCTCCACACCCAGTGGTGGTAAACTACTATTGTAGCCACAGCTGCCCTGGGGCTTACTGACAGAAGCGCAGCTGCCATGCCAATCGGCGCCATCGGCCCCTCCAATCACCACCATCACTCACGCACACACCACTTTCATACTAGGTAATGTGGGTGAAATGTCTTGCCTAAGGACACAACGACAGTTTTTGTGACTGGTGCCCCACTGTGGCACCTGATTTTCCCACTGGTCTCCCATCCAAGTACTAACCAGGCCCGGTGCTGCTGAGCTTCTGATGGGATCAGGCTTTGACAAACCAGTATGGCCACAAGTACGTTTGTTGGTATATTTTAATACAGATGTACTCTCTTGAGATCAAATACAGTAGGTCTGCTGTGTACTGCATGCATATTATGTTTTAATGTGTGATAATCGACCTCTTGTATACAGCTGAGATGTATTTGTATTACTATACTTCTGTATTTTAAATGGACTTGTACAGTAGTAGTATATATGTATATAATTGTCTTATTTGACATCACTCTTTGCTATTATAATACTGTATATTGTGATATGTGAGCTACTGTGTTCACATCATTTTTCTTGTGGACCAGTAAAGTTTGTAAGTCTAATCAGGAGGTTTGTGTTTGCATGCTAGTTGTTGTTGGCTTTACCATGAGGCAAAACTCTGAACTGGTCTTTGAAAGTAGTAAAAAGTGCATATAAAGTCATCGTTAGGGCTGAGTATCATTAAGAAGTTGCCAGTACGATACGTACCTCGATACATAGGCCACGATACGATACATATCTCAATACACAATGCACTTTCGATTCCCTTTGATATATTTCAAAACAATTCGATATGGTTTAATAAAAAAATAAAGGCTAAATCATGGCTGTGATACTGAAAGTCTTTGTTAAACCACTTCTTGTGCAGTGAAAATGAAAAAAGACCATTTTACTAACAAAAATCTGAATGAAATATGAGTGAATATGTCAAATCTGTCACATTCCTTCCACTAAACAAGCAACAAAACTGTAGCACTGTAACAAAATACTTGAGTAAAATATACCAAAAATAATACTCTTGACGATATATCGATACAGCAGCCCACCATATTGATAATGTATCATCACATTAAATGATACGATATATTGATATTTCAATATTTTTGCGCACCCCTAGTCTTCATGGTGAATAATTAGGATGCTACTTCTGTTTTTTATGTTTTTAAAACTCTTCTAAACTCTTCTGGTGGAATGTTATTTGCTCGTCTCCATGGAAATGCTATTGTCCCACAGTATGGCATTAAACATCTATCTCCGTGGAGTCCAGCAGGTGACGCTGTTAGTCCAATTCACAGGTCAGATCTGTGGATAAGAATGTTTTAAAGAATGTTTTTCAAGACAATAAAATCCCCTGTAATTGATTAAATGCAGGTAATACTGTGGAACATTTCTGGCAAAGCAGTAACTTCTCCATGGATACAAGTACAAGTGGATACAAGTACATGTAACTTGCAGTCTTACATTTTCCTGTTCTTATTGTTGCAGATGTTTAGTGTCTTCTATCTTGTTTTGTCGTCCTCAAGGCTGTTCACAAACTCCTTTATTAATTTCTGTAGATTTCCATTCATTATGTTTGTACTGACATCTTGGTTGCCGTGCGGAATCCTTTGTGTATTTGATAAATCGTTTGTTTTGTTGCTTCTTTTCTGACAGTCATAATCTCAAAGTCTAAACCCTTCAGTCACAGTTTTATGGGAAATATTTGTATCAGTGTATTAAAGGTGCGGGCGGCAGTAGCTCAGTTGGTACAGCGTTTGTCCACTGATGGAGGTTGGAGGTTGAAATCTCACTCTCGACATAAAAAACATCACGGGTTGAGCGGTCACATCCACTGACCCACAGGTTGTCTGGTGTGCTTCCAGTTCCCACAGATGAATGCTGTCGTTGTGTCCTTGGGCAAGTGTCTGTGTACTCTGGTGTATGAATGTGTGTGTGAACGGGTGAGTGGTTCGTTGTTGTAAAGTGCTTTAAGTGCCTCGAAGGTGGAAAAGCGCTATAGAAAAATGTGACCATTTACCAAAGGTGCATCGTGTCACTTTCTGGTCGAGGTTCTGTCAGATTCTTTTCTTCATGGAGATGTTATTACTTTGTCTGCAATGTTTCACAGTCTGACATTAAACCTTTCTATCTTCATGGAGACCAAACCGGACCAAGTTACAGGTCAGATCTGTGGAGAATGCCTGTTTTTCTATATACATTTTTGAGCTATAAAACCAACTGTAATTGAATAAATGTAAAGTAGAGCTGTTTAATGTCACACTGTGGAACATTCAAAGATGTATCCATAGAAACAAGAAGGTGATGGATCCCCAACCAAAAAGTGACACAGTGCACCTTTAAGAAACTGCTAAACTACAGCTATTGCTACTGCTACTACGACTACTACTACTACTGCTACTACTACTACTACTGTTGTTTCTACTACTACTACTACTACTGCTACTACGACTACTGCTACTACTACTACTACTACTACTACTACTACTACTACTACTACTACTACTACTACTACTACTACTGCTACTACTACTGCTACTACTACTACTACTACTGCTACTGCTGCTGCTACTGCTGCTACTACTGCTACTACTGTTACTACTACTACTACTACTACTACGACTACTACTACAACAACGACTACTACTGTTTCTACTACTGCTACTACTACTGCTGCTACTACTGACTGACTACTACTACTACTACTACTACTACTACTACTACTACTACTACTGTTTCTACTACTGCTACTACTACTACTACTACTACTACTACTACTACTACTACTACTACTGCTACTACTACTACTACTACTACTACTACTACTACTACTACTACTACTACTACTACTACTACTACTACTACTGTTACTACTACTACTACTACTACTGCTACTACTACTACTACTACTACTACTACTACTACTACTACTATACTACTACTACTACTACTACTACTACTGACTACTACTACTACTACTACTACTACTACTACTACTACTACTACTACTACTACTACTACTACTACTACATGTACTACTACTACTACTACTACTACTACTACTACTACTGCTACTACTACTACTACTACTACTACTACTACTACTACTACTACTACTACTACTACTACTACTACTGCTGCTACTACTACTACTACTACTGTTTCTACTGCTGCTACTGCTGCTACTACTACTACTACTACTATTACTACTACTGTTTCTACTACTGCTACTACTACTACTACTACTACTACTACTACTACTACTACTACTACTACTGTTACTACTGCTACTACTACTACTTCTACTGCTGCTACTACTGCTACTGCTGCTGCTACTGCTACTGTTTCTACTACTGCTACTACTACTACTATTGTTACTACTACTGTTACTACTACTACTGTTGCTACTACTACTGCTACTACTACTACTACTACTGTTACTACTACTACTACTACTACTACTACTTTTATTTATTTCAGTTATTCAAAAGCAAAGGCATTATTCTATTGTAAATCTTGCAGCCAAACATTTTCCTGTTCTTATTTTGCAGATGTTTAGTGTCTCTTGTTTTGTCGTCCTCAAACAAAACAGCCCCAGAACAAAACCGAGCCTCCTCCAGGCTTCACAGTAGGGACAGTGTTCTTTTATTGGTGCGCTTCATTTTTGCATCTGTGAACATAGAGCATAGAGAGCTTTGTGCCAGGTCTGTTTGCATTATGTCTAATTCCAGTCTCACTTTTTTATGATTTGCTCTCAGCAGTGGTGTCCGCTTTGGCATAAACAGTGACTTACTCACAAACTCCCTTTTTATTAAAGATCTTACATATATCACACAAAATTGACTCTTTAAACTTTAAACTGAGCTTTAAACCATGTTATAATATTGTTACCTCCTCAAAAACAAACCTGGAGTTGTTTTTTTGTTTCATTCACACATGTTCAAGTAACTCTTTATTATTAGTCGGTCTACATCCACCTTATGATGTCATGAAGTGGTAGTTTTCAAGTTAACACCTACCTTCAGTGTTGGGGAGTAACAGATTACATGTACCGGAGTTACGTAATCAGAGTACAAATTATAAGAAACTGTATTCAGTTACAGTTACTGTTTCAGTGAGTGGGAATTGGATTACAGTTACTTTGTTGAAATAAATGGATTACACGATGGTATTTTCCTGTTTTCTCATTGGGGGCTATATCCCTTTTTTTTGGTAATTCCACTCATTGGCGGACACTAAAACCAGGACTAAACCAGGACTAAACCAGGACTAAACCAGGACTAAACCAGGACTAAAACAGGACTAAAACAGTATTTAACAGGATTTAACCATGCTGTGTGGACCGTGTCTCCTCCTCCTCTTCTATCAATAATATTTTTAATCTGGTTAAGTAAAGTTTGGGCTTTTCATTGTCTTTTATAGGACAAAACATCTCATGTGAAGATATCCTAGTCTTTGCTTCTCTACAGCAAATCAAGTAATCCAAAGTATTCAGATTACGTTACTCACTTTAAGTAATTTAATGGATTATGTTACAAACTACTTTTTGATGTGTGTAATCTGTAATCTGTAGGGGAATACATTTTAAAAGTAACCCTCCCAACACTGCCTACCTTTTACCTTTAGTTCAGTAGAGATTTGCAATTCCAGAGCTGAAATGATCCAAATGATTCTAGTGAAGATGTATGGAGTATAAAAACACAACAGAGCACCTCCTGTATTACCTCATGACATCACGAGGTGGAGCAGTATTTTGTTTGAGAGAAATGAAAATGAGAGTGAATGAAAAACAAAACACACACCCACATCTGTTTGTGCTCAGGAAACAACATTATAACATCAGAAACATCAGAAAATTGCGTAATATGAGTGAGTCCTCTAATAAAAATCAGATATAAAACTTGTAGCTGTACATTTTCCGGTTTTGATTTTGCAGTTTGATGCTTTATATTTTGTTTTGTCGTCTTCGAATCTGTTCACAAACGCATTTATTATTAATTCTGTACATCTCCATTAATTATATTTGTGTCGACATCTCGGCTGACACGTGTAATCCTTTTTATATCTGATAAATCTCTTGTTTTGTTTTGTTGTGGTTGCTCGCTAACCTTAACAGAGGTCAAAGAAAAAGAATGCGTGGCTCACCAGCTCTGGCACAACTATGTAAACAAACTGGTTCTGAGGGCTGACTCATTTCTAAGCCGACCATTCTCTGCCCCGCCAGCAGATGTCGCTAAACCCCTCTTTTTGCTCCCTGCTGCACCCATACGAGCTTAACAATGTAAACTAACATTGCAAAACAGTGCGCAAACGAATAGGCCCTGGAAACGGCTGCTTTGTCGGACATTGTTTGAGGAAAAAGGTCCATGTAAACGGCTGCCTTTAACCCAGCGCAGATGTGTGTTTGTTCTCGATTGATTTCATTGATTTTGTGACGTAAAACTCGAAACCATTTCAATAGCGCTTTCCTCCCCAAGGTTTTGTCTTCTGGTTTATACTGACTGAAAAAAACACAGATAGAAGTAAACTGCTGAAATGTTTTGATAAATTCTAGTGTTATTGCTTTTATAATTACAGATTTAGGTGTTGAATGAGTCACGTTAATGTTTATGATGTTATATAATAAAGGTTTTAGAAAATGATTAGGTTTTCTATAGTGTACAGAGTCAAGAGTATAAACAGATTATATTCTTTGACGAATATTTGTGATTGTGGAATTATCCTGAGAAGTAGTAATTTACAATGTTTATGGACAAACAACAGGAAATGAGCTGTAAGTCAGAAGTACACGTTTATATTTTCAACAGTTCCTACTCAGTTGTTAATATAGTTGAACTAATGAGCTAAAAAAGAGAACTAGTTTATTCCTAATTATTCACCGTGATGAGTTTTTACAACTTTCCGTGGCCAGAGCGGAGTTTTGCCATTAGTAAAGCTTACAACAAATATTATGCTAATGCGCACTTCCTGATTATCGGACAATAAAACGCTTTGTGATTAGATGCAGACAGAACGCAGCTAACATTTTCATTTCAAAAGCTGCTTATACAGTATTAGCCTGATTCATCAGATGGTTTGACTTTGTGGAAACTGTCTGACCTCACAGCATTAGGATTCGTTCGCTCGATGGTACGCGGGTGCTTTTTTTATTTAACCAATCGCTGCTATTTGGTCGTGACGTATGTAATCTACTTGATAAAATTCACCAAACATTCTCTTTGTTCCGGCTTTCAATCCTCGATGTCGGGAATCGTTGCCAACACAGAATGCCTGGCTTTGTCTACATCCATCTCGACCGCTTTGTTTATTGCAGAAGGGACCCAGACAGGCACTTGAGTTTGACGTCATGACTTCACAGCTCTTCACTGTTTGGCCAGTATGTGGTCTACAACTTCCGGGTTTCTCGCAAACCGTCTTGTGTATTCTGATTCCTGATCTAGTCACTGGGGAGAAATGAAATTGAGCAATGTATCTGTATGAGGACAAAAATACATGGGAAAAATCAGGTACAGGGCCTTTAAATCTACTTTATATTAGTCTTTATGTGTTTTGTGATTAGTGTGTAGATATATAAAAGAACATTTTCACATAAGCTGGCTACACACTAAGTCATAAACTCTTAGGGCGAATTCCTTTTAATTATTCTTCACAATTATTGCTTGTATTAGGTTATTTTCTGTATGTCATAATGTTGTTTCTTCATCACAAACAGACCTGGAGTTGTGTTTTGTTTACCACACAAACCCTGCATGTTTAGGTTACTTAGTTCTACTCTCGAACTGAAAACACTCTGTTCCAGCTTGTGACGACATATCGCAATACAGAAAGTACTCCACTGTGTTTTTAAACTCCACAGACCTTCACTTAAGGCTGTGCAATGAATACAATTTTGATCGTGATTTCAATTTGTGTGTCAAATAATCTCCAAACTTATAATCGAGTTGAAACTATTTTTATTTTGGGATATTTTTTATATAAATAAGTATATTTTTTTTTACTTTTGAAATCTAGAGCTGGATATATAATTTAGTTTGGATACATTTATGTTTTTATATGCTTTATTTCATGTTCAAAGTTTGTTTTATATTCATTTTATGTTTTATACATCGCAAAACTGCTCTAAGGTTCATATTTGTAGCCTATATTTATTTTCAGTTTGTAGGTTTTGTGTAAATTATCAATAACAAAATGTGTTTTTTGAGAGAGAAATGCTGAATAAATGTATCGTGTAACTAAAAAATAATAGTTTGAATAATCGTGATTTCCATATTGCTCAAAAATAATCGCGATCATGAGTTTTTCCATCATCAAGCAGCCATATCTTCACTCGAATTTCTTGTAAAAGGTAGCTGCTAACTTGAAAACTACCTCCTCAGAGCATTTTGAGATTTGGGGATGTAGACAGACTAATAATAAAGAGTTCCTCAAACATGTGTGAATGAAACAAAACACAACACCGGGTTTGTTTTTCACGAGATAACAACATTATAACAGATCAGGAAATAGCGTAACGTTGCTTAAAGCTCATGAAAGTCCATTTTGCGTAACACAGGACTTTTAATTGCCAATAAATCCAGTGGGTTTTCCTTCATTTATGATCTGTTTTGTTTCCACTGTCTGACCTACATTTGCAGCATGAGCCAGCTAGAATCCACGCTGGCCACGCCGACCATTCGCCCTTGAATACAGCTGCGCACATGAGGATGGGGAGGATTAATTGCCCTCTCTGTCAACCCCCACTCTCCCTCCCTCCCTCTCTTTCTCTCTTTTCTTTCCCTAAACTCCTCCCCCTTCTCTCCATAACACCTCCAACTCCCGCTTCTACCCACCCCCTCCTCGCGTTAATTCTCCTCGAGTCAGTCCTGATCTTCAAAGCTCGCCGTAAGAAAGGTTAAAGGTGCATTTTAAGCTTCGAGTGAGAGTCTATTTGGAGAGGAAAAAAGAGGGAGGGACGGAGAAAGAAAGAAAGAGAGAGAGAGATCAACCCCCCTCCCTCTCCGTTTCTCTTTCCGTCTTTCTCCGCCCTCCCTCATGAATCATTCAGTAGCCCCTCCCCCCCCCACTCTCCGTCAAGATCAGCTGGAGGAAGTGCCAGCTCGGCCAATGGGATCAGAGAACGCGTCTGGTCTGGTGCGTCCGTCCGTGCGTGCGCCTGTGTGTGTGTGTGTTTGCGCGCGAGTCTGTGTGCGTTTCAGTGTGTGTTTGTTTTTTCAGCTGGGGGAGAGAAAGCAGAGCGAGCCCGGACGAGTAGCAGACAGACAGTAGCTGTGGCGGCGGAGGTTCCAAACGGATAGCTCTGGACGTGTAAAATGTAGGGCACGCTAGCCGCTGCTACCACCTCCACTTCCCAGCTCCGGCTCCTGCTCCTGCTCCAGCTATCATCCAGTTGATTTAGCTATCTGCCTTTCTCCACAGTGCGTAGATGCAGCAGTGAGGGAGCACAAAAAGACAGCTAAGGACATTGCAAGCTCCACTTCTTCTGTGTTTACCAATGCTGGCTTATCCTAGCTGACAGAACTGGCATGTAAAAACTATCATCTATCGTCCTTGGAGAGTGTCGAGACAGATCGGGAAGCCCAAATTCCGATCATGAATTCTTGCTGGAAGATGAAGATCCAGGTATGTTTTTTTTTTCGCGTCTCAATTCTCGGATGCTGAGAATAGCCGCTCTCGAACTGCCATTGTCGGGCTTGTTGTTTTCATTCATTGGTTGTTATGGGGAGGCCTCCTTGTCGCCGTGGTGATGGCGAGGCGTGCTCTCCGATGCTGCGAGGGAAGGAACACTGGAAGAATTATTTATCGCGCTCCTCTGTTATGGTTATGGGTTCTCATCTCCCGAGAGGACGGCAGATTCTCGCTGTGTTATATTTGTGCACATGTAGCTTCCATCGCTCCAAAGGCTGACCCAGTTTCTCTTTCTCGATTTTTAGCCTTTGTTCCGGCGTAAACAGGAAATGTAAACATCAGCTTGAACTTGCTATAAATCTTTTCTCTTCGGGTTTTCTCGGGCTGTTTGTTTGTTGTCGTGATTATATTTACAGCGACGGGTTTGTAACAAGAATCAATTCCGTCTGCATGAACTGACATAGCCTTTTCAGCTTTTTTTAAGTTAAATACAAATCTGGTTTGGTGTAACTTTTTGGTTAGGGGTCCGTCACAGTTTGGTTTCTATGGAGATGTCATTGCTTTACCTGGAATGTCCCACAGTATGACATTAAACAGCTCTACCTTACATTTATTCGATTACCGGTGGTTTTAAAACTCAAAAATGCCTCAAAAAACTGCCGTTCTGACTGTGAGCGGGCATCGCCTCTCCGCAGATCCGACCTGTAACTTCGCCTAGTTTGGTCAGCATGAAGATCGAAAGGTTTAACACCACCATAGTGCGAAACATCCCAAACAAAACAATAACATTTCCGCGGAATAAAAGCGTTTGACGGACCTTCCACCGGAAAAGCTTCGATGCAACTTCAAAAAGGAGTTGCATGTTTTTCCATTTTTTTCTATCTGTCAATCCTCTGAGCTTAGCGAATAAGATCATGGACAGAAGCGCCAAATCGCCGGGCTTTGTGACAAACCTACAGCTGCGTCCAGGGGAGGAGGAGGCGATGGGTGAGGAAACCAGATTAAAGATGTCACATGGTCTAACGGGGCTTAAAAGTGACATGGGGGAGGATAGGGTTGAAAAGAAAGAAGGATGGATAGAAGAAGAATAAGAAGAAGGAACGCCTTGGAGTGGCAAGGTTAGATTGCCACATAGGGCGAGGAGCATTACAAGCTTGGTAGTAGAATGTAAACAAAGGCTTGGGCTGTTGCTGATTTGGCAAGAGGCTAAGAGAGATACGCAGATGTTTGATTTTCTGTTGTGCAATGTGAGAAGGTCATGCACTATTTTATCAAAGAGTATCCATGTTTTCCCTCCTTTTCCTTTGCCCATCTCCACGTGTTATCAACGGGTACTTTTGACTTCATCTGAGATTTATTTTAGCGCAGTCTGGCCAGAAAGAACTGAAGTAAGAGCTGGAAGTACAACAGATGAGCTAATTTGTGCTGGTAAACAAGTCCAGTACACATGAAATTTGTCACAAGCGTTGGCCAACAGTTTTACAGTTAGTCACTCTCGCAATTTTTAGTTAGGGTGACCAGATGTCCCAATTTATCCGGGACAGTCCAAAGTTTTGAGCCCTGTGTCCCCTGTCCCAGCAGATTTAGACAAAACCAGTGATTTGTCCAAGAAATGTACCAGGTGTCGCGATTTTTGACCAATCTGATATAAACCAGGACTAAACTAAGCCCTAAACCAAAACAAATCAGATCTAAAACAGGATTATCACAATTCTCGACTAATCTGATCCATGCCAACAGTAAAGAAGAGCATACATTGTCATTTCTATCTTTGCAAATGACCATAAACCAAAAAAATGCAGTGATAGAAGTCCATGAGTATCCACAATTTTATTTTATTTAAACCAAAATCCCAATCCATGGTGTGACATTAAACACATCTGTCTAGCATTTATTCATTACAGGTGTTTCTATTGCTCAAAAGTACAATAGTTCCTTTTGTGAATAGGGGCGCCTCTCCACAGATCTGACTTGTAATGTAGCGTAGTGCTGTAACCTGCTTGTCTCCCTCGTGTTAGATCGGTTAAGTTTGTACTGTGGAACATTATAGACAAAGCAATAACGTTTCCATGGAGGTGAAAAATAAGGTGGTGGATGCTCTGCTAGAAATGTTACGCAGTGCACCTTTAACTAATATGGTATTATATTGAAAGGGGGAGTCTAGAAACGGTAAATGCACCTTAAATTGTTTCTTCTATACTATTTACATTTCTCAAATAGGTTAGAGTGTCAAAATTCTGAGCTGGGACAAATCTGGTCACCCTAATTTTAGTAGAAAATCTAATTCTAAACAGGACCATAGATGCTTGTTTTGATCACAAGCTCCTGAAAATGTGTTTAAATCAATTTTGTGACAACTTCCAGGGTTCTTGCAAACCATCTAGTGTATTTCACTTCCTGACCTAGTCACTGGAGAGAAAATAAATTGAGTGGAGGCACTAGGTGGCATGAGCCTGGCTACTAAAATATAGCTTCAAAACATGAATGTTGCAATATCTTTAAAAAATACTAGCTTGCCATAGCTTTTCTTTGAATAAAAACATGCAGAAACACATGCATTTCATCTAATTCTGCCCAAAATTCTGGCTAAATATATACATTTATATATAAAATATCATAATGTAGTAATGTGTATATATATTTTTACTTTGCACTTATATTGTAGTTTGTTCTTTATTGAGAAATGACAACTATAAAACCTGTTTGAGAAATGTAAACAAAACTAGTGTAGGCGTTTCATTTACCATTTCTGGACTCCTCCTTCACTATACTACCATATTAGTTAAAGATGCACTGCGTAACATTTCTAGCTGAGCATCCGCCACCTTTTTATCACCATAGAAATATTGTTGCTTTGTTTATAATGTTCCACAGTACAGATTAAACCTATCTAACACGAGGGAGACAAGCAGGTAACAGCGCTACGCTATATTTCAAGTCGGATCCGTGGAGAGTTGCCCCTGTCCACAGAAGGAACCGTTGTACTTTTGAGCAACAGAAACACCCGTAATGAATCACTGCTAGACAGATGTGTTTAATGTCATCAGGCACAGCAATAATATCGCCATGGAGACAAATAGTTAGCAGACCCTCTATCAGAAAAGCTGCACTGTGCACCTTTGACATTTATCCAGATTCTCGTTTAATTTAACTTTATTTGCAAGTTAGTTTTAGTTAAAGGCACGTTTCTATCCAAGCTGTTGCGTAATTTTTTGTAATATTAGCTGCACCAAAGCGCCCAAACAGGTTGCAGACACGCCACAGTGTTTTGTGTAGAAAATCATCTCGCATATTTGAGGGAGTATCCAGTCTTGTGCACCAGCCTCAGGGGAGACTGCCTCAGATTAAAATAAAATCCAAAGTCCTTGTTTACGGAACACATAGTGAACACCGTAGCTTCCGTCTTTGTGCAAGAATGTAAAAGAATGAGGAACTAATGAGCTGGAAAATGACTCAGCCAAATGCGTGCTTTACACCTGTATTCAAGTTAGTTTTTGGTGTTAGGTTTAGTCCTTTTTTAAGTACAATAACCTGTGATACAAAAGGAAAGAAATGTCTCATATTACAATTTGTACCGATCTACGAGTATATTATAAAGTTTCCTCATCAAAAACATGCAGTTACATACGTTTAATGCACAAATTCTGCATATTTATTAGGCTGAGTTCTTCTCTCAAACAGAAAACACTTGGTACCCCCTTGTGATGTCATGTGGTAATACAGGAAGTGTTTTTAAACTCCATATTCCTTCACTAGAATCATTCGGATAATTTCAACTCTAGAATTCCCTGAAATAAAGGAAAAATGTAGCTGATAACTTGAAAACTACAACTTCATGACATCACAAGGTGGAATTGAACTGCATTTTGAGCTTTGGAGATGTAGCCAGACTAATAATAAAGTGTTAACCACATGTGTGAATGAAACAAAACACAACTTCAAGCCTATTTTTGAGGAAGTAACAACATTGTAACGTGACTTAAAGCTCACAAGAGTCTAGTTTGTGTAGTATAAGTAGTAGTAGTAGTAAGTAGTTAAAGTTTCAATTAAATTCTGTCTATTTTTGTATATTGACAGATCTGCTCTTATTGTCAAAATCTGGCAATACAATTCACATGATTTCTAAAACCACAAATGGTAAACTATTTTCAAAAATGTCTGGCCAGTTTTCCCCTTATTTAGAGTATTTAAAAGGTGCACTATGTAACTTTCTGTTGGATGATCTGCCAACATTTTTGTCTCCACAGTGATGTTATTGCTTTGCTTGGAATGCGACACAGTCTGATATTAAACTTAACTATCTCCATGGAAACAAGTAAGAGATGCCGCCAGACCAAGATACCGGTCAGATCTGTGCAGAGGATGCCCCAATGACCAATAATGGGTGTGTGTTACTCTGAGCAATAAATGCACCCAGAATTGAATGAACGGTAGATGTACAAGTTTATTAGCCTGATTCATCAGCCGGTTTCACTTTGTGGAAACTGTCTGACCTCACAGCATTAGCATTAGGATTCATTTGCTCGACTGCAGGCGGGTACTTTTTTTATTTAACCAATCGCTGCTATTTGGTCGTGACGTCTGTAATGCACCGCTAACAGGGCTAACTGGTATATTAAGCTGTTCCCAAATCCCGTGGGAAGAAGGGCAATAATGTCTTTCCCCTTGATAAAATTCACCAAACATTCTCTTTGTTCCGGCTTTAAATCTTCGATCTCGGGAATCATTGCCAACACAGAATGTCTGGCTTCGTCTACATCCATCTCAACCGCTTTGTTTACTGTTGTGCTGTACCACAAAAGAGACACAGACAGACGCTTGACTTTGACGTCATGGCTTCACAGCTCTTCACTGATTGGCCAGTGCACGGTCTACAACTTCCAGGGTTCTTGCAAACTGTCTAGTGTATTTTGATTCCTGACCTAGTCTCTGGAGAGAAATTAAATTGAGCGAAGGCACTAGGTGGCACCAGCCTGGCTACAAGTTTAATGCCACACTGTGAAAAATTTCAGACAACGTAATACCATCTCTGTGGAGACAAGCAGGTGGTTGACCCTCCTAAAGTTACACAATGCACTTTTAAGGAAGGTGACCAGAGTTTCAAAATCAGGAACTGGGACACCCCTGGGTTGGTTGTGATTGGTAATAATAAAATTGTGAAACGAGTGTGTAATTAAGGAAAATTGTTCTGCACTCGGCTCATTCACAACTTATTCACGATAACATGAGAGTCAGTATAGCCATGTTTTCTTTGTGTTTTTTGAACATTTTCCTAAACAAAAACCTAAAACCAAAAAAAAAACAAGACTCTTTACTGCTGACAGGTATCAAATTGGTCAAAAATAGGGACACCTGGGACATTTCTTGTATAAAACTGGGACAAATCAGTGGTTTTGTATAAATCTGCTAGGACAGGGGGACTGTCCCGTGTAAATAGGGACTGGTCTGGTCACCCTACCTTTAAGCCCTTGAGCAAAAATGGAGGCGTATCATTTTACCATCTTCAGCCACAAAACCAGAATGCTTCTTGTTTAAAAAAGCCACATTTCAGGCAGCGGTGGGAAATTACGTCTAACTTAAGCAACATTATTACTATCATGAGGTTAGCTGGGTACAACAATAACGTCTTTGTTGGCCAAATAATTGCAATAAAGATTTAGGCCTGATTCAGTTTACCAGAAATGTCTTTGTATGTGTGACCGCTCGCAACAAAAAGCAAGCAAGTAGGCAGCATTTTCTGAGTTTCATTTACTTTCCTTATCTATATCTCGACACATGGGCCATGATACGTTACATATCTTGATACAGTGAGCTTTCGATTCGATACCATTCCAGAAAAAATAATGACTGTGATACTAAAAGTCTTTGTTAAACCACTTCTTGTGCAAAGTTCATATGAAACACAAACATTATGCTTATCGAAAACCGTGGATATGTCAAATGTGTTGCATAAATGAGTTTCCTTCCTCTAAACAAGCAACAAAACGGTAGCGCTGTAAGAAAATAATTTAGTAGGGATATAACAATAACCGAAATATCGTGATATCGTTTCGTCAAAAGTCTCACAATAATATCGTGGGCCGTCATAATATATCGAAGTTCCTTTGCTTAAATGCATGGTTTTATAGTAGCAACAGCTTATAAACATCTGGAACTACATATCCCATGATTCATTTCAGTGCAAACAACATGAAGAAATATGTTTTTGTCTTGAATTTTTGGGATTATGATGGAAATAATTCACTCCAATATCTTGTCAAAGTATTTTAAAAGCAAAAAAGTGTCCAATCTACAATTATATTAGCCTCTCCAAAATATCGCAATAAATATCGTACCGTGAGATGCATATCGTGATAATATCGTACCAAGAGATTTGGGCATTGTTACATCCCTGTAATTTAGTAAAATATGCCAAAAAAATACTCTTGGCGATATATCGATACAGCAGCCCACGATATCGATACTGTATCATCACATTAAGCGATATGATATACCGATATTTTGATATTTTTGCACACCCCTAGTTATGAATTAATATCTGATGGTAAATGTGCTGCTAAGACACTAAAATGTGAAAACATAGAAGGATTTTGAGTCTGTAAAAATATGAATAGGCTTGTGTGATGTTTGAGTTAGGCCATGTCATGACCAGACCGAGTTACAGGTCAGATCTGTGGAGAGGCGACTCCGCTCACAGTCAGAATGTTTGTTTTTGTAGGTGTTTTTGAGCTATAAAACTACTTGTAATTGAAAAAAATAAGGTAAGGTAGAGCTGTTTAATGTCATACTGTGGAACATTCCAGGCAGAGCGATGACGTAACCATAGAAACAAGCAGGTGACGGACCCCCAACCAAAAAGTTACATCGTGCACCTTTAAAATAACCTAGCGTGACCAGTAAGACTTTGAGCGCAGTTTTGTTCCTTCATCTATTTTCTTTTGCTAATAAAAACAAAACCGTAGCCTGTTCAGAATCGCTTCCCCGCTTTCACGCTCCACGGGCTCAGCTAAGCGTGGTTAGCTCCAAAGTCCTCTCGAAAGTCCTTCAAAACTACCGCCACGCTCTGGAAGTTGTTTATTACCCCAGCAACTTCATTTATACATTTCTTAGCGGGTTACATCACAGGAACACGGCGGTTTCGCGCGGTAATAACACGGCTAATTAGCGATGACACAGCGGAAAGCTAATTAGCCGTAGCTTGACTTTTTCGCACCAGTCATAAATAATGTGTGGTGTGACTCAGAAGACGAAGACCCCCAAGAGAAGCTAATGAGCGGGGAGGAGATTTTAGTTGGAATAGTTTGAACGTATATCAGCACATCCCGCTCTCCGTGTGGTAGAATGAAAGTGCTATAGTACGCAACATGAAAACTTGACATCCGCAATCCAAATCGGCTCCACTGTGTTTTTGAACTCCACGCACCTTCACTAGAATTATTTGGAAGGTTTCAGGAATTATGGAATTGCCAAACTCTATTGAACTAAAGGTAAAAGGAGCTGTTAACTTGAAAACTACCGCTACATGACATCACAAGGTGGAACGGGGATTTTTGAGCTGGAGATGTAGACAGATTAGTAACAAAGGATTACTCAAACATGTGTGGATGAAACAAAACACAACTCGAGATGTGATTTTGAGGAGGTAACAACATTATAACATGACTTTAAGCTCACAAGAGGCAATTTTGTGTAATATAGGACCTGGTGTCGTAGTACTCGAGACCGGTCTTGGTCTTGAGACTGGACTCAAGACCATTTTTTTCGGTCTTGGTCTCGTCTCGCACTCGAGTGCATTTGGTCTCAGGCTTGTCTCGGTCTTGATGGTGCTTGGACTTGGTTTTGTCTCGGTCTTGATGGTGCTTGGACTCAGTTTTATCTCGGTCTTGGTGGTGCTTGGATTTGGTTTTGTTTCTGTCTTGATAGTGCTTGGACTCTGTCTTGTCTCGGTCTTGATGATCCTTGGACTCAGTTTTGTCTCAATCTTGATGGTGCTTGGAATCAGTCTTGTCTTGATCTTGATGGTGTTTGGACTCAGTCTTGTCTCAGTCTTGATGGTGCTTGGACTCGGTGTTGTTGCGGTCTTGATGGTGCTTGGACTCGATTTTGTCTTGGTCTTGATGGTGTCTTGGACTCAGTCTTGTCTTGGTCTTGATGGTGCTTGACCTCGGTCTTGTGTCGGTCTTGATGGTGCTTGGACTCGATTTTGTTTTGGTCTTGATGGTGTTTGGACTCAGTCTTGTCTTGGTCTTGATGGTGCTTGACCTCGGTCTTGTGTCGGTCTTGATGGTGCTTGGACTCGGTTTTGTCTCGGTCTTAATGGTGCTTGACCTCAGTTTTATTCTCAGTCTTGATGATACTTGGACTCGATTTTGTCTCGGTCTTAATGATACTTGGACTCGGTTTTGTCTCAGTCTTGATGATACTTGGACTCGGTCTTGTCTCGGTCTTGATGGCTCTTCGTCTCGGTCTTGTCTCGGACTCGAGGTCTGACACTCGACGAGTGCGATCATATTTCACTGCGGCCGGTAAATGTGCAGAGGCTGCTAAATATTACTGTAAAAACTAGTAAGATAATGTAACTGTAAATGTTATGAATGTGAAAAAACACACGATTAACTATGAAGTTGTTGAAGTATGTTTTTGTAAAGTGCCAGTGGAAGTGGAATTAAAGAAGGGGTTTTAAAACTGTGGGTCAGGGTCCAACAAAGGGGCACAGAGTGTTTAGGTACAGTATGAATAAGGGCCTTTATGTCAATTCTCTCCACATGTACATGTACACACAAAGGAATCGAAATTGGATCTCTCCCCCTTCTGCACATTACAATCATACAATACAATACAATCCATGGGGATGACAACTTGGACAGGACCAGGAGACAGGGAGCAGATAGGAATAAACACTGCAGCATAACATGAGGATAGGGGGAGGAGAAAAAAAAAAGTTAGTGTGGCCTATTTTAAGCCTAAATGAACATTAATCAGATAAAATGGAGATAGATTTATAAAAGCATTGATATACAGTATATGTGTGCCAAAATAACTTTAAAATTCAAATAAATGTAGGAAATGACAAAGATGGTCTTGATTTGGTCTTGATTTGGTCTCATTGGGCGGTGGTTTTGGTCCTGTCTCGGTCTTGACCTTCAAAAGTCTTGGTCTTGTCTTGATCTTGTCTCGGTCTTGACCCTCAGAGGTCTTTGTCTTGTCTCAGTCTCGAGACCCTGTGATGTCGGACTAGTCTTGATCTCGATTAGTTTGGTCTACAACACTAATAGGACCTCTAATGTACACACCGTATAATTTGTCTTGGAATTTTTTTTGTATTTTTACTACTACTAATAAAGCAGTTTGTTCGCAAATGTAAAGTGCATTATACATAAATTATTTGCAATACAAATTAAGTTAAATGTCCTATTGTGCAAAATGATTCTTGTGAGCTTTTAGTCGTGTTATAATTTTACCTCATCAAAAACACTCCTGGAGTTGTGTTTTATTACATTCACACATGTCTGAGGAACCTTTATTATTAGTCTGTTTACATCTCCAAAGCTCAAAATGCTCTTGTGATGTTATGTTGTGGTAGTTTTCATTTCCTTTTACCTTTATTTCAGTAGAGATTGGCAAACCCAGGGCTGAAATGATCCAAATGATTGTAGTGTAGGTGTGTGGAGTTTAGAAACACAGTGGAGCACTTTTAGTATTACCACAGATCAGAGTGTTTTCTGTTTGAGAGAAGAACTAAGCCTAGATCTGTGTGTTAAAAATGTTTTTTGAAGAGAGAAATGTGTATTCTGGATTCCAGGCAAACCTTTTATAATACACTGAGTCATTTAATATTTAGTTTCAGTCAGGCCTATTGGTAACTCTCTACAAACCTCCTTTCAGGAACAAAAAAAAGTAATTTTTTTAACACAGAAATTGTTTTGTTTTGTTTTTTTTTGTTATGTCTTTACACGAGCATGCTAACAAAGTAGTTTTGTGCAGGTTTTGTCCCCGCTCTCGTGCTCTGCCTGGTTATTGGACAAACTGATTGAGAGTGAGTCACTGTCTGTCCAACCTGAGTGACCTCTATTAGCAAGTGTGCGTCAGAGCATCCGCCGAACAGGAGTCCACCGGAGCACACAGTAGGTCTCTCCTGCCTGGCTTTTGTTAGACTCTCACATGAGCTGTCCCCATTTGCACACTCTCAAAGCTAGTTTCTAATCCAGGAATGAATGATTTTGTGAATGAAATATATTTATATATAGTATTGTCACGATTCTAAAACTTCCTGGTCTGTTTTATTCACAATGAAAAGATTTGGTTTTGTTTCTAATGAAAAGGCTTGATGCTTAAAGCTGGTTTAATACTGATACAAATTTTGGCACCACAGTATTGATACTTGATACTTTATATACATTAGAGCGTTGTTACTCAGCTCACACACTTCTTGTTTGTTTCCAGCAAAGCACACAGTGACTCTCTCCTGCCTGGCTTTTGTTAGATTCTCACATGAACTGTCCCCATTTGGCTACCGTGGATCTCAGCACACTGTCAAAGTTAGTTTCTAATCTGAGAATGAGTTGAACGAATGGTTTTGTGAATGAAATGTATATATAGTGTTGTCACTATACTAAAAATTCAAGTTCGGTTTGTTTCTAATGAAAAGGCTCGATGCTTCAAACTGATTTCAGTACAGATTTTGGCACCACAGTATTGATACTTGAGAGTATTTGAGTATCTAGATTAGGGATGGGCATGATTAGTCAATTAATCAATAACGATCGATCATTAAAAATTTCATTGATTATGTTAATTTTAATCGACAAACCGAATGTAGGTTGCTGTGTGTAGCGTGACCAAACAGGGGTCCGTACATGTAGCTCTCTGCATCAGAAGGAGCGAGACACAAACAGTGGGTCAGTCTGCGACGTGCCGATGCACAAATGCGCATTTAACGATGACTTGTACAAGAAATTCCATGTTTTCCTTTCCAGTCGGGACAAGTGTGTGGTCACGTGCACAGTGTACAAAGCAGCACATATGTTTCGGTGTACAGTGGGACACCGAAAAGATGAAAAAGTTTTGCCAGGTGAGAGTCGCGCAATGTCGATGACGAGTCCCCACCTCCCACCCCCCGTACGGTGTCCTGGTTTTGACAAAGGCAAATATGCTCACACTAACCTGTATTCCACTTAGTCGTGTCGCATCAGCACACAAGAGCTGTTTTTTTTTCCTTCGCTTAGTTTATGCAAATTAGCCATGCAGTTTTAAGTTTCGTTTCTGTGCAAAGCTGCATTAAACACATTATAATGTCAAATGGTCTGATGTGGCTCTAGAGTGGTCACGGTTTGTATGTCGTAAAGTTGGATTTATTTATGCAGTTTAGTAGTGGAGATAGTAATAATAATGTAGATAAATTTTAACATAAAAAACTTTAATGATGAATCGATAGTCGATCGTTAATTCTCCCGACGAGTGATTAAGAAAATTTTATCGAACGCCCATCCCTAATCTAGACTCAGCATTGGTTAGTATTTGGATATTAATACTTTACAATTATGGATGTCAAAAGTATCAAAAATCAGAGATGAATTCTTGAGCAAGTATCGATACTAAAAACGTCACATTCGCAGGACAAAAATGAACCTTTCCTGAATAGTTTTAGAATGATCTTGAGCTCTATCAGAACAAGTACAAGAGCACAGAGACTATTGTTCCTTTAAATCTATGTTTTACTTCTTCTGTGGCTTTATATTGAAAGATAACTAGATGTTTAGCTTTTTATATATGATGGATGATAATTATATGAAAAAGTCTTCCAAATATAATTCCTCTATAACTTTATGGGCAATGCTTCTTTTTATTTGCCTTTTGTAAATCCAGACTGATCTCTCTCTGTAGTTTTATACAGATGGATCTCAGTCTGGTCCCCACTGCCTCCATTGCATCTCGAGCCCAGTCAACATAATCAACATAACAACATAACATCCAATCAGATTTGTCTCTTTTCAGTGACGCATGTGAAATAAGGAGCTCATTGGTCACGTAGAATTTATGAGCGGAGAAGAAACCCACACACCGTTCTCCTTCCAAATTGTGAATTTAATTAGGACGTCAACAACATTTTAGCACTAGGCCTTCATCAGGCAAAAAAAAAAAAAAAAAAGGCCTAGTGCTGTTGATTTGCAATTCTTCCCTGTTCATATTTTTGGGCTGCTCCCTTTCCTCCAACACATCCTTTTCAAGAAGCTGATGTGCGAAGTTCTTTTTCTTTTATATCACCTATAATTTATAAATAAAGTCTAATTTCTCTCACCTCAGATGAAGTTTAGTGCTCCACTCATTGATTCTGCTGAAATCTATGATGTTTTTCAGTTCCTTGTTATATATGAATCCGTATATCATTTCTTCATTCGATTTTCAATATAAAACCAAAAATAAGAAAACAAAAAAACCCCAACTGTTTTCTTTATTGTTTGTCTCCAAAACCAAAATGAAAAAATGGATAACAATTCGTTTTTTCAGGTTTCAAATTTGTGTTTAAATGAATAATGGAAAAAATGGATAATGAAAGTTTCCTTGACTTCATTGACTTAAACTGTGATGCTGAACTTTTTCACTACATACGGACTGAACCAGGACTAAACCAGGACTAAACTAGGTCCGAGACCAGTCCAGGACCAGACCGGAATCAGACCAGGACTGAGACCAGGACTTAGACCGGGACCAGGACTGAGACTGGGACCAGACCGGGACTGAGACAGGGACCAGACCGGGACTGAGACAGGGACCAGACCGGGACTGAGACCAGGACTGAGACCGGGACTGAGATTGGGACTGAGACCGTAACTAAGACCGGGACCAGACCGGGACTGAGACAGGGACCAGACCGGGACTGAGACAGGGACCAGACCGGGACTGAGACCGGGACTGAGACCGGGACTGAGACCGGGACTGAGACCGGGACTGAGACCGGGACTGAGACCGGGACTGAGACAGGGACCAGACCGGGACCAGACCGGAACTGAGACCAGGACTGAGACTGGCCGTTATTTTTTCCATTATTCATTTAAACACTAAATCGAAAACTGTAAAAAATGAATCGTTATCTGTTTTGTTTTTTCGTTTTCTTATTTTTGGTTTTATATTGAAAAACGAATGAACGAATGATACACGTTTTTTTTATGTATTTTACTTCATATTTTTTTCAATACGAACAGATCACGCATGTCTCTGAACCATATTTCAATCATGCACCATTTGAAAACAGGGAGATTCAGAGATGACCAGACTCACATCTTCATTACTTATTGCAGAAATGTGTATTCTGGATCCCTGGCACACATTTTATAATCCCCTGAGTGATTTAATATTTAATTTCAGTCACGTCTATAAGTAGCTCCCTACAAATCTCCTTTCAGGAACACCTACTAATTCTTCTATCAAATACTTGAGATGACTACACCTGCGCTAATGCACTATGACAGAACAAATCACCTTTAACTCCCATTATAATTACCCATATCCATCTGAAGTGACGCGCACACCATTACTTAATAAAGCTTCTACTTTTCAATGGCCCTCTGTGTAATTGTAATCATAATAGTTATTCCGTACAAAGGGCTGGTCTAGACTTCCTCCCGCTGATGAAGTCGTGTTGTTGCTAACGTAACCGGCCGTGCCTCTGGATGGCTGTTTCCTGTTTGGATGCACAGATGCAATTAGGAGAGATGAAGATAGATAGTGCACTAAAGAACGGAGAGAGGGAGAGGGGAGAAAAAGGAGAGAGAAGAGTGAAGAGATGGTATGTTTCTGGTGGAGCGTCCATCAAACGCTTTTCTCCTTAGACATGTTGTTGCTTTGTCTGGAATGTTTCACAGTGGTGGTATCAAATGCTTTTATCGTCATGGAGACCAAACCAGACCAAGTTACAGGTCGGATCTGCGGACCCCGCTCAGCCACAGTGCCAGTTTTCTTGGTATTTTTGAGCTATAAAACTACTATATATTTTTTGGACTATAAGGCACAATATCAATAATGTTGAAATCTCTCGTCTATTTTCATACATAAGGTGCACCGTATTATAAGGCACATTAAACGAAACAAACGGACGACTGATCCCTTAGCCCAGGCGTCCACGATCCATTGGCAGATCGTGGTGTAATTCACCCGGCGTTGCCTCCCTGTCTTGGTGAATGTGGATTATGAATGTGAATGTGAGTGGATCATTTAAGTTTCCTATGAGGAGGACTCAAATATACATTCAGTAATAATTAGTTTAATGCAGCTTTGCGCACATTTGTTTATGTTTTACAGAAACAAAGCTAAAACCACATGGCTCATTTGCATAAATTATAAGCACTGAAAAAAACAGCTTCCTTCTTGTGCGCTGATGAGGTCAGCTTCTGTTGGACTAAAGAACACAACTAAGTGGAGGTCAGTAAGCACAACCACAAGTAAGATTAAGTTGATTTTTGAGAAAATGAAAGGATTTTAAGTGCGCCTTATAGTCTGAAAAAAATGGTATCTGTACTTGAATAAATGTAAGTTAAAGCTGTTTAATGTCATACTGTCATACATATCCCTAGAAACAAGCAGATGACAGACCCTCAACCAAAAAGTTACACAGTGAACCTTTAAAATGATAAATGGTCACATCGTCATACAGCACTTTGTTACTTTCAAGTCACTCAAAACGCTTTAAAACAAGGAACAACTCACCCATTCACACACATTCACACACCAGTGTACGCAGACACTGGGGGCGAGGTAGGTTAAGTGTCTTGCCCAAGGACACAATAACAGCTTTCATATGTGGGAGCTGAAATCACGCCGCCAACCTGTGGGTCAGTGAACAAGCGCTCTACCAACTGAGCTACTGCCACCCACATTTCACTATTTTCGCTATTTTCTGATCTACATTATAACGTTTCCTGTTCAAAAATTGTGAGTTTTGCGTCAATCACTCATGTTTTGTTATTGTGTCCTTCAGCAACACATTACACCACAGGGCTGCAGCAGGTGTACAAATCCCACTTCCTCTAGCAGTTTAACCAGTTTAACGTATTATTTGACAGTAAATGACCCAGAGCCAATTCTTCCGCACCTCTCTTATCCTGACCTGCGCGGATTTAGAAATATACACACAATGCATTTTCAACCATCAAATAAAAACTATTTTCCTGGAAGCCTTTGAACCTCCTCCCGTAGGAATCCCATGTTTATACTACCTTTCTGCCAAAATCTGTGAGCTGGCGTTTCCAAAATGACCACCTTCTCTCGCTCATTCAGATGACCGGTCGGGGCATTGTTGTTGGTATTGTATGGGGCTGTATTTGATTTTTCTGTTGGTGCTTTCCTGACCGGCTTGCCCTCTCTGCTCACAGGAAACCACAAAAGACCTCTTCCTGTTCAGTGTCCGGAAAGGCCGATTTGTCTGTGTGCTTACGTCGGTGGTTACATCATCACCGCTCAGATTTGCCTAATCAAATGTATTTTAAACTGGAACAGGGATTTCAATTAAGGGAGAGGCTGCGTGTGAAGGCGACGTCACTTGCAGGGTGTGTGGTCACGACAAAACAATGGTCGAAACGCAATTTGAGATTTAAAATTCAATACACACTTTAGGTCCACAGTTTTAAAGGTGCATTGTGTTACTTTTTTAGATAAGGGTCCGTCAGATTTTTCTTCATGTTGATGTTATTGCTTTGTCTGGAATATTTAACAGTATGGTATTAAACCTTTCTATGTTCATGGGGACCAAACTGGACCAAGTTACAGGTCAGATCTGCGGAGAGGCGACCCCATTCACAGTTAGAATACCGTAGTAGTAGTAGTAGTAGTAAGTAGTAGTAGTAGTAGTAGTAGGTAGTAGTAGTAGTAGTAGTAGGTAGTAGTAGGAGTAGTAGTAGTAGGTATTAGGTAATAGGTAGTAGGTAGTAATACTAGTAGGAGTAGGAGTAGTGGTAGGAGGAGTAGGGGTAGTAGTAGTGGTAGGAGTAGGAGTAGTAGTAGAGTAGTAGTAGTAGTAGTAGTAGTAGTAGTAGTAGGGAGTAGTAGTAGTAGTAGAAGTAGTAGAAGTAGTAGTAGTAGAAGTAGTAGTAGTAGTAGTAGTAGTAGTAGGTAGTAGTAGGAGTAGTAGTAGGTAGTAGGTAATAGGTAGTAGGTAGTAATACTAGTAGGAGTAGGTAAGAATAGTAGGAGTAGGAGTAGTGGTAGGAGTAGTAGGAGTAGTAGTAGTAGTAGTAGAAGTAGTAGTAGGAGTATGAGTAGCAATAGTAGTAGTAGTTTATTTAGTCATTTTGCAGCACAACAAACTAAAACAAAACAACAACCCCATGGATCACGACTCAAAGGGTTTAGGCAGAAGTAAAAATACCATATTTTTACTGACTATAAGGAGCACCGAATATCAATAATGTTGAATTCTTTGAGCACATTTGTTTATGTTTTACAGAAATGAAACTTAAAACCACATGGCTCATTTGCATGAACTATACTTGCTCTTTGACAGATTTTTGAGCGCCGTGTACCACATAAAATTGGGTCGAGGTCCGTCAGCAGTAACCAGAATTAATACATAAGGCGCACCGGATTATAAGGTGCACTGTCGATTTTTGAGAAATTTAAAGGATTTTAAGTGTGCCTTATAGTCTGAAAAATATGGTACTTCTAATGCCAAACCCTATTAAGCAATGATAGAATTCCAAGAAAGAAAAGCAGAGTATTAACAGCAAATTAGCATTTTGACAAAATATAAATATTCATTCCAAAGCTCTGTATCTTTCAAAACCTAAAGCTTTATACTCAATTTTAAAGGCTTGTACAGTTTTTTTTTAATCATCACTCAGATTGTTCTATATACTAACCTCTCTAACAGAAATATAGTTCCTTTTTTTTTCTTAGTTCTTATCTTAATTTTTTTAAAGATGCAATTTTTTTTCCATTTATGGTCATACAAATGAATATTAATATTAACGAAGGCACAAAATGTGATCTTTTATGATCATACAAAATAAACCACAATGAGAATGAGAACAAAAAAATTCTGGATTTTTTTTGTTTTCGTTTATGGTTGTACAAACTTATAATAATCATAATGAATACACAAATGTATCGTTTCTGTTCTTCATTTATCGTATCAAAATAAAAGGTAATGTTAAAGAAAATGTTAGAAAAATGAATTGTCTGTGTTGTCATGTGAAACAGGCTGTGCACAGTTCCTGACAGTGCAGCTCACAGCGGTGTGGTGGAGCCGCTCATGCAGAGAAGTGCATAACGTGGTCCTCTTGTGTCTGAAGCCCTCCCCACTCAGAGCGCACAGAGAAGAGAGAGAGAGGGGGCTTTAAGATCACTGAGTAGAAATGCTGTGACAACAAATGCAACCAACTGTGTCAGAGTTACACAAACATGACAAAAAATGTGATCTTTAAAGGTCTATGTTACGCTTTTTTCTGATCTATGTTATAATTCCCTCATCACAAACAGACCTGGAGTTGTGTTGTGTTTCATTCACACATGTTTAACGCACAAAACCTGCATATTTAGACTGAGTTCTTCTCTCAAACAGAAAACACTTTGTTCCACCTTGTGATGTCATGTGGTAATACAGGAAGTGCTTCATTGTGTTTTTATCCTCCCTAAACCTTAACTAGAATCAGTTGGAGGTTTTCAGCCCTGGAATTGCCAAATCTCTATGGAACAAAATGGAAAAGGTAGCTGTTAACTTGAAAACTACCACTTCATGACATCACAAGGTGGAACAGAGCATTTTGAGCTTTGGAGATGTAGACAGACATGTGTGAATGAAATAAAACACATCTCCAGGTATGTTTTTGACTCAATTTGCGTAATATAAGACCTTTTAAATAAGTTAAAATGGAACGTACATCAATTATTTCAACATCAATTATTATTATTATTTTTTTTTTTTACAAAACTGGCATCTTGAAAAAATGAAGATAAGAACAAAAAAAAAAAAGTGTATTTCTGTTAGAGGGGTTAGTATATGGAACAACCTGAGTGATGATTTAAAAAAAAAAAAAGTTTAAGCCTTTAAAAAGAGTATAAAGCACATAAAGCATTATGTTTTGAAAGATATAGAGCTCTGGAATGAATGAATTATGCATAAAATTTTATTTTTTGATTTATATTTTGTCTCTCATATATTCAGTAAGTCATAATTGAAATTGTAAATGCAAATTTGCTGTTCATATGTTGCCTTTCTTATTTGGAATTCTGTCATTGTTTAATAGAGTTTGGCATTATAAGTACTTTTTTACTTCAACCTAAATTCTTTCAGTCATGATCCATGGGGTTGTAGTCTATGTTTTGTTTTGTTTTGTAGTTCTGCAAAATGACTGAATAAACTACTACTACTACTACTAGTACTTAAAAAAAACTAAAACAATTTGCATTTAGTTTTATAGCTTGTACTGAGTCTTGTACTAATGTTCCAAAGACACTTTTACAGAAACAATATTGCTTTTATAGTTCAAATTGTAAACAGTAAAATGGTCAATGTACAAAAAACTACAGCTGAAATAAGAACTAAAAATATATATCAAAGCCTGTTCACGATTTCAGATGACAACATTGACTTGACTTCCATTTTAGCTGAGGTTTTAATTCTCCTTTCTTCTTTGTAATATTATTGATTGTTCTTAATCCAACAATGACAATATTTCCCGCCAAACAAAAATCATTGAGACCGTTGAGCCTTATTATGATGTTAAAACAAAGTCCTCTGCTTGAATCCACTCACAGGGTCAATGACTGTTAGCTTTATAGAAGAATAGTGTATTATTCCTCAAAATCTGTCTGTAGAGTCCTGCTGGTGCGCTTTCCCTCTCTATAGGAGGGTTTCAGTCACATGATCACGATGATGCGCGAATTTCAGGTGGAGGGCAGGAAGTGAAGACAAACACAACAAACACGGCTCTGGAGAACACAGATTTAGGATTTAGAGCCAGTAGCAAGGCAAAAGTACGAGCAGTTAGTCGACAAATATATTGGGCGTGACCCTGATCTTATTGAAAATGAGAGAATTTTCAACTGAAGTAAAAGATTTGCCGACAATCGAGGCAGAGGATACTATTACTATTTAGCTCTTCAGACATCGTTCTACACCAGACAACAGATGAAGACGTACAAAAGTTTGGAGGCATATAACTTTTTCTGTCAGTGGATGGGTCCTCAACCTTGGTTCAAAACGCCTAAATGATGATTATGGTTTGGTCTTCGCCGGGGTGAGTGTTTCTCTTATTTTATGTGTATAGGAAAAACTGCAGTGTATCGGCAGTAACCTCTATCTGAACTATTTAATGTCAACAAACGTCGTTAGCCGTTAGTCGTTAATGATTCATTTATGTTTAGGTAAACCACAAAAAACAATTTAGCTTTGTAACAAACCTTTGACGAAGTGGTCACTGCAGACACGAGCATTAGCGAATTCTGCTCCTCCCGACCGCAAACAGGTTTGTAATCCACTTTTTACGGCGTTGTTCTGTTGGCTTTTCCCATTTCTGACCTTTGTGGACGACTATATTCGGTACTCTAAAAAAATCGCTTTTCCTTCTCTCGGTTAGAACGATTGGCACAGCCGTAAACTACACAACACATCGGCATTTTCCTCCAGGCAGTTCACTTCCTGCCCTCCATCTGATTTTTTGTGCTGACAAACGTAGCCCTGTGACGTCACGTGAAACCCACATATTCTCCTTTCTTCTTTGTAATATTATTGATTGTTCTTAACCCAACAATGATAATATTTTCCGCTAAACAAAAATCATTGAGGCCGTTGAGCCTTATTATGATGTTAAAACAAAGTCCTCTGCTTGAATCCACTCACAGGGTCAATGACTGTTAGCTTTAGAGAAGAATAGTGTATTATTCCTCAAAATCATTATATTTCTATTGTTTCTGTAGTCCTGCTGATGTGGTTTCCCTCTCTACTGCTTAGCTGTTAGCTCATTGTTGATATGACAGCGCTTGGTAAAAATGATGGACTGCTCCGCTAACGTGCTAATAGGCTAACAGGCTAACAGTACAACTCTGTTCCAGAATCTCTGTGCTGCGTTCAGGGACATATCTTTTAAAAGAGACATATTCAGTTTCTTTTTTTTTTTTTTATTCATGTGTAATCAGATAAAGAAATGTCATTCAGACAACACACAGCACATGTACACACGCCTTTTTCAATGGTATGCAGACAAAACAGAACTTACATAACTAACTAATAAAAACAAACCACACAAACCCTGAGGAAATATGAAGAAATACAAGTACCGCCCTACAATATCATAATAGAATGATAACTACTACTACTACTACTACTACTACTACTACTACTACTACTACTACTACTACTACTACTACTACTACTACTACTACTACTACTACTACTACTACTACTACTACTACTACTACTACTACTACTACTACTACTACTACTACTACTACTACTACTACTACTACTACTACTACTACTACTACTACTACTACTACTACTACTACTACTACTACTACTACTACTACTACTACTACTACTACTATACTACTATTACTACTACTACTACTACTACTACTACTACTACTACTACTACTACTACTACTACTACTACTACTACTACTACTACTACTACTACTACTACTACTAACTACTACTACTACTACTACTTACTACTACTACTACTACTACTAAATATTATACTACTACTGTTACTACTACTACTACTACTATAAATATACTACTACTGTTACTACTACTACTACTATAAATATACTACTACTACTACTACTACAAATATACTACTACTACTACTACTACTACTACTACTACTACTACTACTACTACTACTACGACTACTACTACTACTACTACTACTAGGACTACTATAAATACAAATATACTACTATAAATCTACTACTACTACTGATGATGATGATTTTATATTTCTTGGAGTACCTAAGGAAAGGATAAATATTAAACTTTTTTCCCTCATTTATTTAGTATTAAAGGTTCCTTATTACGCAAAATTGACTCTTGTGAGCTTTTAGTTATAGGTTGTTGTTATAATGTTGTTACCTGAACAAAACATGCTGGAGTTGTGTTTTGTTTCATTCACACGTTTGCGTAATCCTGTTATTAGTGTTTCTACTAAGCTCAAAATGCTTTTACTTTGTGCTGTCATGAAACAGTAGTTTTCAATTTAACAGCTACATTTTACATTTCATTTCAGTTGAGATTGTCAGTTTTAGAGCTGAAATGATCCAAATGATTCTAATGAAGATGTATGAAGTGGAGCACTTTCTGTATTACACATGACATCACAAAAAGGAACAGAGTGTTTTCAGTTTGAGAAAAAACAACTCCTAAGTCCTAAATATGCAGTTTGTTGGTTAAACATGTGAATGAAACAAAACTTAACTGAGGAAACAACTTGAGAACATAGATCAGAAAATAATGTAATATGAGCCCTTTAAAAAGCTGATAACATATTATTTCTCTTTAACTCATTTACAGTATAAACATGTCCGCTCAGAACAGTAGGATGAGATATAATGTGCCGCTCGTGTCCTTGGCAACGAGCCGGATCACAGTGGGTCCATAAGCTAATGTTGGCTAAAAGCTTTCTGTCAGTGCTGTAAGATAGGCTACGCTAATTTACAGTGGAAACATGTGCTACTTGAGTTATTCTTTGGTCAATTGATACTCAGCAGCTGATGTAGGGTGACCAGATGTCCCTATTTACCCGGGACAGTCCTGAGACCGTTTTCCGTTTTCCTAGAAAACAAAAAAAAAGGCATGTTAGGGCATAAGTGTCTTATCTGAAAAAGTCAATAATTGGACCCCACTTCTTTTAAAAAAATTGGCACCTTTAGCTGTAGTTGAGCCATTCACAGTTCCATTGTATAAACACGTCTGATTTTTGAAAAGAAGACGGACAAAACAGCGAAATAAAACCAAGGATCATGTAGAGTGGGTTAATGCGAACATTTTAAGATCAAAATGATGAGACTCAGTTGTAGAGAGAGGAGCCACAATATAAGCCTGATTCATCAGCCGGTTTCACTTCATGGAAACGGTCTGACCTCTGAGCATTAGGATTCATTTGGTCGACGGTAGGCAGATACTTTTTTTATTTAACCAGTTGCTGCTATTTGGTCGTGACGTATGTAATGTGCCGGAACGCTCAGTGGTGTCCAAGTAATTGCTAGCACAACGAACAAAGCAGAGAGTGAAAATCCTCGATCTCGGGAATCGTTACCAACATAGAATGTATGGCTTCGTCTTCATTGGGACCCAGACAGGCGCTTGAGTTTGACGTCAGAACGTCACAGCTCTTTGCTGATTGGCCGGTGCGTAGTTTACAACTTCCAGGGTTCTTGCATACCATCTAGTGTATTTTGATTCTTGACCTAGTCTCTGGAGAGAAATTAAATTGAGCGGAGGCACTAGGCTACCACAATATTCCAATGTAAGTCAATCGAAGCCAAAGTCGATGGAGCCAGAAGCGTCCCCATGCTCACTTACTATCTGGAATGCCAGCTATATCCATTCATATATACACACATATATTTGTTTTTAGGATAGGTTTTCACTAAAGGACAGTTTAGAGTCAGACGCCTTTAAAAAAAAACTAAAAAACATCTGAAATATGTGACCTCCTTGAGACTGTGGTCCTATTTACTTTCCATCCTTTATTGTTCTTCTTCAATAAAGTCACTTTCCCTTAGGCTTCTCATAGATTAAACATGTACCACAGTGAGAATGATCCAGTGTTAGTGTTACTGTGCAAGTGTCCTCTCTTCACTGTCATTCCCTCTAATGCCGAAACACACAGGTCAGGGCTCCGAGCTGCTACAGGAGCCTCTGGTGTACACAGATAAGTGGGATCACAGAATTGTATGGATCAAAGTGCAAGTGTGCAGTGGTAGTGATGTTTTTGGCACAATTTACTGTACATGTCCACTCTCTTCCTGGCCTGATAACATGGTTTGTGGTATAAACTAGAAAGGTTGAAAGCATTGTCTGTGGAAAATGAGCTACAGAGATAATTGTTCAGGTTTCAGTATGATCATCAGGGAATTTTAGAAGCAAAAACATTTAAATTTCAGTTTATTGGTGGAATGCACTACATTTCTAGGCTCTGCTACCTGCTTGTCTCCATAGAGATATCCTTATATATTTTGGCCAATTTAACCTCTGTGAGCTTCATTTGACTGGACTCGAATGCCATGGGTGACGTCACACTACTTTAAGACCGTCACACACTACAGGAGAATTTGCTTGAATTTGGTTGCGATTTCTTCTCCCCGAATTCAAGGAATTGGACCCGACTTTGTGTCTTTGAGATTGTGAAGCCACTGCACTGCTCGTGTGTGGTGTCAGTGTGACTCTGAGCTGCTCTGTCAGATCACAACCACCAAACTTCAGCAACGCTACAGCAACAGCCAATAAAACAAAGCATAAGGACAGAAGAGTGACGGACACAGAGCCACAAGATACAAATTTGGGATATAGCGAAAATGATGAGAAGACTTTCAATCGAACTTTATTTATAAAGCACTTTTCATACAAAAATGTAACACGAAGTACTTTACAGCACACACACTCACACACATACTAACGTGCTAAAATACATAAAACTACATACAGTAAAATGTGATTAAAATGCTATTACTCACTTCTCAAAAAGTGGCAAATTAAAGTGCAGCATCTCATCCACATTATCCATAGAAACTGTCCTTTTCAAATAATGACATCCAGTCCACAAAACCGTGCTATTAATTCAGTTTGAGGCGTTCTTTGAAAGTAAAAAGGCAAGAGTAGTTCCTCATGTGTGTCTGTTTACATCCACAGAGCGCATGGATTGAGGTGAAGCTGCAGATTAGCGACAGTGACTCTACTTCCTGTGGACTTTATCGCCAATCTTTTATGCATCAAAATCATGTATCTGAAGTTTGGCACCACATTTCACAAATAATAGTAGACTCAGTTAGACTAGAAGTGCAGAGCTCTGATCTTTTGAAAACTTAAGAGTCTCAAAGCGAGACGCGACATATCCTGCTGCAGTCTTTGTGATCGGAGATTTAAAGTCTCATAAGATTCTCCTCGTGTCTGTGGTGTGCGCTTTTTGTTGCACGTTTAAGAATCGTTTAAGATAAAAAAAATCCTGTAGTGTGTGGCGACCTTTAGTCCACTTCTTAGTCTTTGCTTGTAGCGCTATTATTATTACCAAATAAAACTACTCCATGTATGTTTTTTATAGAAAACTTTGCACCATTGTTAAAGACCCCAAAAGTTAATCTTGCATATGTTGGAACTACCACTCTGAAAAGTCCTTGCCCACTCTAACTCTTTTATCTTTTATCTTTTCTTTTTATTTAAAACCCTCATCCCAATAGACCTTCACAGCCTCGCCGTCCTCCCTTCATCTTACGTGCTCTCCTCTGGCTATCCTCCGCGCTAAAGCTGCACACCGGAACACCTCTTCGGCCCCTGCGCTATTAAAAAGCAGCCCGCTAACAGTGCCACAGGAGAGGGCAGGAGCAGGCAGGGGCGGCAGGAGCGGGCAGGGGCGGGCAGGCACGGCCGACTGTGAAACGAGACCCATGTCCTGTCAGAATTATGCATGAGGCTGGACGAGTCAAGACTTTTGTAGCTGTGGCCAAGGTGACTCCCTGAACTTGTAGCCAGCGCCAACGGGACCGGAATATAGAAAAAAAAGATGTCAGAATAAGGAAGAAAAGGCTGTCGGAAAATGTGGGAAAAGCTGAAGTGTCTTTGTTGGAACGACTCTTGATCTGGTTTCGGGTTTGTTCGTTTGAGAACAGAATTCCTCCAGGGATGTTGTTAGTGTTGGTTGGGAGAGGATTAACAGTGGAGATCAATGGATTCAGAATATAAAGTATCCTTTGTTTTGAATAGAATACAACTTGCGATATAGGCATCCACAAACATTGTTAGCCAGTGTTTTTGTGTACTCGTGTTTTTTTTAAATCTTACATATGTTTTATTAAAGGCGATGGACTTGATTTATTTCTGTCTCAAAAACAGAAAAACACAATTTAAACGATTTGCAGTGGTCCAAAGTTATAACTCACTTGCCTTGTGCATTCTGAGCCTCTCAAAGATGTTTTGCCGTGATGGTGAAGCTAAAAACAACTAGCATGCTAACATGAAGTTCCTGATTATTGGGCAATAAAATGCTTTCTAATTAAATGCAGACGGCACGGACAAGAGCTGCTTATACAGTTTATCTGGGGCAAGGCAAATTTTGCTCAAATACACGGGAAAAAATCTGGAACAAACCCAACTTTTTTCTCATAGTTGAATGAAATCAGTTTTCCCCACAGAGAATGTACTGAAAGAGCAGAGCTTTGTGACACTCTATCTTCATCTTCACCATTGTATTTAGTCCAAACTTGAGCCATGTGAGTCACTGTATGACACTTTGGGATGAGAGCTGATAGGTGGTCAATCCTGCTGCACTTTTCTGTCTGAAAAAGCTGCCCTAAATCTGTGCTAGTAAATAATTCTTACATGTGAATACGGGATCAGCTCTGCGTTCCCTCAGCCCAATGTTCAAAATTAAACTCTGTCAGGCATTTCCAAACTATGTCCAAACTACCCCCAAACTACCCTCAGACAAATTTTTCTTGACCCTCAGGCTTCCAAGTGAAATGGCCCAAATTACCTTGCATCAATTAAAAATGAACTCTTTACTGCAAGTTTTTTTTTTTAAATCTACCTTGATGAAGCTAATATTTAATACTTAGTGTGAGATTTTAAGGATCTTTGCTATGGCTCATTCTAGGCAAGGCAAGTTTATTTGTACAGCACAATTCGTACACAAAGTAATTCAAAGTGCTTTACAGAATAAGAAATACATTAAAATCATAATAAAAACAAATCAAAACATAAATAATCATGAAGATTAAAATTTAAAAAGAGAGACATAAATTGGAGAGAAGAGTGCGGAATGAAAACCTTTCAGTTATATGCACAGTTAAACAGAAATGTTTTGAGCCTGGATTTAAATAACGTCACAGAAGAGTCTGTCTCACATGTTCAGGAAGACTGTTCCAGGTTTTAGCTGCATGAACCTGAAACGCTGACTCCCCTTGTTTAGTCCTGACTCTGGGCACCAGCAGGAGGCTGGTCCCTGAGCTCCTCAGAGTGTGAGATGGTTCATATGACACTAACATATCACAGATGTACTTTGGTGCTCGGCCATGGAGAGACTTGTACACAAGCAGAGCTGCTTTAAAGTCTATACTCTGAGGCACAGGAAGCCAGTGCAGAGACCTGAGCACAGGACTTATGTGCTCGTATGTGTTCTAACGTGTTAAACATGGACATATTTGAATTATTCACTGTACTGAGCACCAGTCTACGGCCCTCGATCAGCCTCTGCTTTATCTGTGTTTAGATATGTGGCCCTTGATGAAAAAAGTTTGGACACCCCTGCTCTAAGTCAAAACATTTTTATTTTTATACCGCATTTAAAGGGATGATTCAGAGTTATTTCAACCTACGGTTCTTTGCACCACGACCTTTACGTTACATCTGTCGTCAGTTGTTGCTGGAGAATAGGATGGGTGTAATTGACAAACAAATCGGAAGAAATGGGTAAAAAATCGGATGCAAATTGGTGATAAAGGCAATTTGGGAACATAGGGCCTAATTTTGGAAAGAAAAAAAAAACTAAAAAACTTGAATGAGGGAACATAGGCACGCTCCGGTGAATACTAGTGATGTGCCAAGAGATTTGCCAGAGCTAGTTTTCTAGAGCCTACACTTCCAACAGATGTACAAAATACAGCCGCCAATGGTTGCCAGTGAGAGTGTTGCTAACCAAAACAGCACATCTTGTAACATGAGGCTAATGGTCCATGGGATTGCCCAATTTGGCACCTAGTCTGATTTGGCACAGTTTTTTATTAACTTGTTCACACTCTAAAACGTCTTTATTATACTTTTGTCTGCTGTGGCCGCAAATACTGCTCCATTTCAACATACGTATATCTGAGTTTTACTATTTACCTGAGTTTATTCTTGAAAATGATCAGCAAAAACAAGCAATCATTTTTGTCTGTCCTTCCAGGTTAGCTGTTGAACATCTGAAGTAAGGTATTTCTCAGCTCGTGTTTATAATAATAATAAAAATGCATTAGTCTTATATAGCTCTTTTCCAGACGCTCAAAGACCATTTTCAGTTTCATGTATTATTCATTCACTCCACAGTTATTGGTGGCGAGATACTATTGTAGCTTTGGATGCGAGGCTTCCAATCTGCATCATCGGCAATGTGGGTGAAGTGTCTTTTTGCCGCGCTGCACTGTGGTCTCCCATGGAAGTACGTTTGGCCACACATTGACCATTTAAATACTTCTTAATCCTGCTGCATGACCAATAGTAGCATAGTCAACACTACAACAGAAGATAAAATTATTCTAAATCTGAGATATTTCTCTTTGCAGCATAATAAAAGTACAGAAATTCTGAAATTATTTATCAGTATGCCTGTTATTTGATACAATAAGCCATAACATAGATTACCATCTTGAACGTGAACGTGAATGTGCACTTTAACTTTTTGGTTGGGGGTCTGTTACCTTCTTGTTTCTATGGATATGTCATCACTGTGCTTTGAATGTTCCACAATATGACATTAAACAGCTCTACCTTACAGTTATTCTTTTACATGTGGTTTTATTGCTCAAAACAACCTAGAAAAACAGACATACTGAGTTTGAGCGGTAGGGCTGGGTATCATTAAGAAGTTGTCAATACAATACATATCTCGATACAGTGAGCTTTCGATTCAACACAATATATTCCAAATCGATTCAATACGATTCAATAAAAAAATAAAGGCTAAATCATGGCTGTGATACTAAAAGTCTTTGTTAAACCACTTCTTGTGCAAAGCTAATTTGAAACCCACACATTTTACTCATCAAAACAGTGAATATGTCAGATGTGCTGCATAAAAGAGGTTCCTTCCACTAAACAATCAACTGTTAAAAAAAAGTTAAATATACCAAAAAATACTCAATGTATTGATGCAACAGCCCATGATATTGATACTGTATCATCACATTAAAGCAGACTTGTCAGACTCAGGCCCAGGGGCCCAATTTGGCCCTCAATATAACTATATTTGGCTCGTGAGCTCATATTAAATATGTATTAGAGCTGGTCCACTGGCTGCTGTGCTACTACTACTACTACTACTACTACTACTACTACTACTACTACTACTACTACTACTACTACTACTACTACTACTACTACTATTACTTTGATGAACTTGAATCTAAGAAGAGATCCCAAGTATTTGTATCTGCTTTGGACCCATGTGCATCAGAGTAGAGGAGTTCAAAAGCTACAGATTGGCCATATCTCGAAAGAAGAGAAAACATGCAGATGTTCCTGAAATGTTTCAATAAATATTTAGTTTGGCCCATGACGTAGTCCCAGTTTTTAATTTTGGCCTTTGTGAAGGTGAGTTTGACACCCCAGCATTAAAGGATGCAATTTTTTGCACACCCTTAGTGAACAGTGTTGCGTCTCCACAGATCTGACCCATAACTTGGTCTGGTTTGGTCTCCATGACGGTAGAAAGTATTAACGTCGACGTTAATGTGAAACATTCCAGACAAAGCAATAACATCTCCATGGAGAAAAGTGTTTCATGGACCCTCCACTAGAAAAGTTACACAATGCACCTTTAAGATATGACTTTTGAAAATACCAGATAATTGTTGTGGAATGAATTGTTGACATTGTGATAGTGTTGTCCAATCCAGTTTACTCCAGTCCATGCTTTCGTTGTGGGGAGTATTATACCTCGTCAAGATAGTCCACGATAACGAGGGCTGAGCTGGCGGTGCGGGGCCGGCACAGCACGTAATTGCAGCAGGAAGCCTCTTGATGCCGACATAGATGTAGACATGTGGAAGTAACAGTCTATAGATGTTCGCTGACATTTAGCTTTAAGGAAGTTATATAAGCCCAGGCTGATAACACACATGCCAGAGTTTCACATAATAACATGCGTACGGTGAACGCGCCCACTCCGCTCTAGACGACATTCATTATTTAAAACTGCAATGCGTAACATTTCTAGTGGACGGTTCACCACTTGATGCCTCCATGGAGGTGTTATTGCTTTGTCTAGAATGTTCCACATTATAGATTAAGCACATTATAGCACTACACTCCATTGCAATTCAGATCTGTGGAGAATCGCACCTCTTCACTGAAGGAATTAATGTATTTTAGAGCAACAGAACCCCCCGAAATGAAAAAATGCTTGATGGAAATATTTAAAGTCAGACCACGGAACATTCCAGGGAAAGCAATAACTAGGGTTGGGGTGTGCAAAAATATTGAAATATCGATATATTGCATCATTTACTGTGACGATACAGCATTGATATCATGGGCTACTGTATCGATATATCACCAAGAATGTTTTTGGTATATTTTACTAAATTATTTTGCTACAGAGCTACAGTTTTGTTGTTTGTTTAGAGGAAGGAAATTCATTTATGCGACACATTTGACATTCACTCTTTTGATGATTAAAATGGATGTGTTTCAAATTCACTTTGCACAAATAATGGTTTAACTTTTAGTATCACAGCCATGATTTTGCCATATTTTTCACTGAACCACATTAATATCGATTTGAAATATATTGTAACAAATCGAAAGCTCACTGCATCGAGATAAATATCGTATCGTGGCTTATGTATCGTATCGGCAACTTCTTAATGATACCCAGCCCTAGCAATAACATCTTCATGGAGAGATGAAATGAAAAACTACATCTTTACCTCTTCCCGACAGTTTAATTAATGTCTCTCCTCACTCTTCAACCTCATTTCACATTTAAATCTGTCCTGTCCAATAAAAACTGTAGCCCCAAAATAAGAAAATGAAGTAAAAAAAATATTTGCGTCAAAATTCAAAACCTGCAGACGCCTAGAAAAGTCAAAGTAAATCATGGTCACAATTTTATGCAGCGTTTTTCCACCTTCAAGGCTGAAAGCGCTTTACATAAAAAAAAAACAAAAACATCCTCATCCGTGTACACAGACACTAGAGGTGAAGTGAGTTAAGTGTCTTGCCCAAGGACACAACAACAGCGTTCATCTGTGGGCACTGGAATCACAACTCTATACACAGCACAGATTGATATTTGTGCTTATCAATAGATTCGTACATTTGTTTCTGCCTGTCTCATTTCATTCAACTCCAACTAGTGACTGAATATGAGCATAACGTGGAATAATTGAACCTACAACCTTTCATCTTTGGCCCTATTAAAGTTAGCACAATAGAAGTACCTGTTTTCTTCGTGCGCTCGCTGGTACACAGTCACTTGTACACAGTTTGCGTATTTCTCTGGCATTTGAATACCGCGGAGCCTGTAATTACAGTTGCCTCCATGTTCTGAGCAAACAGCAGTAGTAGATGTTGTAAAGGTCGCGTGTTTAATCAGGTCTGAGTATGGAGATTAGAAAGTACTGTTACTGCGGCGGACGTATGCTTCCCTTAGTGCTTCATCGCCATGACGACAGACCCAGATAAGACACAGCGAGGAGACGCTTTGTAATGAAGATGAGAGTGTGTCCAATTTATCGGTTTAAATCGTAGACTGTGTTTATAAATGGACATAAATGACCTGATAGCCTGTCGCATTCCAAATGGGAAGTGAGCATGGGGGCGTTTCTGGCTCCACCAACTCTGGTTCCAGCTGACTTGTAAAATTGTCACTCCTTTCTTTGTTACAGCTGCATTGCTCGAATTAACCCGCTCTACATGATCCTGGTGTTTTTTATTTCAGTATTTTGAACTGGCTTCATATTCGCCCCTATAACCTCCAGCCTCGATGAGCTTCATTTGACTAGAGCCGAATGCTATGGGTGATGTCACACTCCCTTAGTCCACTTCTTTATACAGTCTTTGGTTTAAAAACATGAATTTCTGATGGATGATGAAAAGTTGGGAGCGTTGCTGTTAATTAATAAATTACAAATAAATTCAAAAAAAAAATATCTTTTGAATGGGCAAATGGAAATCCAAAGTCTGAAAATGTCATCTTCCAAGTCATGTAATTTTAGTATCCTTTTCATGCAACTACAGCGTTCTGTTAAGTTCTCATTTGGCTATTATGATTATTTCTGAATGTATGCGCCTTTTCTTTAAAAAAGACAACAATAACGTATTTTGAATGTTAAAAAATTATAATCCCAAACCATAAAGTGAATGGAAAGGCTTAACATTTCATATTTAGCCCTAAAAGTCTGATCAGTTCTACACATTCTGCACAGGTGCCGTAAAGTCATGGAAAATTCAGTTTAGGTCATGAAAAAGTAATGAAAAAGTTTTGAAATTTTATCAGTGAAAAAGTGAGAACCCTGCACCCCTCTGGTCTATAAATAATGTATTTCTATCCCAGATAAATACATTTTATATATATTTTCACAAAGCTAGTTGTAAACTTCTTGATATCTTAACATAAATTTTGCCTGGACTATAGACTTTAAAAGCTTAATACCAGTATATTAACGGTTATCGTGTCCACTCCAAAAAAATCAATATCAGACCATTACTACTCATAAAAATCTCAAAGTCCAACTATGAAATCTGTAACTGTCAATCTTGTTACGAGGGACTGTTAGACTGTTGTATTAACTAACTGATATACTCATTACACATATTGCACAAGAATCATTGTAATTTTAAGATAGTGTCCTTATCAAGAGGAACAAGCACACACAGAGCACTGCACACTCAACAGTGTGTCTGCGCCATATCTCTGACCCTGATTAACACTGCACAGTAGCCGTTAGCCTCCGTCAAACTTCCACTGAGGTTTTGAACTCCACTTTAGTCAGCGGTGGTGTGCAAAAACGGTTCCACGCTGCTGTTTCGACATATCGCTATTTAGATATTGACGTCTAATTGTCAGAGTAGCGGCATAAACATTATTTTTCAAGCGTCTCACTACTTCACCATTATTTTTTTATTATCGGAATAGCTGCACTTTACTATTTTTCAAACATTCCTCTTTTTCGACATGAATAATATTAGTTTGATGGCCTATTACACTTTGCTTACGTATACTTAGAATACTTAGGTCACACAGGATATCAGACGGTGGGAAAATCTCCGAACTGATCGCCACGGGAAAAAGGTCATGCATTTTAAAAAAGAGCATAGGCCTTTGGGAAAATATCTCATCTAAAACGGAGGCGAAATGAATGAAGCTCTTTGTACTTCATTTATTAGTTTTTGTGATTAAAAACATCGAAGAACAACGAGAAATGCACTTGGGTAGACCATCGCAACTCTCAAAAAAACCCTAAAAAGTGTCGGAAAACTGGCACGTCTAAATAGAGACATGTCGTAAGGATGTTGGGATATCGGAATAGGCGTTAGACCCCTGCAAAAATATTGAAATCGACATATCGTGATAGAAAATTTGGTGGTTCCGCATTGTTATCATGGGCTGCTTGTATCGATATATCGGCAAGACTATTTTTCTGGTGTCTTTTAGCAATTATTTTTGCGACTGCATGATAATTTTGCTCCTTCTTTAGTGGACGCAAACAACACAATTGACATATTCACTGTTTTGATGATTAAAATAGATGTATTTCATATGAACTTTGCACAGGTGGTGGTTCAAACAAACAAATTTTCGTTTTCGTATTGAATCGTGAGGGACCCTGTGATTCCCAGGCCCACATGTCCCGGGTTCGTTTTTCTCCACTACCCTTTCTGATTCACATGCACATGCACTGCCCATTACATAACCCTGATTGATTACTCATTATACGACCCACACAGGGCGCGCTACAGGCTGCATCTCAATGGGGCTTAAGTCTTTTCAATGGCTGCTTTGTCCTGGCGTGCTAGTTGTTGCTTATTTGGAATTTAAAATGTTTGGGATGAGCTTTTATTGGGATTTGGTTATGATTGTAAATAACAGATGTGGAAAAAGTGGAACTCTGTCACCATATTAGTGCTGTCACAAGGCAAGAACTTGAAATTTGATATTAATACTAAGGAATAGACTTGATACTGAATGCAGATTGCCACAGTGGTAATGAAAAACACTTTTTTCTTTAGACAATAGAATGTGAGTTTCAACTTTAAATCATAGTACTTTAATATTACCATTACCTTATATCTGTGTAATTGTATATTTGTATTTTATTTGCTGTTATACTTGTTCTGATGCAGCTCAAGATCATTCTAAAACTATTCAGGAAAGCTTCATTTCTGTCCTCTTAATGTGACTTTAACAATGTAACAATAACTGAAATATCGTGATATCGTGTTGTCAAAAGTCTCACAATAATTTCATGGGTTGTCACAATATATCGAATTACAAGTTCCTTTGCTTAAATGCATGGTTTTGTAGTAGCAACAGCTTATAAACATCTGGAACTACATATCCCATGATTCATTTCAGTGCAGACAACATGAAGAGATATGTTTTTTACTTGAATTCTTGGGATTATGCTGGAAATAATTCACACCAAAATCTTGTCAAGGTATTTTAAAAACAAAAAAGTCTCCTATCTACAATTATATCAGCCTCTCCAAAATATCGTAATAAATATCGTACCGTGAGATGCATATCGTGATAATATCGTACAGAGAGATTTGGATATTGTTACATCTCTAGTAATATTAATACCTGCTTAAAAATAGCATTCTATTCTGTTTTGTTTTGTTTTGTTTAATCATTTGGATATCAGAATGAGTATTGAGTATCAAGTTTATTCCTTAGTATCGAAATTGAATTTGAAATGTTCAGAAAGAATGTTAGTATCATGAAAACACTGAGTAATTGTAGTCATGATAATACAGAATTGAGATATTATGTATTTATTTTAATTAACGTTCAAGATAGCTCAATTTTCTCAGAACAAACATGGCTTACAATAGGGTCCGGTCAAGCGGTAACGGAGGGAAACGGGCAGATTTTTTACATTCAAATAGCTTTTATTCAGAAACTAGAGGGACTATTGAAATAAGTAAAGTATCAGAATGTAGGAAAGAGTTACACTCCAACAGGGTCAAGTTAAACCTGTGATATTCTTTCAAGTTGTTGACAAAAAATTTAAAAAACTCATGTCGGTAACGGAGGGAATGAAATATGCAGCACTTTTTGAGCAATAAATCCAAACAGTGATAACTAGCGGTTCTCACTTCCATATCCTTAACAAACTGGTTTGAATATTTGCTTCATATAGTTTTCTACTGAAGGCTCTATCAAGTGGTGGTTTGAATATTGGTTAATGAAGTTACACATTGAGTTGAAGCTTAAACATTGAGATCTTATCTGTTGAACAGTACCATTGTGTTTCCTACATAATGGGTAACCTATGTGCTTCTAAGCAAATTCCTTTGCAGAACTGGGACCATGGAGATAACCAACTGGCTTATCTAAACAGACTTGGTGTGATTTACAATGGTTAGGAGGGGGTTGTCACTTCCCCCAAAGAAGAAATGCTGACACTTCAAGGCGACGATTCAAGGCGGGAACCTGCTCAACATATTATATGCATATTCATATGGATGTTTATAAAAACTGTGTTGAAGTATTCAGAAGGGGTCAGATGCCTGATGTAAGCCCTATGTAACTTTGTAGGCAGTTAGGGACAACGATCTGACCCAGAGCTCTGTATTAGAATTGTATTGTATAGGGAATAAATTATTTTTGATTTTAATCGATCGATTCCAGTGGTCATTTTTAAGAGAACACGCTGAATGTTTTTTTTTGAGGATACCTAACACTACCATATGGTACAAGATTAGGCTGAAAAACCTCTTACTTTTTGAGTAATGAGATTTTTTATTAAGAAAGGTCATGGTAACGGAGGGAAAAGTAACGGAGGGAAAATTGTGCAAACAAGTAGAAGGTGCAGGATTTTGCATAATTTGTCAGCTTTTTTCTTCCGAATACTTTAATATTACTTCAAAATGAAAGGAAACTATATCTATAAAATCTTTCCAAGGAAATTTTTATCATTTTAAATACATTTTGAAAAATCATGTACTTTCATCAACAGTTCAAAGATGGAATAACACAAGATATGATGAAATACATCCATTTATTTACATGATTTGCAGGTCTTTGAAATTTGGGAAATAATTTTAGTTCCATGTTTCATACATGGTCTGTTTAAAACATATGGAACTTTAGAACCAAAAATGGTAGAGAAAAAAGGTCAACAGTGTCATAAACTAGAGTACATATGTATCTGTTCAATACATTTTTATATCAGATGCATTAACTTGAATTTTTGGCCTTGCTGTTTACTTCTGCTTGACTGGGCCCAGTATCTGACAAACACATGTCATTATCAGTGTTTTGCTGCAGCACTTTAGAGTTAAGGTGGCCGCCTTGACAACAAGTGGGCCCCGCCTTGACTATGTCCCTCCGAACCACGTGACTTCTCGCATAACTACGGTCGTCGCACGGAATCTTGGCACAGCACCGCACTCCTCACTTCTTCACACTGATAATGCCACTTTTGCAATATATTAAAGGTGAAAGAAATGTGAAATGTCCCACAGTTGATACTTTGCAATGACATCATGCTGGGGGTGTTCTACATGCATGTCTACTGGCGGAAGGTTTAAGAGTCACAATGTGTGACACAGTAGCAAACACTGACAAAAATGTTTAAACACAGTCTTAAAACAAAAAAAAACAATGTATTTTTTTCACATGAGATCAGCTCACCTGTTGTAGTTCCAAGTAAATCAACTCTTGTCACATTGTGTTAAAGCAAAGCTCAGATTAAGTGTAATTTGAGTAACAGAGTTTCTAACACAGCAGTACTTTCAGTTAGCCTCACAGCCCGAGGAATGTTGATGACATGAAGTGCAAAGTATATCAATGCCATAAACAAGCGTGTGGCAGGCTCTCCATCACAAATGTTCCTGGGTGCTCCTTTAAGCTGCTCTTAAGTCTGTTTAACGCTCCAAACATTGTGACAGTTTGGAGAGGCCCTGCAGGAGCTGTTGTGTAACACTGGGCTGGTGCAGAGCCAGAGGGACGGACTTAAGATGCCACAGAGCTCCAGAGCTTTAGATTTAGGCTCATTAGTAGAACTGTCATGAATGAGTCCAGCCTCACACCATACACCAACACACTGGGAGGAACAGGGGGGAGAAGAAAGGAGAAACAGGGAGAAATCGGGAGAAACGGGGAGAAAGGGAGAGGAACCGAGAGAGAAACGGGGTCAAACCGGGACAGAAACCTGGAGAGAACCTGGGAGAGAACCTGGGAGAGAAACCTGGAGAGAACCTGGGAGAGAACTGGGGAGAGAAACTGGGAGAGAAACTGGGAGAGAAACTGGGAGAGAAACCGGGAGAGAAACTGTGAGGAACAGGGAGAAATAGAGGCTTATAAGCACAGCAGACAGACCCGAATGTAGATGAGAGAAAAGAACATGATCACAAGCTTGAGCTCAACTTATTACTTCAATTACTTCAACTTATTACTTCAGTTAGTCTGTATTAAATAATTTAGACTATTTGCAACAACTTTATTCACCAAACCTTGCATTTAAAGGAAGTGTATGTAAGAATTTGCATTTTAAATTCCTTAAACTTGACCTATCTTTGTCCTCATATACAAGGTAAACATGTTTTAGATTCGTGATGCTGATTTATTCTAAATTTAAAAAGCCATAGGAAATGATGACCAGGTTTCTTATGTTATAATTTATTGCTTTGGTTCTCAAGGTTCTCAGAAAGCAGAATGAGCACCATATCAGTCTCAGTGAGTTCTGGAGGTTCTGAGCTTCCACATGAACCTGTCCATAAACTGAGAATGAGAGAAACTTGGATGTGTCTCTATCTCCAGGTTAAAACACTGGTAACACAGGTTCAATTCCAGGTCAGTTCCGACATACCTTCATTACAACATTCTTCTATTTACACGTGCCGGTTTTCCGACACTTTTATTATCGCTATTCCAACTCATCATGTGTGTGTGTTTTGTGCTGCGAGAGGGTCATCTCACTGAGCTGCCGCAATGAACTTGACTGGTTATTTATTTAGGCTTTATGGTGTTCTCTGCAGATCGCCTACATGACCAAATGAATGAAACACAAAGGCCCATGCAGCCTCCCTTTTAGATGAGGTATTGTCCTGAAGGCTTCTTTGTAAAATGCATGACTGATTCTTTTTTAAAATGCAAGACTGTTTCCCACGGCTATCAGTTTTTAGGTTTTTCCACTGTCTGATATCCTCTGTGGCCAAAGTATTCTCAGATCAAGTACTTTGCACTGGCCCAAGCAACTTATGATATATGGGAGTGCAAAGTAAAATAGGTAGGGGTGTAACGATATCCAAGTCTCACGATATAATATCGTCACGGTATGAACCTCACAGTACGATATTTATTGCAATATCGTGGGAAAGCTCACGATTAGGGATGTAACAATATCCAAATCTCTTTGTATGATATTTTCTCGATATACATCTCATGGTAAGATATTTATTGCAATATTTTCTGGAGGCAAACAAAACTGTTAATATGTTACTTTTTCCTTTTAAAATGCCTCGACAAGATTTAATCCAAAGAACTAAGACTTAAAAGTGCTTAGAACTGTTATTTCTTCATGTAGTCTACATTGAAATAGAGTGAAGGATCATGGTCTATGTAGTTCTATGTCTTTTTTTAACTAATGCTGCACCATAACTTTTAATTCAAGCAAAGAGACTTATAATTCGATATATTATGAGGGTCCATGATATTATTGTGAGAACTTTGACGATACAGTTATTGTTACATCCCTAATAATAGGCTATCACATTAATATTATTCATGACGGAAAAGCGGAATGTTTAAAAAATAGTAAATGTTGCTTCTCCAACAATGGAAAAAACATGTTGAAGTAGTAGGACGCTTGAAAAATAATGTTTGTCTGACAATTAGACGTCAGTGTCCAAATAGCGGAATGTCAGAAGAAGCAGCATGTAACCAGTTCCAGGCTACATGGTGGTGTGGATTGTGTGAATTACCCTTATTATACTTAACCTGATTCATCAGCTGGTTTCACTTCGTGGAAACCGTCTGACCTCAAAGCATTAGGATTCGTTCACTTGACTGTAGGTGGGTACTTTTTTATTTAACCAATCACTGTTATTTGGTTGTGACATATGTAATGCACCAAATCCTGTAGGAAGAAGGGCAGTAACATCTTTCCCCTTGATAAAATTCACTAAACATTCTCTTTGTTCGGTCTTTAAATCCTCAATCTCGGGAATCATTGCCAACACAGAATGTATGTCTTCGTCTACATCCATCTCGACCTCTTTGTTTACTATTGCACTGTACCACAAAAGAGACCCAGACAGGCGCTTGAGTTTGACGTCATGGCTTCACAGCTCTTCACTGATTGGCCGGTGTGCGGTCTACAACTTCCAGGGTTCTTGCAAATGGTCTAGTGTATTTTGATTTCTGACCTAGTTGCTGGCGAGAAATGAAATTGAGCAGAGGCACTAGGTGGCACTAGCTTGGCTATATTATACCTGCATCAGAGAAGTGAATTGTTGATCTGTGTTTGTGTATCTGTCTATGCCTATTGAAATAAACAATAAATTCCAGTTATCCGACAATAAATCCAGTTATGTTACGCAGTTTCAGTGGCGTCTTTTAGCTTATTCATTCATTTCACATTTACTCCAATAGACATTTTTAAAAACAACATAATGAAGTTAATATTATGTACCCACTGAGAATACGGAGCTGGTCAGTTTCCTTTTTGTCATAGTTCTCACATGATATTACATTACTTTACTACACTACTTTTTTTACATCTCACTGACACATGGTAATAGGCTGGTATAATAATAGTAACTGTACTATTACCATCGACATAATAAAATGTAACTGCAAAAGTAAACTATGAACTTTAATGCACTGGCTCTGTTCTAATAGGTCAGGAAGACTTTTTAAAAATTCCATCAAATCAACTTTTACCGGAATTGATCTAGTTATAGCTAATCTTGTTAAAGGAGAAGTCCGCAGAAGATTGAGAACAGCAGTGATCTGAATATCTGTGTGCCGTACACTAAATGTCCCAGTGGCATTTAGATGCTGGATGTGTAATGGAATACAATAGTCTGAGTGAACTTTTAAAGCACCCATAAAAATTGACTTTATTTGACCTGAATGCGCCCTCTGCTGGCAATAATAGCATTGTCCTTGCACTGAACTTAAAGTGTTTTTTTTGTAGCTGAGCAAAATTTGTGTTATCTCAGTACAGATATATTGTAAAATCAGCTCTTCAGGTAAAAATGAAGACCTCGTATGAAGCCTTGAGAATCAGGAAGTGCACTGTTACAATGCTAATGTTTTGGATTTGCTGATTTTCCTTGTATTCAGAGCAAAATGTGTTATCCCAGTACAGATATATTTATTGTAAAAAGAAAGAATCTCTTGGGGTCAAAACGAGACAACTTATCAAGCTCAGAGAATCAGGAAGTGCACTGATACCATGCTGATGTTTTTTAGCAATTCCGGTAAAACTGTCTGACCTCTGAAAGTTGTCAAAAGCACTTATAAACTCTTCGTGGTGAATAATTAGGAGGCTCTGAATGCTTAAAGTAAGTGGGGAATAACTTTTGGACCACTGCAAACTGTTTAAATAATAAAGTTCTGTTCTATAAATCATGTACAATTCCTGCAAAGCTGCATCTTGGTTTATAGTGCTCTTTTTTGAAGGGGTATTCAACTTAGGCTGAATCCCATTACACCCCTTGACCATCCCACTTTCCCCTACCTCTCAGTTTTGTGCGTTCACGTTTAGGGGTAGGGGGGTCCCAGTTACCGTTATGGCAAAGGCGCAGGGGAAAGTGGTAAGGTTACGAAGATTTTTCAGGGGCACACTCCAAACAGACAGTGTTGGGGAGTAACAGATTACATGTACCAGAGTTACGTTATCAGAGTACAAATTATGAGTAACTGTATTCGGTTACAGTTACTGTTTAAGTGAGTAGTAATTAGATTACAGTTACTTGGTTGAAATGAATGGATTACACCGAGGTATTTTCCTGTTTTCACATTTTGGGCTATATCCCCCTTTTTTTTTTTTTTTTTTTTGTAATTCCACTTATTGCCGGACACTAAAAATCAGGTCTAAACCCAGGTCTAAAACCAGGTCTAAACCAGGTCTAAACCAGATATAAACCAGGACTAAACCAAGACTAAACCACGTCTAAACCAGGACTAAACCAAGACTAAATCAGGACTAAAACCAGGTCTAAACTATGTCTCAAACAGGATTTAACAGGACTAACCCCTACTGTGTCTCCTCCTCTTCTATCAATAATATTTTTAATACGGTTAAGTAAAGTCTCAGCTTTTTATTTTCTTTTAGCAGACAAAACATCTCATGTGAAGATTTCCTCGTCTTTGCTCCTCTACAGCAAATCAAGTAATCCAAAGTTTTCAGATTACATTACTCACTTTAAGTAATTTAATGGATTACGTTACAAACTACATTTTGGGGTCTGTAATCTGTAGGGGAATACATTTTAAAAGTAACCTTCCCAACACTGCAAACAGAGGGGTATGAGCAATTTCCCAGAATGCCATGTGAATCACTGGCAAGATGGCTGCTACCATGACCACAAAGGAAGAAGTTCACAAGTTGTAGACGGCATGTTGGATTCTGGCAAAAGCTCGTCGCTTCTGTTTATGTAAAAGCTGGCGGAGACTACTGATTGTCGAAGGGGTGTTCCAATTCATAGGGGTTTACTTTCAACCCCTACCCCTTGTTGCTCAGTTTCAAGGAGCAAGGGGTCGGGGTAGGGGTAGAAATTAGAAATGGGGTTGGCCCTTAAAGGTCATGTTATAATGTTGTTACCACGTTAAAAACATACCTGGAGTTGTGTTTTAGTTCATTCACACATTAATCCTTTACTCACACAGTAATCCTTTATTATTAGTCTGTCTACATCTCCAAAGTTCAAAATGCTCTGTTCCACCTTGTGATGTCATGTAGTGGTAGTTTTATTCATGTTAACAGCTACTTTTGACATTTGGTTTAGTAGAGTTTGGCAATTCCAGGTCTGAACTCATCCAGATGATTCTAGTGAAGGTGTATGGAGTTTAAAAACACAGTGGAGCACCTGTATTACATCACAAAGTGGAAGAGAGTGTTTCAGTTTGAGAGAAGAACTTGGTCTAAACACGCAGGGTTTGTGTATTAAACATGTGTGAATGAAACCAAACACAACTCCAAGTCTGTTTGTGATGAGGACACAACTTTATAACATCAGGAAATAGAGTAATATGAGCCCTTTAAGTATAATAGCTACACTCTGCTAATATGAAAAGACTTGTTTGACAATGTTTCGGTCACGGTCCTCTTCTCTGATCGGACGTTTAAAACAGAATGGGACAGGAAGTATGACGACCAAATAATTCCAAGTGAAATTCCTTGCCACTCACAGAGAAACAGCTAAAGGGTTGATGTCTAGAGATCTGTAAATTACATAAGACTACAATGACTTCTATAACAAAATGTGAGCAGTTAAAGTATAATTTAACAAGACAACACAAGAGCTTTGTATTTGGCATATCTTTGTAAACCAGATTCTCTCATTATACATATTTTTTTTAGATTTTTATTTAGGCATAGAACAGGTGCAAAACTTACTACTCCACTATGTATTTGAGCAAAAAAATAGCTCTTGAATTCAAAATAAACAGCGTAATATCTGCATCTGATTATAAAGCTTTGTATTGTCAGATAATCAGGAAGTGTGTGTTATCATGCTAGCTGTTATTTGATTTAGAGTGACAGCAAAACTCTAGCCTGACTCATCAGCCGATTTCACTTCGTGGAAACCGTCTGGCCTCGCAGCATTAGAATTCATTCGCTTGACAGTAGGTGGGTACTTTTTTTTTTAACCAATCGCTGCTATTTGGTTGTGACATATGTAATGCGCCGCTAATGGGGTTAACTGGTATATTCAGCTTTTCCCAAATCCCGTAGGAAGAAGGGCAATAATGTCTTTCCCCTTGATAAAATTCACCAAACATTCTCTTTAATCCGTCTTTAAATCCTCGATCTTGGGAATCGTTGCCAACACAGAATGTATGGCTTTTCGCTGATTGGCTGGTGCCCGAACTCACACTTCCGTGGTTTGCGAACTGTCTAGTGTATTTTGATTTCTGACCTAGTTACTGGAGAGAAATGAAATTGATCGGAGGCACTAGGTGGCGCCGACCTGGCTCACAAAAGCTCTGTTCTGGTCTCTGAAAGTTTTTATCAAAAGTGCTTAGTGCGATTGAATAATGATCTGAATTCATAACACAAGTGAGGAATAACTTTGGATCAGAACTAGTATTGTTTTCCCCTTTTTAAGACACATTTTCTTTTTTCTTTTGTTTTGTTTTGTTTGGAATAGTGGTATGCAACGTGTGAGAGTCTTTGCAGGATAATTTTTCAGATCTGCAAAATTCAAATCCGAGCGTCCCTGTGTACATTCCTCGGGTTTGGCTTCTGCTGCACGTGTTGTCAAAATGAAAACTTCTCTTTTCAATGGGCAACAAAACACCAATCTCTCATGATGCATTGCCCAGGGTGGCTAAATGTTTTCATACAACAGACTTCCACAGAATAACATTATCTTTTGTGATGCTAAAAAGGTTTTGTTGGTTCAGCACACATTGTTGTTATGATTGTGAGATACAGCGGGTTCCATGTGAAGTCAACAAACGTCTCCTTCTCGTCTCCCTCTTGGATTTGATTCAAACTTTTCATGGCCATTGGTTGTATAAACATTTGCAGGGTTCAGATGACGTCACAACATTCTGTAGACCAATATTATTTAATAGACACAGGGGGCAGTAAAGTCAGATGGAATGCAGATTTTTGTTGTAATACACTGAGTTCTTGTGTCTAGTCACTAAAAAAAAGATCAGGTTTATTATTATTATACCTTTTGGATATTTCATTAGTAAAGTACAGTGTAAATGTAGGGTTTCAGAAGATGTCATAACATTCTATAGGCCAAGAGTCTCCAACCTGTAGCTCGGTAGCTACCAGCAGCTCTCCACCTCCTTCTAAGTAGCTAAAGGAATTCTGACTGACGGTATTTTTCGGACTATAAGTTGCTCCAGAGTATAAGTCGCATCAGCCATAAAATGTGTAGAAACAAGAAAAAAAAAACATATATAAATCACACTTTTTGGGGGAAATTTATTTTATAACATCAGAACTAGGAACCAACATTTCATCTTGAAAGTCAAGTTCTAGTAAAAACAATAGAACAGAGAACAACAGACTGTTAACGAAACATATGAACAGTTCTTCAGATAAACTATAAACAACAGAACAGAACAAGTTTACAAAACTCTCGATCATCAGTTCCAGTTCAGAATTATTCTGGCCTTTCTGAATCTCGACAGGATGGTTTCGGTTGTCGCTGAAGTCACTTAAATGTTAAATTTTTAGTGGTACAGAAGTAATGGTGCGATCGACTGACATGATCCCAGACAGGACAGAGGCTCTTTCTGCAGAAGACATGTGCAGTAGAGTGAAGTGACAGTGGTACAGGAGGAACAGGAGCAGCAGATACTGACACACAAGACTAGAGCGCCCTCTTGAGGCTGTCAGTGTGAAAATTTTAATATATAAGTCACACCGGAGTATAAGTCGCAGAAAACACCCAAACCATGAAAGAAGTGTGATTAATAGTCCGAAAAATACGATATACACATTGTGCTGAATGACTCAAATTTGATGACCTACCATTGTTAAAGTATCACTTTGATGCTGAACTTTGTGCACTAATAAATGGATACATTTTTATTTTTATAGGTACCTAACTCGGTAAGCTCACCAGAACATTGGAGACCTCTGTTCTAGACTAATATTAATTCATACAAATGGGGGGCAGCAAAATCGAATATTGTTAAAATACAAAATCATGTTGTAATACAGTGAGTTCTTGGATTTAGTTAATAATTGAAAATACCAGGTTCAACATTTGTGAATTTACATTTTGGAGATTCCATGATAAAGTAGAGTGTAATCATTAGAAAAAACTGGCTCTTGCCCCCGTCTGGGAGTATGACATTATCACATTCCAGAACCTGAAAACCACCAAATAGTGAGTGTATCAAGTTTGGAGCTGCTATTATTTAGTCTGTGAGATATGTGTTCTTTAAATGCAATACCTAATATGCTACATGACCCTTTCTGAGCCTTAAAACAAACTCAAAAAAACATGCTTTATTCACGCTTTAATACAAAATCGTCTTCACATTTTGACAGTTTTATTGCATCACAGGTAAAAATCCGGACTTCTCAGTTACTTATTCAGTTTTCAAGACCGTAATTCATCACCGCACGTCAGCAAACACAAACTAGCTTTTTAGTCATTCCAGTAGTTGTGTCTGTCTGAAAGTAATGCTCAAATATTTTAACCGATTACAACTTAATAATTTTCTTTGCTACATATAAAGCATTTCATTTCATTAATTGGATTTTAATAGCTTTTATTAAAAAATATCTTGATATATGCATGGTGTAGAGGGACACGGACAGAAGAGGAGCACTTCTTTCTCTTCTTTCTTAACTAAGTTATTATGGATGGAGAGGCCTAAATATCTCTGTTTGAATCATTTTTAACAATGTTTAAGTTTGTATAATACGGGTGAATTAGACGTGCATATTGATCTTCATATTTCGTGATCTTTTTTAACCAACTTTAGGAGTAATTTTCTGCATCAATATTGGTTCAAAAGTGGAAGAGAGTTTGAAGTGTTGAAGTCTCTGTCAGAAAAGTCTCTGTGTGGAGGCGTCTTTTAGCCACAGCTGTTCAAAGATACACGACTTTGAGAGCTTGATGTAGGCGTAACTCTTTCATGCTTGAGATTTTTTTTCATTTTCCCCATGACAATTTGATCTCGCGAGATTTTGTGGCACAAGATGTCATCCCATCACTACAAATGACTCAGTCCAATGTAACTGTCAGTCAACACTTTATTACCTCTGTATTGTTGAATGTCTCCACTAACTCTTATGTTTTTTTGTGTGTTTTTACAGAATGAAAAGCAGCTGGGTCACTCGGCGAGCAGGTCCAGCAATATCTCAAAGGTAAGGAACACTTGTCACTTGTGTCATGATACTAGAGTATCGTTATCATAAGCTGCTGTATTGATATATCGCCAAGAGTATTTTTTTTGCATCTTTTAACATTTTTTATATATATTTTTTTGTGACTGCACTATTTTTTTTCTTATTTTGTGAAGAGAAGCTTGTTTATACTATACACTTGACATATTGGCTGTTTTGATGATTAAAATACATGTATTGCATATTAACTTAGCACAGTTAGTGATTTAATAAAGCAATATTGTTGCTAAAATGTGTTTAGTTCTTATATTGATTATCGTATGCATCGCCATATCCATGAGTTTTGTGCTGGGGGGGACAAACATTTTAGCATCAAGGCACTACATTCAAGATTTAAAGTGTGTATTGCCATGTGCACAGTAATGAAACGCCTTGCTCTGTACAATGAAATTATTGCTTTACTGTCCACACCACATTGCATGAATTAGAACTATTCCGTTGTCACCAGAGCTATTGGCAATGGTGAAAACAACCTGCATAGGCTCATGATATCTCCAGTACTGCCCCATAGTGACCTGAGACATAAGGGACCAGGATTGATCCAGGAGGACTAAACCAGGACTGAATCAGAACTAAAACAGGACTAAAACAGGACTAAACCAGAACTGAACCAGGACTGAGTATCTGGAGGGAATACTCAGGGAGAAAGGACCTGCGCTGAGCTCCGCGTGAATGCACTTTGCAGACACCCTGCTCGGGGTTCTCTCTCTCTCTCAAGTCCAACATTAGTCCTGGTTTAGACCTAGTTTAGACCTGGTTCAGTCCTGTTTTAGCCCTGGTTCAGGGCTATGAGCCATGTATCGAGTATCGTATTAAATCTTGAGAGACCCTGTGATTCCCAGACTTTGACTTTTTTTGCATATTGTGTCTTTCTTCATTCTTGTATATAGGTTTAATAAGAAAACGCCTGACATCTTAAATTAACTTTTTGTGTATCTTTCTTTTTATCTATCTCTCTATCTTCCTATCTATCTGTTTATTTTCCTATCTATCTATCTGTTTATCTAGTAACTGTAGAAGTAGTACAATTAGTTGCACTTGCAGTTAAAACATGGGATATGCATAAGGATAAGAGCCTATAGATAACATGATAAACACACTACTTCATAGAAACTGTGTGTGTTTGTGTGTATACTAGCAATGCGAGGACATGCTTTTTATACCCGACTCCATCTTTGTACACTGATGTGATATTTTTAGACGTGTGGAAAATTCAGGTACACATGCAGCGGCTTCAAGGAAATGAGTTTTTAAAAAGTAATTTGACTTTTCGAGATTGAATTTAGGCTTGAATCACACCTGGTCGTGGAGAGGGGGCGGTGTGTAACCTTTGGCAGCGTCTAAAGCTTGTATAGACTCAGATGAATAGTGGAAAGTTGCATTCGCTACGGAAGCCCAGAAGGGACATGCTGTTGTCTGGTGTAGTTAATTGTATTCTGTGGACACATGGTATAGACTTTTTATTTTTTGAGGGGGTCTATGACTTGCTTGTTGCTATGGATATTTGATTGCTCTGTCTGGAATGTTCCACAGTATGACATTAAACAGCTCTACCTTATAATCATTCAATTACAGGTAGTTGTATAGCTCAGAAATACCGAGAAAAACAGGCATTCTGACTGTGAGCGGGGTTGAATCTCCACAGATCTGACTTGTAACTTGGTCTGGTTTGGTCTCCATGAAGATAGAAAGGTTTAATGCCATATTGTGAAACATTCCAGACAAACAAGAACATCTCCATGGAGAAAAGTGTTTGATAGGCCCTCGACCAGAAAAGTTACGCATGTTTGATGGAAATTTATACTGTGGAAAGATTTCTCTCAATTTGTCTTCGTGTCTTTGTGTCTTTTTATCGAACTTTTTTCACAAATAAACCGCACCGGACTTTAAACGAAACACAACAGTTAGATGGCTCAGTCGGACTTTGTTTGGCGCGTTCACGGTGACTCTCAGTTTTGTTCAGTCGTGGCGTGTAGGGAGGATGGTGTCTGGGACCTCTGGATTGGCGTGTTCGCAGTGACGTGTTCGACTCGTTCCTCCGTTCCGTTCCTCATCGGCGTGGAGTGATGAGTGTGGCTGCGGGTGTGTTTCGCTGCGCGGTCGCTGTCTGCTCCGTGTGTGTTTGCGTGTGGGTGGTGCGGCTTTGTAGTTTACTGAAGTCGTGCTGGGACACCTGAGTGGATTCGTGTATACGGCGCTCTGGATTCGTTTTTTGATGGGGTTGGAGTTTAAGAGTGCGCCCTATAGCCCTGAAAATATGGTAAATAAATATGATTCCTACCTGAGACCAGACCCCCACAGGAAAATACTGATTATGATTGATAACATTGAAATAGTGATTAGTTTCTGTTTTTAGAAACTCATTTGGTTTGGTAGTTAAAGAAAGACCCTTCAGTGTACACACTTCTATTCCCTTTTGCTTAGTAAACTTGTCGGGAAATGCATTTGAATATGGATGCAAATCAGATCCAGCACATCTGGTCGCACATCAGTAGGAGTCATCACCTTTGCACTTTGAAATGTCCTCTGGTAATCTCAGGCGATATAAACTCGGTGCTTCGTAAGATTCAGGGTCAGATGTTGGAGGGACAATCTGCTGCCTAGGCCCTGTCCATATCTGCTGTAACAAGAATAAACCTCGATCTACATTCCAAAAACTCATCGGGCTTCGCAAATGGATTAATTATTTATCATCAAGAGATATATATGTTTTTCTACAACACACCTTTTAGAGATATATTAGTTGATACCGGTACTTCTTAAAGTGTTGTATATCAGCACTGTAAACAGTATTTGAGTTTGTAGTAACTTGAACTTGATCATTCTTTTATTATGGCTTAAAGCTGACAAGAGTCAAGTTTGTGTAATATTGGACTTTTAATTGTTTTATTGTGTGATGAACTGTATCAATGAGCTACATCAATACCCAACTTTATTTTTTATATGTACACTACTGGTCAAAAGTTTTTGAACACCACACTTTTTCCAGTTTTTTAGTTTTTTACTGTTTACTGTTGACCAAAATCTAAACTTTTGATTGATGAACGTGTCCACCTTTGGCAGATGTAACAGCTGAACACACTCATGACTCGTTCTTTTTACAACAGAAATCAAATATTCTTCAGAAAGTTCTTCCCAAGTTTGTTGCAGAAGTTTCCATAAATGTATGGTACTTGTGGGTTGTTTCACTCTTCTATCCAGTTCATTCAAAACCAGGTCGATGAGGTTTAAGTCTGGACACTGTGCTGGACACTCCATGTTTTCAAGCTTTACCATCTTGTTCTTTTTTCCTGAGGTAGTTTTGGCAGAACTTGGACTTGTTTTTTGTACCTTTTATCTTTTTTTTTACCTTTGTCTGTTCTGTTCTTACCTTTGTACCATTTCAAGCTCTTCATTGGACTTGCACGAATTGAAATGCAGTAAATAACTGGAAAAAATCTAACACTTTTGACCGGTAGTGTCTTCTCTTGTCTATCTGTAAAAGTAGTACTGTTAGTAATATTTTGTAGTACGATGCGATTTCCCATGTGACTACCGAAGATTGAACTCGTCAAAAGGACTTACATGGAAAAGGTCAGAGAAAAAGTAACTTAAATCAAATTGGCCTTAGATTTTATAACCAATTACAGCTGAAAATCTGACAACAGCAGGTCCAGAGTTACACCAGAAACTTACGAATATTAATATGTGACTCATCAATCATAGCTCTAATTCCTTTTAAAGGTCCTATATTACGCAAAATTGACTCTTGTGAGCTTTAAGCCGTGTTATAAAGTGGTTATGAAGCAGTACTTTTATGTCTGAGAGGAGAACTCTTAAATATGCAGCGTTAAACATGTGTGAATGAAACAAAACGCAACTCCAGGCATGTTTAAAGATGAGAAAACAACATCACAACACAGATCAGAAAATAGGAGTAAAACAGAAATATAGGACCTTTTTGAATTCTTCGTCGAAAATCCTTCTCTTCTCCTCTCACTTCCCGAGGGCGCGAAAGGTCAAATCTTGCACACCGCTCCAATCCTCTGAGCCTCTTAGCGGATCAGGCCTGTACCGCTGCTGCTAATAGACGCCGGGGTCAGAGCGTTTCCACGGCGACGACCCCGCTCGGCCCGGCGATCGCTGAGGGCTTGGGTTACACCTGCGCTATGGAGTGACATTAGGAGGACGGTGTTACAGTACATCTGAACACAAACACAGGCAGGTGCACGAGTTACAGTTCTATAAACAGAAAGAGATTAGTAACATTTGAAAAGATGAGGAAAAGGTCAAAAATGCAGCTGCTATTTCTTCAAACCACTCCACTGTGTTTTAAACTCCACACACCTTCACTAGAGTCATTTGGATCATTTTAGCTCTGGAATTGCCAATCTCTACTGAACTAAAGGTAAAAAGTGGATATTAACTTGAAAATTACCACTGCATGACATCACAAGGTGGAACAGAGCATTTTGAGCTTTAGAGATGTAGGCAGACTAGTAATAAATGATTACTCAAACATGTGAATGAAACAAAACACAACTCCAGATAGTAGGGGTGTAATGATATTGATATATTCACGGTATAAACCTCGCGGCAGGATATTTTTTGCGATAATGTTGGAAAAGCTTTTCAGAGATATAACAATATCCAAATCTCTCGGTACAATTTTTTCATGATATACATCTTACGGTACGATATTTATTGTGATATTGTATGGAGGCTAACAAAATCGTTAATATGCGACTTTTTCCTCTTAAAATGCCCTGACAAGACTTAAACAAAAGAACTAAGACTTAAAAGAGCTTAGAACTGTTATTTCATTTTGTAGTTTGGAATGAAATGGTGCAAAGGATCATGGTCTATGTAGTTCTTAGGGTTAGTTCTTTTTTTTAGCTATTGCTGCAACATAACTCTTAATTTAAGCAAAGAGACTTGTAATTCGATATATTGTGATGGTCCATGATATTATTGTGAGAACTTTGACGATACGATATCACGATATTTCAGTTATTGTTACATCCCTACCAGGTAGTGTTGTAATACTCAAGAGAGACCGGTCTTGGATCTCGAGACCAGCCTCAAGACCGTTTTTTTACGCTCTTGGTCTTTTCTTGGACTGGACCGCATTTGGACTCGGTCTTGTCTCGGTCTTGAAGGCACTTGGACTCTGTCTTTTCATGGACTTGAGGTCTGAAACTAGACAATTGTGATTATATTTCATTACGGCCACTGCTGTCGGCAGTAAACCTGGACTGGTGTGAGGGAGCTCGGGGCTCCTCACTGCAGAATGTGCACTTGTTTGATATACATGTGCCAAAATAACTGTAAAATACAAATAAAATAAATGTTGAAAATTGAGAAAATGGTCTTAATTTGGTCTTTATGTGGTCTTGGTCTTGTCTTGATCTCAACCTTTAAAAGTCTCGGTCTTGTCTTGATCTCAACCGTCAGAGGTCTTGGTCTTGTTTCAGTCTCGGGATCCTGTGGACTCAGACTGGTCTCAATTAGTGCGGTCTTGTCAACAACACTAACTCCTGTTATGTTTTTAATGAAATATAATAACATGACTTAAAGCTCACAAGACTCAATTTTGTGTAATATTGGACCTTTAACCCATTTGAAGGCATAACTGAACTTTAAATCACGTTGCTGATCTAATACTACATGATTTACGCCTTGGTTTTTGTTCTCATAAGAAAGACAGGTCCCCATGACGTGAGCGTGTACAGATTTTAGTCCCCACAGTGTGATAAACACCTGCCCATATCACCTGCAGGAGCGATGGATGTAACTGAAGTCGTGTTTCGTGATTATGATGGAGCATCTGTGGCTAATACACAAGATGACTGCAGCTGGGACTTTAAATGAATACAGATGCTAAGATGGCTACACAAATTTGTAATAATTTGAACACATGCGCACTTTTATTTATGAAGAAATGCTCTTGTGAAGAGCGTTTCGGTTTTTGTAACCTTGAAATGAGCAGCCAAGCTTTTTAAAATAACTCACTCTCAAGGCCCTTGCCACCATTGTTGTGTGCCTGTATTATTTATTTAAACATGTAACAAAAAATTATTGCTTTGTCCAGAATGTTCCCTGGCATATTCATCCAGCATTTATTCCTTATGTGAGTTTCTCTTGCTCAAAAATACAATAATTCCTTCTGTGACTTTCCATTTAGATCACTGTCTGTTTTATTGCTTTAAAAATGCTATATTCGATGAAAACAATGCATAAACATGTGTAATTAGTTTCAGTTTTGTTTATGATGGTCTCACTCCCCCCTCCCCTTGCTCCCCCTTCAGAGCGCCATCACATCACAATCACTGTGCTTTCTGCTAATGAAACTACTGCACATCACATCAGATTTGAGAAGCTGTAGTGTATTATTTTGTTGGTAGAGCGTTTGTCTACTGAATCCCGCTCTCGACATAAACATCACTGGTTGAGCGGTCAGATCCAGGTGTGATTCCAGCTCCCACAGATGAATGCTGATGTTGTGTCCTTGGACAAGTGTCTGCGTACACTGGTGTATGAATGTGTGTGTGAATGGGTGAGTGTTTTCTTGGTGTAAAGCGCCTTGAGTGCCTTGAAGGTGGAAAAACACTGTATAAAAATGTGACCATTTTACGCTCTTGTATATTTAGGAAAAATGGCCATGCAGGAGCATGGTTGATGTAGGCTTGTGAGTGGAGCCTTGTGCCAGAGGTTTGGACTTGTATACAGCGAACCATAAGGAGGGTTTTATTAGGGCCCGGGAGAGAAGGCAAGTTTACTCCAATAGGCATGGGTAACAAATAAAACCACTTCAGGCATGTTTTTGATTAGAGAACTCATCCAAAAATCTATTTCATGTAAAGCTCCTTCTTTGAGAATGAAAATACTATTTTTGGGTAAAGGACGGAAGAAAAAATAAGCAGAACTTTTGCCTAACTCTAGATCTTGGTAGTAGGGTTGGGCAGTATCCAAATTTTGATACCGTTAAACCGTCTCAGCATTTTACAGGGACCGTGACTAATGAAGAATTATTTTTTGTCTTGTGCTTGTGAATGGTATACCATTCAGAAACAGAATAGCAAGCATTATATTATACTAAAAATACTGAAGAGAACAAAACCTGCGTCTGATAATCCAGTGTCTTATGTATTCATTCTGGTTGTGCTTACAGACCTCGAACTGATTTTATGTGGTACACGGCGCTCAAAAATCTGTCAAAATGTTTTGGTATAAATTTGGGAAAGCAAAGCCGCACTGCTATAGGGTCTATGCATATGACCTGCAGAATTATAATCTCAAGTTTCACATGAGCCATCTTCAACGTGACAGATGCACAGAACAGACTCACCATCAGCACACATCCTCTGTCTTATTCCACTGAGTCATGACATTTAGTCCGACAGAAGCTGATCGTATCGGCGCACAAGGAGCGAGCTGTTTTTATCACCATTTATAGTTTAGGCAAATTGTGGTTTTAAATTTCATTTCTGTAAAATGTAAACAATTGTGCACAAAGCTTCATTAAATACCATCCATCCATTTTCGTCCACTTATCCGGGGCCGGGTCGTGGGGGCAGCAGTCTAAGCAGGGACTCCCAGACTTCCTTCACCCCACACACGTCCTCCAGCTCCTCCGGGGGGACCCCGAGGTGTTCCCAGGCCAGTCGAGAGACATAGTCCCTCCAGCGTGTCCTGGGTCTTCCCCGGGGCCTCCTCCCGGTGGGACATGCCCGGAACATCTCCCGAGGGAGGCGCCCAGGAGGCATCCGGAACAGATGCCTGAGCCACCTCAACTGGCTCCTCTCGACATCATTAAACACATTATTACTCAATGCATATTTGACTCCTTGTGCTGAGCAAACAAATTTAGGTATCAATAAATTATATTATTATATTAGGTCCTTATGTGCTGCAGATTTTATTTAATGACGGTAATGAAACTGATACCGTTGCTATGTTTTGATACCTCAGTACACCTTAATACCACATTACTGCCCAACCCTACTTGGAAGTTATAACTGGGTCCAGTCAAGTGGTAACGGAGGGAAACAGGAGCAGATTTTTTACATTCAAATGTCTCTTATTCAGAAACTAGAGGGACTATTGAAATAAGTAAAGTAGAATCAGAATGTAGGAAAGAGTTAACACTCCAACAGGGTCAAGTTAAACCTGTGATATTCTTTCAAGTTGTTGACAAAAATTTTTTAAACTCATGTCGTTAACAGAGGGAATGAAATATGCAGCACTTTTTGGGCAATAAATCCAAACAGTGATAACTCTTGGTTCTCACTTACATATCCTTAACAAACTGGTTTGAATATTTGCTTCATATAGTTTTCTACCATATGGTACAAGATTAGATTGAAAAACCTCTTGCTTTTTGAGTCATGAGATTTTTTATTAAGAAAGGTCATGGTAACAGAGGGAAAAGTAACGGAGGGAAAATTGTGCAAACAAGTAGAAGGTGCAGGATTTTACATCATTTGTCAGCTATTTTCTTCCAAATACTATTACTATTTGGATATTATAATATTACTTCAAAATGAAAGGAAACTGTTTCTATAAAATATGTCAGTCCTTCCAAGCAAATTTTTATCATTTTAAATACTTTTTTTTTTTTGTAAATCATGTACCTTCATCAACAGTTCAAAGATGGAATAACACAAGATATGATGAAATACATCCATTTATTACATGATTTGCAGGTCTTTGAAAATTTGGGAAATAATTTTTGTTCCATGTTTCATACATGGTCTGTTTAAAACGTATGGAACTTTAGAACCAAAAGTGGTACAGAAAAAAGGTAAATAGTTTCATAAACTAGAGTACATATGTATCTGTTCAATACATTTTTATATCATTAACTTGAATTTTTGGCCTTGCTGTTTACTTCTGCTCGACCGGGCCCAGCACTGTTGACTTAAAGGTGCATTGTGTAACTTTTCTGGTTTCTTCATGGAGATGTTGTTGCTTTGTCTGTAATGTTTTAAGGTATGGTAAACGTTTCTATCTTCAACCCAGCTCAGTAAGAATGTCTGTTTTTCTAGGTATTTTTGAGCTGTAATTGAATAAACGTAAGATAAATATTAGCTCGAGTTGTTTAATGTCATACTGGGTAACATTCAAAGCAGCGCAGTGACATAAACATAGAAACAAGCAAGTGACAAACCCGTGACCTTTAAGTGGCCTTGCTCTTAACCACAATTACCGCTTTCTACTCTAAGAAATGCGTTACCCAATATCCCTGCAATAATACACTTTTTTCAGTTACCTCCTGACTTGTTCTCTTTGTCTACCTTCCAATGTAAATTTCTACAGCTCCTTGTACGCTTCAGTCTGCCGGTCTGGTCATTTCAGGACACCTCCAACGTGCGGCGATAAATCCAAAATGGACTCCCCTCTCGACGCATTCAAATATCTAATCTTTCAGAGTGAGGCGTTCAAGGTGCTATTCAGAAATGTTCTGGAGGCCGCTATGACTTTTTAGCGTTTTTTTACTTCTTTTCACCCGTGAGCACCGCTGAAAATCCACTTTGCGCTTTTTTGAAATGTTATACAAATCGCTCCAACTTTACCGCACGTCTGTTTAATTCACACGAGTTTCTCCGTTGACTTATGACACAACTCAAACGACTCAAAATAGCGACTGGGGTTGGAATTTTAAATGAATACAGATGCTAAGTTGGCTACACAAATTTGTAATAATTTCAACACATACGCATCTTTGCTTATGAAAAAATGCTCCTGTGAACAGTGTTTCATTTTTGTAACCTTGAAATGAGCAGCCACGCTTTCTAAAATGACTCACATTAGCTCAAGGCCTCTGTCACTGTTGGTGTGTGCCGTATTTTTCATTCAAAAATGATAAGATAGTTATTCCTAAGTTCTTACTGTATTCAGACTTAAAGGTGCATTGTGTAACTTTTCTGGTGGAGGGTCCATCAAATGTTTTTTCTCCATAGAGATGTTGTTGCTTTGTCTGGAATGTTTCACAGTATGGTATTAAACCTTTCTATCATCATGGAGACCAAACCATACCAAGTTACAGGTCAGATCTGTGGAGAGGTGACCCCACTCACAGTCAGAATGTCTGTTTTTCTAGGTATTTTTGAGCTTTAAAACCACTTGTAATAGGCGAGTTTCATTGTTGACAAAAGCGCGTGTTGCATGCTGGGAATTATTTTGGTCGGCGGCAATAAACACTAATTCAACATGACGGACGGAGTGAGAAAGCACGTAAAGGGTATTGATCCTGGTTATTTATTCACTCTAACGGCAGAGGACCCAAGAGCATTTGACCAGAAATTGGTCATAAGCATCGACGGAGCGACAAATCACCCTTTTCAACCTCCGACAAAAGGTGGACCAAACCAAATTTCTGGTCAGAATCGCCAACTACCTGGACAAATATTCACTTCGGCGATATCCACAATGACTTGGTGGAAACTCCTGGGCCATTCACAGCAGAAAAGATGAAAACCTCCAAGAGTCTGGATGTGTTGTTGAACTTGTTGGAGTCCACGGTTTGTTAGGATCTTCTACGTTTGCTCTGCGGATGTTTGAAAGCCGTTTAATTCACCGTTAGTGGTTCTTTTCACTCAGAATACGAAAAAGACATTTTCCTTCTTCCGTGCTTCTATTTGTGCATCCGATAATGCAGCAGAAATTTATCATTATCGGGGATAAATACGCGAGGTTATGCACTGTGTTTGACGCTATCGTGTTTCTTGCCTCTGACCAAAATATTTCCCAGCATGCAACGCGGGCTTTTAATAACAATGACGTCAGCTGAAACTCGCCTATTGAATAAATGTAAAGTAGAGCTGTTTAATGTCTGTGGAACTGTGTACGGCATTGTTTCCCAAAGACTAGGTCGTGACCGTCAGGTGCGTCGCATGAGATTTTTTTTTTTGGGTTGCCTTGTCACGATCTGCATGTAGGTCTGCAATATACATACATTTTCACACACACCCTACTTCTCACTACTTCTCACTTCTTCTCCCTGCAACCCGACTGCTCCTCACTTCTTCCCCCTGCTTTGCACTTCTTCCCCCTTCTCCTCACTTCTTCTCCCTGCTCTGCACTTCTTCCCCCTTCTCCTCACTTCTTCTCCCTGCTCTGCACTTCTTCCCCCTTCTCCTCACTTCTTCTCCCTGCACCTCACTTCTTCTTGATGCTCCTCACTTCTTCTCTATTCACTCCCACTCCTCAATTCTTCTCTGTTCACCACCGCTCCTCACTTCTTCTCTGTGCACCCTCCGCTCCTCAATTCTTCTACATGCAAGCAGCAGGGCCTCGCTTAACCTCTTTTCTGTGGGAAACACTGACTACTGTTTTTCATTATTTAAAACTTAAGTAATATTAATTGTTCAGAGAGACACGATCACTCAGACAACAATAAAATACCCTCATTAATGTTCAATAATGATCAAATCCACCTTTATTTTGTGATTTACTAATAATGTCTATTGACTTGGGTCGCAAAGATTTGTGCCTTTTAAAATATGGGTCTCCAGAAAAAAAGGTTTGGCTAACACTGGTGTAGGGTGACCAGATTTTCAAAATCAAAAACTGGGACACCTCCTGGTTTGGGGTGGTTGGTAACTGTGAAACTGGTGTGTAATTAAGGAAAATTGTTCTGAACTCGGCTCTTTCATAACTAAAGTATGAGTCACATTTTCTTTGTGTTTTGGTTGTTTTTAAGTAGATTTTCTGTATTTTAAGAAAATGTCAGTGTATGCCTTTTTTTATTGTTGGCAGGTGTCCGATTGGTCAAAAGTATAAATAAAATAAAACTGGGACAGATAAGTGGTTTTGGGTAATTCTTTTGGGACAGGGGACACATGGCTGAAAACTGTTACTGTTCCAGGTAAATAGGGACGTGTGGTCACCCTAAACCAGCACAGTGACATAACCAATAGCAGATGATGGACCCCCAACCAAAAAGTTACACAGTGCACCGTTAACTTGAAAACTCTGCTTCATGACATCGCAAGGTGGAACCACAGACTATATAAAGAAGTGGATAAAGGGAGTGAGACGTCACCCATAGTGTTCGGCTCCAGTCAAATGAAGCTCAATGATGCTGCGGTTAGAGGGGAGAATTTGGAGCCAGTAAGACGTTTTCAACAGACATATAATTAGGGATGTAACAATAACTGAAATATCGTAATATCGTATCATCAAAGTCTCACAATATATTGAATTACAAGCCTCTTAAGTTATAGTGCAGCAATAGGTGAGTTTCAGCTGACGTCATTGTTATCAAAAGCCCGCGTTGCATGCTGGGAAATATTTTGGTCGGAGGCAAGAAACAGGGTAGCGTCAAACACAGTGCGTAACCTCGCGTATTTATCCTCGATAATGGTAAATTCCTGCTGCATTATCGGATGCACAAACAGAAGCACGAAAGAAGGAAAATGTCTTTTTCGTATTCTGAGTGAAAAGAGCCACTAACGGTGAATTAAATGGCTTTCAAACATCGCAGAGCAAACGTAGAAGATCCTAGCAAACCGTGGACTCCAACAAGTTCAACAACACATCGAGACTCTTGGAGGTTTTCATCTTTTCTGCTGTGAATGGCCCAGGAGTTTCCACCAAGTCATTGTGGATATCGCTGTTACGGAATTCGCTGTGTGAAAACAAGTCCTGGTCGCAATTCACCTGCAGTAAGGAGATTGCCAGCACCTGTTCGGGGCTGCTGGCCTTGGTGGCCAGTATGCCATTTTGTTTTGTGTTTGTGTGTTTAGTCTAGTTTTGTGCCTTTTTTGATTTGGTCAATTCTGTTTGTGGGCTTGTGTGGTTTAATTGGGGAACTTGTGTTTAAGTCCCTAAAAGTAAGCCTGCGTGACCCCTTTTCTGGCACAAAACTCTGTTTACTGTTTCTTAGTTAGGTTATTTTCTGTATAAGTTAATTTACTTTACATTCTGATTCCATTTTAATCTTGGTGTTACTTCCCTAAAAGTCGTAACAAATTGGGGGCTCGTCCGGATTCAATAAATTGATAATGATTAATAGGTTTGTATATTAAAGTTTTTTCAATTGGGCATTTCAACTTGGATATGGTGAGAAGCAAATTTTCTGTGGCTAAGTGCAGTCAAAGTGTGCTCCAGCCTGATCAGTTTCTGAGCCCTCATTTCCAAAATCTCAAGCTAAACTGCTACTTGAACTGCAACTGGTAACCTATCTGGCTTACACTTCCAGTGCTCAACTTCAACTAGTTTGTAACATACACATCTTTGTGACTCTTGCAGAGTTTTTCAGTTTTTCATCTTTTCTTGCTGTGTGAATGTGTCCTAAGTTTACCAGGTAAGTTTCCAGTTTCCAAGTCATTGTGGATATCGCCGAAGTGAATATTTGTCCAGGTAGTTGGCGATTCTGACCAGAAATTTGGTTTGGTCCAGGCTCTGTCAGGGTAGAAAAGGATGATTTGTCGTCCATCGATGCTTATGACCAATTTCTGGTCAAATGGTCTTGGGTCCTCTGCCGTTAGAGTGGATAAATAACCGGGATCAATACACTTTACGTGCTTTCTCGCTCCGTCCGTCATGTTGAATTAGTGTTTATTGCCGCCGACCAAAATAATTCCCAGCATGAAACGCGCTTTTATCAACAATGAAACTCACCTATATAGGTATAAAAACAAAGGGAACTACATAGACCATGATGCTCCGCTCCGTTTCAGTGCCAGTTACATGAAGAAATAATTGTTCCAAGCACTTTTAAATCTTAATTGTTTGGATTATAACAGAACCAAAGTCTTGCATTTTAAAAGTAAAAGTAGCATTCACAGTTTTGTTAGTCTCCATAAAATATCACAATAAATATCGAACCGTGAGATCTATATTGTGAAAATATCGTACCATTACATTCCTAGTTATTATATTATGGCATGGCTTAACACTCACAAGAGTCATTTATTAAACTACAGATGGGTTTATAGCTCAAGAATATGTGGATAAACAGGAATTCTGACTGTGAGCGGAGTCGCCTCTCCACAGATCTGACCATAACTTGGTTTGATTTGAAGATAGAAACGTTTAATACCATACATTTCCATGGAAATAAGCATTTGACAAACCCTATTTCATGGCATATCTGAAGTTTAAATCATGTTATTAATCTAATATGTTATTCAAATAGCTCAAACTTTATCATACATCCGTTTAGTTCACATGAGCTTTTCAGTTGACTGATGACATCGAGCGAGACTCAAAATGGTTACTGTGCGCACGCAAGCAAACATTTTCAGGGTTGTTGAGTTGTGCGCAAAATTGCTCTGTCAATGGAATCAATGGGGCAGCAAAAAGCATGAATCAATGTAACTTTTACAACCTCAACCTGCCATTTTTCAGATTGATCAGAAGAGTTTAGCTCAGTCAATTCACCTTCAAAAACGATCGGACCAAAATGGAGTGTGTGCTGTGTTGAGGTTGACTACAGCAACATCAGTTAAAGGTGCGCTTTGTAACTTTTTTTTTCTGTTGGAGGGCTCGTCAAATGCTTTTCTTCATGGAGATGTTATTGCTTTGTCTGGAATGTATATATCAGCATGGAATTAAACCTTTCTATCTTCATGGAGACCAAACCAGACCAAGTTACAGCTCAGATCTGTGGAGAGGCGACCCCACTCACAGTCAGAATGTCTGTTTTTCAACGTATTTTTGAGTCATAAAACCACCTGTAATTGAATAAACGTAAGGTAGAGATGTTTAATGTCAACCTGTTTTGTCCACCTCCGCACAATTAGCACAATCAAAACTATCCTCCCCGCCTTGAGTCATCTACGCCCTCATCCGTCTAGACTCTTTCAACTCCCTCCTTTCCAGCCTTGACTCCAAATCCATCTCCTGCCTCCAACTGATTCAGAATGCAACACTGGCTTTAACAAACATCAACACCTGACTCCTGTTTTACTTCCCTTCACTGGTGTGTTTTAAAAAGATTGAAAAGCTTGTTATGGTCTTGCACCAAGTTACATTTCAGAACTTTTAACCCCGTATGAGTCCTCCTGTAGCCTTAGATCCTCAGGCAGGTCCTTGTGGCTGTTCCAAAGTCCAAGCTCCAGACCAAGGGTGATGGAGCCTTTTCAGTCCGGGCGCCTCGGCTTTGGAATGAGGCTTGCACCATCAGTATCATCTTTTAAATCACCTCTTAAGACTCATTTTTATCGGTTAGCCTTCCTTTAACTGGTTTTAGCTTGATTCTATTCCTATAAAATTAATTGGATTGTTTGCATCGTCTGTTTTTGTGCTTTCTACATGCTGTTTTTATGTTTTCTGTATTGTTCCTTGCTGCTTGTACACTGTGGAACATTCCAGGCAGGCCGATGAAATTTCCATAGAGACAAGCAGGTGACTCTCCATCCACCAGAAAAGTTACAAAATGCACCTTTAAACTAGCCAGGCTGGTGCCACCTAGTGCCTCCTCTCAATTTCATTTCTCTCCAGCAACTAGGTCAGGCATCAGAATACACTAGACGGTTCGAAAAAAACCCCAGAAGTTCGAGTTCGGACACCAGCCAACCAGCGAAGAGCCAGATATTCAGTGTTGGCAACGATTCCCAAGATTGAGGATTTAAAGCCAGAATAAAGAGAATGTTTGTTGAATTTTAATCAAGAGAAAAGACGTTGTTGACCTTCTTCCTACAGGAAAGGTTTAATATACCAGTTAGCCCCGTTAGAGTCGCATTACATACGTCACGACTAAATAGCAGCGATTGGTTAAATGAAAAAAAGTACCCGCCTACCGTCAAGCGAACGAATTCTAATACTGTGAGGTCAGACAGTTTCTACGAAGTGAAACTGTCTGATGAATCGGGCTACCTTTAAACAATAACTGCAAAAAAAAAATACAAAAAAAATGCATTGGATAACTATTGATGGTACCTGCTTGTCTCCATGGTTACAGGACATTAAAGCACTATGCACTATGTAACTTTTTGGTTGGAGGTCCGTCACCTGGTTGTTTCTATGTCATCGCTCTTTCTGGAATGTTCCACAGTATGACATTAAACAGCTCTACTTTACATTTATTCAATTACAGGTGGTTTTATGACTCAAAAATACCTAGGAAAACAGAAATTCTGACTGTAAGCGGAATCACGTCTCCACAGATCTGACCTGTAACTTCATCTAGTTTGGTCTCCATGAAGATAGAAAGGTTTAATGCCATACTGTGAAACATTCCAGAGAAAGTAATAACATCTCCATGAAGAAAAGCCTTATGACGGACCCTTTACAAAAGTTACACAATGCACCAGAGTGAGTTGTTGTACAGTTGTAGGGAGTATTATTTGTTACATAAGGGTGAGTTTCATAAGGCATTCTGGTTGGTGGTTTTATAGCTCAAAATACCAAGAAAAACAAGCATTCTGACTGTAAACAGGGTCTCCTCTCCAGAGATCTGACCTGTAACTTCATCTAGTTTGGTCTCCATGAAGATAGAAAGGTTTAATACCACACTGTGGCTTTATAGCTCAAAAATACTGAGAAAAACGAGTATTCCAATACACATTGTACTTTTAAACTTCACTTCACTTCAACTTCATTTCAGGTTTGTTTTTTCACTTATGTTTTGTTTCTGTTTCCCAGAATATTATAATCTCACATCAAGCAAGTAGAAGCATGTCCAAAACGCTATTTTCAGATTTGTTACAATAAGTGAGATAACATACGTGGAATGTTGTTTTTTTGTTTCATTCACACATGTTTACACATTTAACGCACAAATCCTGCATATTTTAGGCTGAGTTCTTCGTTCAAACAGAAAACACTTTTTTCAACCTTGTGATGGACTTGGAATTGCCAATTTCTACTGAACAAAAGGTAAAAGGTAGCGTAATATAGGATCTTTAATTCATCAGCGTGGTACTGAAATTGCTATTATGCATCGAGCCTTTTTCAATTTGATTTTCATATTGTAAACCGCACACTTATCATCAGCTCCTCTTGTCCTCTTTTCCTAAAACGTAACGCTCTTTCTTTCTTTGTATTCAGTAATTCCTCAAACGTGAAAATTCTCTACTGAGCGATCATTTCTGACTTTGAGGAGCGGCGTTTTCGCTTTGTGCCCTGATACTAATCCCAGACTTTACACTATTTTAGAATGAGATTTCGTAGCAGATTATCAGGGAAGTGTAACATTCTTTTCCATCATAACCCCCTGTCTCCCCGGAGCGTCTCAATCGGATCAGTCTGCTCCAGATCTCTTTATGTAAAATACAAAGTCCGTTAGGCGAGCCCCCTCTCCGCAGAATTGGACCGATTCATTGGAAGATATTCATATTTTCGGATATAATTCACTGAAAAGCTGTTTTACCCGAAAGATTATACAAAAGTGGGGCAAACGTTTACAGTGTGGAGAGTGAAATGGAACTTTTAATCTACAAACTTGGAAAGTTTTTGAAATGTGACTTGAGTTTTAGTTCCAGTCTGTGTACATAAAATGCTTACGCTCTGATGTGGTGTTGGTCTGGTCTGGGTTTTCTTTTTGAATCTAAATCACTATGTTTTTATTAATTGGGAAAAGTCGTCTCTACATAACATAATCTGACTTAAAAGGTGCACTGAGTAACTTTTCTGGTGGAAGCTCTGTCAAATACTTTTCTCCATGGAGATGTTTTTGCTTTGGAATGTTTCACACTATGATATTAAACCTTTTTATCTTCTTGGAAACCAAACCAGACCAAGTTTGTTACTGGTGTTGATTTTGTTTTACCTTGCTCAAACAAATAAATAAAACAAAATGAAATGAAGTTACAGGTCAGATCTGTGAAGAGACGACCCCACTCACAGGCTACGTTTACACATCGCGGGAATGTTTCTAAAATAACATTGTGCACATTAGTCTGATTCATCAGCCGGTTTTACTTCGTTTCACTTTGTACAAATCGTCTGACCTCGCAGCCTTAGATTTCATTTGCTTGACAGTAGGTGGGTACTTTTTGTCATTTAACCAATCGCTGCTATTTGGTCGTGACGTATGTAATGCGCCACTAACGGGGCTAACTGGTATATTAAGCTTTTCCCCAAATCACGCAAGAAGAAAGGCAATCTTTCCCTTTGATGAAATTATTTTGTATAGATTAGATTCAGACCTATGGAATTGATTTCATTACAGTTGTAAGTATTACTCCAAAAAAAAAAAACATGCATTGGGTAACTATTGATGGTATCTGCTTATCTCCATGGTTACAGGACATTAAAGCACTATGCACTATGTAACTTTTTGGTTGGGGGTCCATCACCTGCTTGTTTCTATGGATACTGGTTATTGTTCTGCTCAGAATGTTCCACAGTATGACATTAAACAGCTCTACTTTACATTTATTCAATTACAGGTAGTTTTATGTCTCAAAATTACCTAGTAAAACAGAAATTCTCACTCTGAGCGGGCTCGCCTCTCCACAGATCTGTTAAAGAAGTAGAAAAATTGCTGACCTCCAAGTCTCATTCATTCTGGTCATGTATATGATCCATCAGCTGTGTGTGCAAATGCAAACTCATGAAAAGTGTTTGCACCAGAACAAATGCTACTGCTGCTCTGAATGCTCCATGATCAACATCATAGTAAAAGATAAACAGTGGTGGAAGAGTGAGTGCTCTACACTATTATGCACTTTTTAAATACCGTGCTGTTTGTATGATGCTCTAACGTCATTTTTGTCATTATTTTATATGACAATGACAATAAAGGAAAGGAATTGAACTGAACTTTTGCCACGTCAGCTCCTAAAACTCTCTTTATCTCACTTTACACGCAAACGCCAAACCGTAGTTTTCCAGAATCTCCACTCTAGCCGCAGTTTTTAGAAAGATTCATTTTCGGAGGCGAATTCGCTGTTTGTGTATAAAAGTTGAGTGCAAATGAAGGGAAATGTCTCCGTTTTTATAATACCCATGTACGTGTAAACGGGGCAGCAGTCAGAATGCCTTACGTAACTCACCCTTATGTAACAAATAATACTCCCTACAACTGTACAACAACTCACCCTGGTCCATTGTGTAACTTTTGTGGTGGAGGGTCCGGTCATGAGACTTTTCTTCATGGAGATGTTATTGCTTTGTCTGGAATGTTTCACAGTATAACATTAAATCTTTCTATCATCATGGAGACCAAACCAGACCAAGTTACAGGTCAGATCTGTGGAGAGGTGACCCTGCTTACAGTCAGAATGCCTGTTTTTCTTGGTATTTTGAGCTATAAATCCTTCTGTAATTGAATAAATGTAAGGTAGAGCTTTTTAATGTCATACTGTGGAACATTTCAGGCAGAGCAGTGACATCTCCATAGAAAAAAGAAGGTGATGAACCCCCAGTGAAAAATATTGATAAAAATGTTGCATGTATTTTTGTAATATGGGCCTGATGCAATAACTTGGACTCTATAAGGTTGTTTTGTTAATAACTTTAACCTTTGTTTACTTTAAATGCGCACTGTGTAACTTTTCTGGTCAAGGATACGTCCCCAAACAGTGACTCCACCATGCCAAATTACTGGTCAGATCTGTGGAGAGAACTCACAGATTAGCTCACCGTTAGAATGCATCTTTACCATGGTATTTCTGAGTGATAAAAACGTCCATATTAATTAAAGAAACACCAGAAAGAAATGCTTAATGCCATATTCTGGAACATTTTAGGGAAAGCTAAAACTTTTTCTTGGAGCCAGTGCAACCACCTGAAAAGATAAACACTATACAAAAAACTTCCGACGCTTTGTTGTCACTACCTGTTTAAAGACATGTTCAAAAAAGCAACAGTTGAAAAGAAAAGGGAAGAAGTGAGGAGTTCTAAAACACCGAAACTTCCATCGGAAAAGCAGGGACGATTTATGAAGAAGGAAGTTTTTTTCTTTTACAGTAAAATAAAGCTGTTTTCATAAAGTTTTCTCGGCATTGTTTACGAGGTGGTTTGGGAAATACCTTTACGTACAGGATGTCATGTCTGCTGGCTAAGTTCAACCTGGAAGTCAAATTATATGAAAAAAACATCAACAAAAACAAAAAGGCACTCATCACTAATGCATTATGGGTCGACCGCTGCTCCAGACATGTTGCCGCGGTAACAGTGAAAGATGGTGTGAATGCAAAAACATGTTTACCAATGGGAAAATACATTCAAGGTCCTATTACTCAAAATTGATTCTTTAAAATTTAACGTCCTCAAAAACATAACTGGAGTTGAGTTTTGCTTCATTCACACGTGTTTGAAAAACCTTTAATATAAGTCTGTCTGCATCTCCAAAGCTCAAAATGCTCTGTCCCACCTTATGATGTCATGAAGTGGTAGTTTTAAAGTTAACAGCTCCTTTTACCTTGGATTGTTTCTGGTTAAAGAGAAGAACTCAACGTAAATTATGCAGGATTTGCGTGTTAAACATGTGTGTGAACGAAACAAAACACAAATCCAGGTCTGTTTGTGATGAGGAAACTGAATTATAATACACAACAGATCAGAAATAGCGTCATATTTGCCCTTTAATTCCACCGTTTTTGTTCCTCATCCATGTACAGTAGTCATGAGCAATCTTTTTACTTCAATTTCGTTTTCTTCTGCCCGAATTCTCAAAACTGCTTTACTTTCTCTCAACTACTCCTATCTGCATTGCATATTCTCCGGTAAAGATCTCTCAAACACTCTTCCTTACTATCGGTGCAGAGTTCCCATCGGAGTTGTACGATCAGACAGCGCCAGAAGCCAACAGTCTCGCTCACGCATACAGATTTTTCGTTTTCATCCCTGTATACCTGTTAGCCTTGAGTCCAATCGTCCATTTCACAGGTCAAGAGCTGCAGATTATCTTAGCGCTGCACTTCGAGGTCAGGGGGTTTAGCTATTTGCATTTATAACTCTAAGGACTTGGAGTGTGCAAAAATATAGAAATATTGATATATTAGTGATGTAACAATAACTGAAACTGAAATCGTGATATCATATCACCAAAAGTCTCACAATAATATCGTGGGCTGTCACAATATATTAAATTACAAAATTCTTTGCTTAAATGCATGGTTTTATAGTAGCAACAACTTCAGAACATCAGAAACTACATACATGATTCATTTCAGCACAGACAACATGAAGAAATATGTTTGTACTTGAATTCTTGGGATTATGACAGTAATAATTCACATCAAAATCTTGTCAAGGTATTTTTAAAAGCAAAAATTATCTACTATCTACAGTCATATCAGTCTCTTCCAAATATTGCAATAAATATCGTAACGTGAGATGCATATTGTGATAAGATTGTACCAAGAGGTTTGGATATCGTTACATTCCTATGATATATCGCATTGTTTAATGTGATGATACATTCTCGATATTGTGGGCTGCTGTATCGATATATTGGCAAGAGGTCTTTTTGGTGTATTTTACAAAATTATTTTGTTACAATTTGGTTGCTTGTTTAGTGAAAAGAAACAAGTTTATGCAACACATTTTTCACTGTTTTGATGATTTAAATCGGCGTGTTTCATTTTAAATTTGCACAAAAAATTAGTTTAACAAAGACTTTTAGGATCACAACCATGATTTTCTCCATTATTTTTTTTATTGATCCATATCGATATGAAAAATATTGTATGGAATCGAAAGTCCACTTTATTGAGATATGTATCATATCGTGGCCTATGTATCGAGGTATGAATCATATCGGCAACTTCTAAATAATACCCAGGAGCAGGTTCTTGAGTTTGTGCTATCACAGAGTGTGTATAAATATGCTTGAGTATCAGTTATGATTGGGTTTTTGGAGTATCCTGGATTTGTGTGATCCATGTAAACACATTCTCCTGATTACAGTCTCCTGGATGAGTCAATATCCCAGTTACGAGAAACCAGGAGACTCAATGGGTTTTTCTGATAGTATCCAGGATACTGTGGCCTGTAGACGCAGTATCCTGATTTCTCAACACGGGCTCTGTACAGAGCAAACTGCAAACACAAGTAACACAAATGGTAGGAATAGTTACTTTCCCAGAATGACTCCAACTTTTAACAGGACTTCAATGAACAAAATAAACCAGTCTGTTTAATACAACTGCATTTTAACACCAGGCTCACTTCAGTGGCTGTTTGTGTTGCTGTTGAACTAAACTGTTGATGCTGTGAGACTTTGTTGTATTTTTCAACTGTTAAAGAGTCATTAAACCCCCTCTCAAAGCTTTACTCCGGCCCTAAGTAAAATCTGAAAAATCCTCCAGAGTGCGCGGTGCCTGGAGGGTTGGGGGGAGCAGGTGTGGGATGATTGACAGCCGACTGACAGCCACAACAATCCAACACAGCGCGAACCGGCTTTGGACTTTGAAACAGACTGAACATTTGTGTATGGATCATTTCTCCAGACATGGCGCAGTGACCAGCGGCGCCAGGTAGGGGCTCGGCTAAGAGGCTCCTCACGTACCGCCTGTAGACGCCAGTGGCTCTGCTTGTCACATAATAACCCTCCATCTGACTCATTGGCGGCCGTTCGTCCAACCCAAAAATTCAAATGCACTGCCATTTAATTCACCGTTAGCTGTTCTTTTCACTCGGAATACGATGCACTATTTGTGCATCCGATAATGCAGCAGGAATTTACCATTATTGGGGATTAATACGCGAGGTTACACACTGTGTTTGACGCTATCGTGTTTCTTGCCTCTGACCAAAATATTTCCCAGCATGCAACGCGGGCTTTTAATAACAGTGTCATCAGCTGAAACTCACCTATACACTACACTGTTATATACACACAGTTAATCCATTCTAAATAGTTCAATGTATTTTGCTTCATTTTTTTGATGTTTTCCATTTGTATATAAAATGTAGAAAGTGGTAAAAAAAAATGAGAGTGTGTGTCCAAACTTTTGACTATTGTGCTTTTTAAACATACACGCCCAATCAAAAGTTTGGACTCACTCTCTCATGTTTACAACTTTCTACATTTTATATCCATACAGAAGATATCAAATATATGAAGTAAAGTGTATGGGATCATGAAGCCAAGAAAAAAAAAATAAAAAACTGTACTTTAGAGGTGCATTGTGTAACTTTTCTGTTGGAGGGTCCGTCACCTGCTTGTTTCTGACTGTGAGCGGGGTCGCCTCTCCACAGATCTGACCTGTAACTCGGTCTGGTTTGCTCTCCATGATGATAGAAACGTCTAATGCCACACTGTGAAACATTCCAAACAAAGCAATAACATCTCCGTGAAGAAAAACTGGACTCTCCACCAGAAAACTTACACAATGCATCAGGGTAAGTTGTTGCACAGTTGTAGGGAGTATCATCTGTGACATAAGGGTGAGTTGTACTGCAGTTAAAGGGAGTATCATCTATGACATAAGGGTGAGTTGTTGTACAGTTGTATTTAACTTTTTTTCTCTGCTACATCATTCCAAATATTTTCACTTCATATAGTTGATGTCTTCTGTGTGTATAAAATGTCAGAATTAGTCAACTTAAAAAAAATCCAAATCCTGAATGACAAGGCGTGTCCAAACTTTTGACTGGTAGAGTAAATCTGTAGTGATTCACTGTTTTTGAAAGAAATATCAGACTTATGATTCACAAATGTTGAGTTGTTTGTTCGGGATGGGCACCTCAAATTTGTCGTTTTAATCTTACACTTTAAATTCTTTTCAGCTGACAAAAATCACGCCTTTAGGTTGAATATCGGCACCTCTTTCCGAAACTATTATGACAAAAATAACTCTAAAATAAATGTAGCTTAGTTATAGTGACAGACAACGTTTTTGTTTCTTGAGAACAGAGTTGTTAAAATGATCGAAAATCTATCTCTACTGAGCAAAAAGTAAAAGGTAGCTTCATGACATCACAAGGTGGAAAATTTTGGAGCATTTTGAGCCTTGGAAATGTAGACAGACTAATAATAACGGATTACTCAAACATGTGAATGAAGCAAACACGCAACTCCAGGTCTGTTTTTGTATTGTTAATGCTCACAAGAGTCAAATTTGTGCAATATAGGACCTTTAAACTATAGAAACTGATTAATCCGGTCTCCGTTTTAAAATATATGGATTGATTTGAGAACATTATAATGCCGCGTGAACACAACCTATTACCGCGTTCCGGGTGGCACAGTCGGGCCCGCAGCGGGAGACGCGAGCTCAGATCCAAACATCTGCGTAGCCTTTAAAACCAACCAAAAATACCTGACGCCACGGGGCATAACCTGAGATAACCCTGAGAGGAGATAGATAGGGCTGTGGAGCAAAATGTTACCGGGGGAGATGCGAGCACGAGTCTCTCCTCTGTCTTCTGCTAATCAAGATACGACATGTGCACAGTGGAAAGGAATGTTCTGGTGGTATTGTTCAAGTGGAGATGAGTAAACATTGATACCATATCAGTTATGCATGTTATTGTTATTGTATATCTGATTGGAATGTTCTACAGAATAAGATTAAAGGTCCTATATTACACAAAACTGAGTCTCGTGAGGTTATGGCCATGTTTTCATGTTGTTACCTCATCAAAAACGCACCAAGAGTTGTGCTTTGTTTCATTTTAAGGGGCTCACATTACACTGTTTTCTGACCTATGTTATAATGTTGTTTCCTCATCAAAACTTACCTGGAGTTTTGTTTTGTTTCATTCACATAAACCCTGCATATTTACCATATTTTCCGCACACTATAGGGGCGCACTTTAAAAGACTTTATGTCTTAGTACGACTTTAGTAAACTACAAAGCCGCAAAACTTGCAGAATTACGGCTCCCGTAGTCAGGAGCATCGCAGAGTAATACATAGTCCGGTGCGGTTTATAGGTGAAAAAAGTTTAAAAATAGACCATTCAATGACAGTGCACCTTATAACCCAGAGCGCCTATAGTGCGCAAAATACGGTAAGCTGAGTTCTTAGCTCAAACAGTTCAGCCTGATGAGATGTCATGTGTTTTTTAAACTCCGCACACCTTCACTAGAATCATTTGGATAATTTAAGCCAGTTGTCATCAAACTAAGGCCCTTGGGTCGACTCTATCTCGCCATGTCCCTTTAACCAGCACCGCAGCCTCCCCAGCCCCTCTGCCCCCCCACCACTTGAACTGGCCCTATGAGGCAATCCTCAAAAGTTGTCATGGCCATTTTTTAAATTACTTTTGGCAAATAATACCATGTCTGTATCTTGTATTTTGTTGATTTTTTCAATGAAAAAATTATTATTATATGAAGTATTTATATTTATATTTAAATAATTATTTGACATATTTTATATTTGCTGCCAAATTTTCGTTTCCTGACAAACTCAAGATCAAACAGTGACAGACGCACAGAGTTCTGTAGTGCAGTTAAGGACAGCAAAATGTTAAAATATGACAAGTTGACAGAGAGTGCAGAGTTTTCAAAGAACGGTGGACGACTGATTATTTTTTTGTACAATGTAAGGAGCGTGCAGTTTGTCTGATATGTACAGGAAGTGTGATGGTTTTTAAAGAATATAATCTGCATCGTCATTGTCAAACGATTATGTTATACAGCCGACCCGACCCCGGCCTCCATCACAGTCAGGAGCGGTAATGTGGCCCCCAGAGAAAAAAGTTTGGTGACCCCTGATTTAAGCCCTGGAAGTTCCAGTCTCTACGTAACTAAAGGTAAAAGGTAGCTGACTTGAAAACTATGTGAACAGAACATTTTGACCTTTGGAGATGTAGACAGACTTAAATTCAGTAGAGATTGGCAATCCCAGGTTATCCCAGTCATCCAAATGATTCCACTGAAGGTGTATGGAATGTTTTTAGTTTGATAAAAGAACTCCAAGCCCGGAATATGCAGGGTTTGTGTGTTTAAGGTGTGAATGAAACAAAACACAACTCCAGGTCAGTTTGTGATCAGGAAACAACGTTACAGTACAACATAAATCAGAAATCGTCTCCTCTGCACCCCCACATGAGCTCCCCCTCTCACATTGTCATACACAGACTGACCTGATGGTGGCGATGGACAGATGAACGACTGTGATTATAGTGTCTAGAGTGGAAGGAAAATTATCGGCCAATCATAGCGTCCAAACTGAGTCAACACTAGAAGCGGCCCCTGATTGAAGCGCTCATAAAGCGCTTTTCCTGGAGCTCGAGGCAATACGAGACACTGGAGTTTCTGTAGTAGATTAGAAACATGATTGAATTGCGGAGACTTCTGTTTATACACTGATTATAGAGCAGATGTGTAATTACAATAAGTGACTTGCTGCCATCTTGGAACAATAGCCTTACTGCAAAGTGATAGGGTTATTATAGGACGAATAGACCCAAAGTATTATTTCACAGCGTGTTAATTGCCGTTTCGAGCTAATTTTGTCAGCTTGGAGATTTGTTTGAGTCTCTTGTGATATAACTTTTGCGATTCCTTTTAATGTTTCAGATATTTCTGGTTTCATAATGATGTTATGTCAGCCAAAAAGTTATATGAGATAGTTAGTTATAGCTTAAAGGTCCAATATAACACAAAATTAATGCTTTAATTTTGAAAGCTTTAAGTCATGTTTGAATGTTGTTACCTCCTCAAAAGCAAACCTGGAGTTGTGTTTTATTTCATTCATACATGTTTGAGTAATCCTGTATTATTATTATTATCTGGCTACATCTACCAAGTTGAAAATACTCTGTCCCACCTTGTGATGTCATGAATTGGCAGTTTTCAAGTCAACAGCTGTCATTTAGCTCAGTAGAGATTGGAAATTCTAGCGCTGAAATTATCTAAATGATCCTAGTGAAGTTGTATGGAGTTTAAAAACACAATGCAGTGTCATTATTACCACATTTAGCATTCAATTAATTTGTGAAAATGATCCATCCAGGTAGAATTCATGGCAAAACGAGAAATTCAATTTTCATCTGGACAAAGTTTATTTGGTTGAATACATTTCACAACAACTCATGCTTCTTCAGTTCTTGTTAAAATGCTGGTGGACACATCCTTATATCTGTTTGCAGGGAGGAGCT
>NW_026571404.1:29970538-30163038 GCF_026225935.1 Boleophthalmus pectinirostris | reverse complement strand
CAGAATTTAAAAGTATAATTGCACTTTTTAGGCTAGTTTTTCGAATCTAACTTTTCAGCTCCAAAAAAGCGAAGTGGAAGTAACAATTGACAAAAATATCTAAATTGGTGTTATTTTAAGAACAACAGAATTCAGGGGTGAAAAAATAAAGTAAGGGATCTGACAAGGTTATTCTTTTTCGCCAGACTTTTTCACCGCTGACTAGTGGATAAAACATCCTTGGCTTTAAAATAGCTAGAGCAAAACGTTGAGGTCATATGTTCTGAGCCGTAAAGAAGGCAGCATCGCAGTACGTCCACACAACAGACATTGGGGTGATTTACTTCTCACTAGATTGCCGCGGGAGTACCTTGGCAGAGGCACTCTACCTGCTGCTGTAATGAAATTCAGGATGTTTCGCCATCAACAATGAATCCTTCATAAAAGAGTGAAGTACGAGTTTATCACCCCGGATGAGAAGCATGTTACATTTGCCACTTTAAACAAGATGAATGGGTCACTCAGCCATTTACATTCTCATACATTTTTATGACTCTGCCATGAAGTGAATTTGATCTATTGGTAACAAGATAAATGATGGGCATAAAGCGCTGGCAGTTGTGACTTTAAACAATCCTTCATTGGGTGCCAGTCTTTTACTTTTACATGACGCATTGTCTGTCTCCTCAGCCTCAAACAGCTGAAGTCGCTTTTCAATGTAGTGCTGCAATAGCAAAAAGTGCCTCTCGTAGCTGACCAAAATCTTTACACTGGACACAAAATATGTCCAATGTATATATCAAAAATATTGCTAAATCAAGTCTACCGCCCTAATTCAACAGTTATCCTAAATCATTTTTAGAATGTTTGAGAATTGTACCTCAGAATTTTAACTCAGACATCAAATAGTAAGAAGCTGACTGGAATAGCAAAAAGTATCTCTTCGTAGCTGACAGAAATCTTTACATTAGACACAAAATATGTCTCTTTAGAACATCTTTTTCATGTTGCAAATATAAATCCTTTTCTAAAATTTCACTTTTCACTCTTGATAGCTTAAATTTACCTGTCACTCACACTGCATGATGGGAGTTGACCGATAGGAGTGGGTAGGGAGAGAGAAAAGCACTAAATCAGTGTTGGCATACTCGAAAAAATATCGCTAAATCAAGCTGATCACCCTAATTCAATAGTTATACCACATCATTTTTAGAATGTTTGAGAACTGTACCTTAAAATTTTATCTAACTAGCCAAACAGAAAGAAGTTGGCTGCTATTCAACACAGTGCCGCAATAGCAAAAAGTACCTCTCGTAGCTGACAAGAATCTTTACATTGCACACAAAGAATTTCTCTTAACTCTCATTTTCAGTTTTGCACGTACATGTCACTCGTGATGGGAAACAGGTTGACCTCCAAAGAGCACAAAGGGATGTTTTGTTCAACCTGGTGGATGGAGAGCTCCAGCCAACCATAGTCTTTTCGCCACGCAGTAGCATGAAAAGCAGCTGAAAGCCCCACTTTACAGTTGCCAGCTGCCTTCAAGGTTTTTTTCTTTCTCTAAGATTGATGCTTGGAAGTGTACATTTGTCCGTGGAATTTCAGAAGCACGGAAACAGGAGTTGGGTCTGAGGAAATCTATGCTGTCATTGAGTGATGGAGGACAGTGAGTGGAGCTGTCCGAAGCATTAGAATGATGGAACAAGACATCCTCTCTGGTCTGGTTCTTTGTCCATATCTTTCGTCCTCTGGCTCTCACTCAGTTATGCCGACCTTTTATTTTTTATAGATAGCTGAAATTTGTCCACTAGAAACATGTAGCAGAATAATCCATCTGCACTGTCACCGTGATGAACCTTTATTAGTATGGACAGCAGATTAAAAATGTTGCTGTCACTGGGGCATAGATGGATCCTCGTGGAGACCTTACAACCTCTGTGTGTTGTAATTTGAAAACAGCCATGGCCATTTAGTCATCAGCCAGCGTGGGCGTCGCAGTGCGGACAGAATGATGTATCACCTGGTCCGGCTAAATGACAATTTTATTCCTCACCTCCACTTTCACCGGCCCACTGTTCTCCATGGCAACTTCAGATGCAGTCAGTCAAGCTAACTAGTGGCTGCTAGTAAAACTCTGACATCACAGTCCACTATTGACAGATTTGTTACGCATTTGTATGGAGCACAACGAAGGGCGAACATTTCTGATTCTGGACATAAATTCATTTTTACCAACAAACTTTTCAAAATAATTAAAGGTACACTGTGTTACTTTTCTGGTGGAGGGTCAGCTACCTGCTGATATTACTGTTTAGTTTCATTATTTCACAGTATGCAAATAAACTTGGTAATCACAATGTAAGACAGGTTAGATCTATGGAGAAGCAAGACTGCATATGGTAAGAAATCTTGTTTTTTAAGGTATTTAAGGTAAGAGAAATACCATCTCTGTGGAAGCAAGCAAGTAGCAGACCCTTCTCCTTAGAAGTTACACAGTGTACCTTTAAATATTAAAAACTTTGCGGGAGTTAATCTATCACATAACTTTTTATTTAACATCACTTTCTAAATAGTTAATGTTTTCAAACTAAATATGACTGTGTTGCTCATTGGTCATTATTTAGAATTTCTTCAAAAAAGTCTATGGAAAAAAAATGAATGTGAATTTTACTTCCGGAACTAGACATACCCTCCCACTGATAGCTCTCAAGCACTGTATATAATGCGGTAAACACTTTTGAAGTAATGCTGAAGTCATGTATGCAGAGTGTGCATGGGAGGGGAGCAGGAAACACAACAGATGCCCTCAGTGTGGGTATCTCCAACAAGGCCTGTAATTTGCTGCATAATAGTCGACGCCAGTGCCGCTAGAGGCAGCTATGAGGGAGACGGTAGAGGAGCGGAGGGAGAGCGCTCCATCATGGAAAAGGGAGCTCCTGTCGACTGCAGTGGTCCAGGACAAAGCTGAGAGCTCCCAGACGCCCTGTATGATTAATGACTTATGGCCGCGCTGTGTGGAAGCCTGGTAATTAGCTACAGGCTGATTAAAGACAAGTAAACTTCTGCTGATAACCCGATTCTGTTTCTCCCCAGCGCTGACACTGGCATGTGGAAGCTCTTACTGCCAGGGTTGCAAGAAACAGACCAACGTTGAGTATGATGAATGTAGTCTCCAACAGGCGTATACAGGCTCTAATTTAAAACTATTTAGCGTGTGACATATTGGCATTGTGCTCTCTCTGTCTCCCTCTGTTCATGTTCGCGGTCTGCAGTGCTGTCCAAGTTTCAGGGGGCTGTTGTTTTGAGTTGGTGCCTGGCATATTCATGAATAAAGTTTTGTGCTAGGCTGCCCCCTCCTTTTCGTTCCTCTGGTCGTTTCCCTCTACGTAGATTTTCTTCCAAACATTTGCATTTTCTGTATTAGCGAACAAGTAGAACCACAGTCTGCCAAGACTATTCATCAACTACAGCGTTTTATAGTCCCAGCTGTCTGTTTGAGGGACAGGAGAGCTGAAGCCAGGGCAGACAGCATTACTGGATTTACCTTATGAGACAACATGCAGAGCAGAGTTAGCTTTAAACCAACAGAAAGGTCTCCAAGTTCTCCAGCCAAAAGAATCCAGTCTTGGTTCCAAAGTCTTGTCTGTGTAGTTTCATGGGGTGGGGATTTTCCTCTGAGGTAAACAGAGGGAGGAAAGGAATAATGGATGGTTACAATAATAAAGCTGATGTCAGTTGTTTTTTGTTAAACAGTGCTTTGTTACTTAACAAATGATGAGTTGTCTCAAGTTGTAAGGTGTGAGTTTTGTGATTTTGGTGACTCCTAGTGGCAAAAGAACAAAAAAATTTCCATGATACAGTCCATTACAGGCGCCAAAACAATTGACGTGTGTGCACACAAAACAGAATAAACCTGAGCAAATAAGTTAAAACCAAGTTATAACTAAAATTATTAGTATTTTGCATAATCATGCATAATCTCCAAAACCTCATAATTCCAACCTTTCCGCTCTTTACTCCTCCTGCTGGTTGTGATTAAAAGTTTTAAAATACACAATGAAAGAGAATGTTAGGGGGACATGTATCGGGGCTCTGGGAATATAGCGGTGGCTCTGCAGAGAGCATGTTGCTCGAACTAATTGTGCAACCTAATTTGTCTGTGGCGAGTGAGAAATGGGCTGAAATGAAACACGGCTGCCTGTGTGTGAAGTAAGGGAAGGACAGTGCCACGGGGCACTCTCTGTGGTGAGATGAAATGCCTGGCCACCCACTCCTGGCCTTTTATCACCCGCCTCATAATTAGGTTGGTTAACATAGTGCCGTGTATGCAGTCATATTGACTAGAAGCTTAATCACATTACTATCGAGTTCCTGTCCCTGCTCGCCCCAGGTGACACTTATAAGTCCAGAGTTATGGCCATAACCTATGGGAGGAAATTAGCTGTGGACACAAGTTTGTTCTTGCTTTCCACTCAGAGAGTAAAAATATTTAGCAGGCTGGGCGGGCGACATGGCTGTGAGGAATGAACAGGGAAGCACAATGTTCACATAAAGCAACCAGTCGCACACATGAAAAATGCAGGAAGAGCAGAAAGAGGTGCCATGTGTGTTACTTTGGCTGGCAGTCCATTAGGCCTGATAGACATTTCACTTACCAAAGTCAAATATAACAGTCTAACATTCATTAATATGAGGAAGGGTCTGTGGAATCAAACCCACCATCTGGTTAAGACGACAGTATAATCTACAACTCATGATTAGGTCTAAGGAGTGGAATTTCACTTTAATCTTTTTCAGGGCTTGAAATTTCCATCTGCACGGCGCGGCACATCATTTTTCTTCAAGACAAATGTGCTGTTTTTCATGTTCCAAAATTAGATCAGAAGAAAACGATTAATCATGTCATGGCCTGGGAAAGGAAACAAAGATCTGATTTTCCTCTCTTCCCTCACCCTGTGTACCTCCCTTCCACTCCTCACCTCTCTCCCCCATCCACACTGTAAGACCTCCTCCTCCCACCTCCCTCTATCGCCATCCTCTCCTTTCCGCCTGCTCTATTTTCAACCTTGTAGCGGACAGTACTCCTGAGCTATAACTTCCTTCTGGACTGCATATGAAAAAATGTTGTTTCATTCAATGCTAACTTCAAAAGACAGGATGCGTAAGCTTGATGATTAATATAGAGTGGCGTGGTATCTTCAATTAGCATAGCCCTCCTTTCGCCTGCGCCCTCCCTACGGCGGTCAACAACAGATGGTGGTCTGTTTGTATGTGACACCACAACCAAATCTAAAGCAAAGAGAGAGCAAGTCACCGGGACTGCAAATTAGTGAGGCCACACAACTGTCAGGTGCTGGCCTCCTCTGACAGTTGTAGCCCATTACGGGAACATTGATGTTTTCACAGTGTGACAAAAAGGATTCCTTTTTTCCCCTCCTTACAGAGGACCTGTCTGTCACCCAGCTCTCAAGTCATAACAAATCACTGGCACTCAGCTGAGGCGGAGCATTGGGAGCGTCAGGGGAAGATAAATGACCTGCAGGCCTTTGAAGTGCTTTGGCAGTTCAGATGGCTCGGCGGCGCTGACAGAGAAATATACACAACAGCGTAACCAATAATGAGAACATTAAACATTCCTGCCTCCTGACAGCCTGACAGGAAAGCCCAGCCTGGCATCAATCATCTTCCCAGGCATAACCTTGACAATTAGTCTCCTCTCTGCCTCCAGCTCTCACCCCTTGCTCTCCAGACTCCAATACCCAGACTGCACTGGCTGGCAGGCTGGGGGCGCATGGCGGGCCCAGGATGACAGCAGGAGGCAGACAGGAATCAGTGGACCAGCACACATATGTACAGTATGTGACATGAGATGTGGACCCAAACGTCTTGTGACAGGGCGACTATGTCAGGACACCGCAGGATTTATGGTGTCATTTAAGGAGGATGGAAGACTCACGCCATGTGTTTGTGTGTGTGTTTTTTTTCACCTAAGCTATAAAATGTAATTACAGTGTCCGCACAAATGTTGGTACAATGTATATATAGACATAAATATTATTACACAGTAGTCAAAGCCCATTATAGTATTATTTTGTCCTTGACCTTTTGTAATTTGCAGGGCCATAGCCTGCAAGTATTTCTTTATATACAGTATACTATGGTTTGACAGTTTTTTGAAACTGATGAATTATTTATTTATCTTATTTATTTACTTTGCAAAAAATATTATTCCTTGTTCCTCCTCGTGATTGTATACACATTTCCATTATAGTTTCCCTGTGTAGTGACAATAAATTTCTGCACTTATCTTATTTACAACAAAAGTAAACTTTTCATTTAGTCACTCTTGAAGTCCACTTTACCCTAACATCACCTCCAATGAAGTGCAAAACAATGTCTAATGCACTGCAGCACTGACACGCGTCCAAACATGCATGTCTCTCAATAGGCTCTGACCCAAGCGCTTGCTAAGTCCCTTGGCTATACCAGGATAAAGTACAGTATTTCACTTATGTTTCCTCCATTAGCCATCAGCATGTAAATCAACACAGACAGCCTCACCCCCGAAATGTTTCTAGTCTCTCGTTTCCAGCACTTGTGCTCAGCTCTGGCCGGACATTTTGTTGCTACACCAGAGAAGAGATGATTTATGTGGAATGAAGACATTTCCCCTTTGACTAGCACATTCGCGCAAAAGGTATGTCAAGGATGTGAGCCGCGCTGTACAGGCAACCTTTCAAGAGGTATTTTTTACCCGCTTATTGGAAGAGCAATAAATATCTGGGCGACAGGGCCTTCTCACGGTTACAAAGCTTACCTGCAACCGAGCTGGATAATTAGCAGGCCCTGAAGATGATGTACGACTTTCATTACCCTTTGGGACGGGGCAAACTAAATGAGGACACAGCTAATTGCCGTGCAAAGCAGTCTGCCATGATAGGGAAAATCGCCTCTCTCGCTCTCATTCCTCCTCTGTGTCCTTTGCTCTGGTGAAAAAAGGGGAGACGTTTGCGGTTGTAGGGCTGTGATCTTCCTCTCCTGCCTACTTTCAGACCCACCAGAGTTCACCGGCTGTCCATAAATCAAGAGCTGCTTACAGACTGAACTAGCCTGAGTCATCAACATGCAATAAGCAGCCTGACAGATTCCATCTGACTACACAAAACTGGGCTCAGATACTCATGGTATTGGGGTGGACAAAATAGTTTTTGTAAAATGATGATAACAATAATCCGATCCTAAACTGTGCCTTAGTTGAGGTTGAAGTATTATTCAAAAGGGAACTGAATGTAAAATTGACCACAAATGTGTATTAATATAATTTCATTAATATCATAGAAAACTGCAGCATTTTTACTTTTATTTAATACTATTATGTACAATGTACATAAAGGTGCACCACTACTTTTATTTATTTTTTACATTTTTTGCTTGTTTCTCTAGAGCTGTTATGGCTTTGCCTGGGATGTTCCACAGTAGAGCATTATTGTTAGCCATTTTTCATTTATTTAATGGGGAGTTTTATTGCTCAAGAAATACCTTGAAAAACTTGCATTTTTACTGTGAGCGGGGGCCTGTCAGATCTGACCTGTAACATGATCGGGTGGTGTCATCTGGTCCCCCTCCTCCCCCACCTTTTTTAAGACAATAAATTGGCAACATCTACTTGTACAATCCACTTTTTCCATCTTTCTGTCTGCCTGGCACATATTGAACTTCTTAGACAGTCATCGAGGCGTGCCGAATCCAAAACAAAAAGCCGGTTATAATCATAAGATGTGTGCACCGTGCCAAGCGATCTGGGGGTGTACAGTGAGTGGAGGGGATAGCAGGACAAGCTATAAGTGGACCCAAAGTGCTTCCAGAGGCAGCCCCCCTCAAGAGTTCCAGAGGTGGGAGCTAATGTCTAAAATGGTGGGGTTAAGTATGCTGGCACTCTCCTGCTGCCAACTCCAGCCAGAGCCTTGTTCATTATGGGGAAGGAACAGAGTCTACTGGGGATGAGAGGGATTGGAGGTGGCACAGAGTGGAACTGATTACAACCTTGGTGATGGGACTTTAGCCCTTTTCAGCTAAGTCGCCAGGAAACATTTTGTCATTGGATTTGCAACCATGGCTATCGTCGTTTTTTTTTTTTACACAAAGTTGTTGGTGGTCGCAAGGAACACAAGAAATCTCAGTAAAATTAGGCAATTATAGTTAGTTAAAAGTTCAAAGTAGACTCCAGTCCACAGACAAATAACACAGCTATAATATTATTCAACTGGCTTACTGAATATTCTTGGACATGAAGTTTTTGCAGGAGACAAGGAAGCAAAATTAGACTAAGCCTCCACAATTTAGTTAAATACTTGCTATGTTGAGCTAAACCTATGCTTTAAAATATGAGCAACACTTGAGCAGAATTTGGCTAAAAATCACAATTAAAATGTATTATTTAAAGGGCCAATATTACGCTGTTTTATCATCTATGTTATAAGTTGTTGTTAGTTTTTTTTTTTCAGAAGCATACCTGGAGTTGTGCTTTGTTTAATTCACACATGTTTGACACACAAATCCCTCATATTTAGGCTGAGTTTTTCTCTCAAACAGAAAATAATTGTGATGTCATGTGATACAGGAAGTGCTCCAAACTCCATACACATTCACTAGAATTATTTAGATGATTTCAGCCCTGGAATTGCCAATGTACTGAACTAAAGGTAAAAGGTAATAGTTAACTGGAAAACTCCCGCTTCATGACATCAACATTTTGATTAATAATAAAGGATTACTCAAATGTGTGAATGAAACAAAACACAATTCTGGGTATGTTTTTGATGAATTAACAGCATTATAACGTGGCTTAAAGCAATTCTGTGTAATATAGAACCTTTAAGTAAAATCTGTTCGAGAAGTTAATGCTTAGAACAGTTCCCAACATGTAATTGTCACATAATTATCACAATACAAAATATTTCTTTCCGTTGTTCCACTATGAGCCTATTTTCTATGCCCTTTACCCCCAATCACCCTAATTATTATCATCTCTATTCTAATGGAGACTATGTGTGCGCTAACCAGTCTCTGCCCTTTTCTTTGCCAGCGCCACAGAGCCATAAAACACAGTGGATCCAGCAGCTCTATTACCAAATGATTGTGTCAGCCGTGAGCTTAATTTACTTTAGTCCAAGCTGTGATCTTGAGCTATTAATTCCCCTCTCAGTGCAGTGAATGAGCTCTTTTTGAAACAATTTTACCTCAAACTAATGAAGAAAGCATTTTCTTTGGTCGGCTAGCTGAGCGTCGCTAACCTCAGAGAGACATAGAAAGGCTTTTGAGCTGTCAGGGGAGCTTTTGTTTGTTTCCATCATTCGCAAAGATCTAAGATGCAAAAAGTTAGCAGCTAGCTTTGGTTGTTCTTCAAAATGGCACGGTCATACGAGGACGTGAATACTAGAAATACAACTGATATTGGCCAAAAATAAGTTGCTAATTGTACCTGGGGGCATTTTTGTTTTTCACCTCAACTTTTCCTTTTTCTATTGATTGCCAGCTTCAAATCCCATTCCTGTTCTCTTTGTTAGAACTCAATGGCTCCGCTGTTGCGTTTATCCTGACAGTAGATGAACTCAGACTGTTAGTTTAATTCCTCCTTGTCCCGATTGGAAGCACAGCAGGAAGGAGAGAGGGCCTCGCCAATGTCTCTTTGTTTATCTCAAGGTGAGAATTGTTTTTGTTCTCACAATTCTCACAACACACCTCCCTCCCCGGCCCACAGCTCTAGGGGGGCATGAGGATGAAGCAGAGGAGAGCGATTCGGTCTCTGATATCCTAGGAGTTTTTTCAGAGATTTTTATTTTGGGGAGTCTTTTTATCGGTAAACTCATAAACATCAATGTCCAACAAGAACATATACATAAGATATTTGCGCTTGTGGTATACAGTTGAGCGCAGATTAAGTTTTTTTCATACTGACATTGACATGTTCAACAATACTGTGGTTACTTAGACCGTAAATGTAATGTTTTAAATAAAAGATCCTTGGGCTGGTGTTAAAGATGCACAATGAAAAATGTTGGAGGGACCACCACCTGCTTGTATCCATGGTGATGTTATTGTGGGGATGTTCTACCATATGGCATGATTTATCTCCATGGGAACAAGCAGATGGTGCCACCAGGCCAAGTTACAGTTCAGATCTGTGGAGAGGCAAGCCCATTCAAAGTAAGAATGCATGTTTAATATATTTGAGCAATGAAAACAAGGATAAATGCAAGTTAATGCCTTAGTGTGGAACATTTCAGGTAAAGCGGTCACTGTGGAAACATGCTAGGTGACTGATACTCACCAGAAAAGTTGCACAATGTACCTTTAAAGCATTTCAGAAGTATTATTTATTTTTGGCAATACATGTCCTAAAGTTTTAGGTCCAGATACTTAACCTTAATCTATCATAATAGAAGGTAATAAAAATATGGGAAACTGCAAATCATTTTCACTCTGTATTTTATATCTATAATCAGACTTTACAGTGGAGTCATTATGATATAATACATATGTGTATAATTGTGGTTTGCAGATTTCAGTATGAGATGATGTCATACTCCCAGATGGGAGGCAAGAGCCAGATTTCCCAAATGATTACATTGTACTTCGCCATGAAATCAAAAGGTAAATTAATAAATGTTGAACCTAACAATTTCTACTTTTGACTAAACCCAAGAACTCACTGTATGAAAAAGAAAATCTGCATTTTACGAATATACATTTTAGCAGTCCCCATCTGCATTAAATATTATTGGCCTACAGAATGTTGTGATGTCATCTGAAACCCCAGCAATGTGTTTTTGTGTAGTAATGTAATTTTTTTTTATTGGGTTAAAAATCCTATATTTTCAAAAACAGGGTCAAACTCAGAATAATTAATAGTTTGCTATATATTGGGCTATATTTTGACTTTCAGAAACATTTATAAAAATTGACTATTCTGTACTAACTGTTCTTTAATTCCTCCAGTGCCTCCTCTAAACATGCCACATGTTTCATTGCTGTTAATCTTTGTTTTTAGCCATGTAAATTGAAGGCTTTAAAGAGTCAAGCAGTGGAAACATAACAGCTCCCATACAAATCCACTAGGGCTATCCTTCTAATGCGCAGCTGCTGTTCCTGATCAGTTTTTAATATAAAGCAGTGTTTGGACCAAGCCAAAGTGTCCAAAGTTAGAAGTCTCTTTTTCAACATTTTCATTACAAAGTGTTTTTCTCACTTTTGAATTTTACATTTCATTTCATTGTTGCTGGCAATGAGGAAAATAACAGGAACAAATGAATTACAACTCAGGCGCAATTCCGGCCCCAGCCAAGGCGGTTATGTAATCAACTGACAAATGAAACTGTATCCGCATATCGTCCAACTTTTTCTTTGTTTATATTTTTCATAAACTTGGGCCCGGCTGCTGAAAAACAGAACGGGTGGACTTTTGAATGAAACCTGACAAGCCTCAATAAATCACGCTAAATCACCAATCGATAACAAATGCATTCTAAATTATGAATAATGGCCCTGCGCTCATAAACCAACACAAGCACAACTCAGCAGGCTATTCATTTTGTAGCGGCGTGCAAAATAAACAGACACGTTTCTTTCACGGCGTTAATAAATTTCCCCCTGAAAAACTCAAAGAACAGTCCATCTGCTTCCAATAATTTTTAATTTCCTTTTCTGTCCTGTCCCCATTAGGTATTCCGCAGAGATATTTTGGAAATTCTTTCATTTACCTCTTCCCATATGCATCCAATTACTGTTACCCCTAGCAACAGGCCGGTGCATGGGCTCTCTAGAGTATGCCACGAAATACCCCCACCTGTACCTTAAGCAAACTTTACGCCTCTTTTATTATCTGTGAGAACCTGGGAGTCATTGGGGCTGTGTTTGGTGGAGTTTTTTTTTTTGCTTTTTTTTTTTCCTGGCGTTGGGTTTGATGTCTTCTGGCTTGGACCACAAACACCTGCACTCTGGTCTCTCTCCGCAGCCTGATCTATTAGCTGGCTAAATGGCCCAGCAGATGTTCACAGGGCCAGCAGGGGAATCGGAGCCTCTGCTATGTCCGCTACAGCAGCCGGGAACAAGCTGAGCATGGGACTGAGACACATTTAGTTAATATACAGTTAATTTATCAGTAAATCATGTTTAGGTAAATAATTCCTACGGGTGTCGTTAGGGTAAATGTGATGGAAATGACCCTGGATTTCACAAGGGACTTATCTCTATCTAGTGTCTCTGAAGATTTAAAAAGGAATTTCATTTGATTTTTTCTTTTGTTGTTTTGGCAAATTGGTTTTATGACACTGAATAAACAAGTGACATGTTTCTGAATAGGTAGTTTATGAATTCAAGAGAGTGATAACATTATATTCCCAGATTAGGAAGATTCAGTTTTCCTAATGATTACCAAGCAATTTGTTAATTGATAGCACTGTAACAAATGTATAAAATATCCTAAAAGAAAATTGACAAATGTTCAACACTTCTATATTAATGACTTTACTTTACTACTACAAAAAATCTGCACATTGGTAAGTAATTTTACGTGTCTCTAATGAGGTCTAAGGTTGCCATCTTAAAGGTGCTGTGCATGTAGTCTTAAAACTATGAAACTTCATTCTAAACGATTTTCTGGTCAATTTCCTACTTCACTATGATAATTGCACAGATTGCATATATAAATTAGTGTTGTTCCGATACAATTTTTTTGGGATGCAATTCGACTTGGCATTAGTGTACTTGTCGATACCGATACCAGTTTGATACCACATAGTGTGCAGAAGTAGACTAAGGCTATTGAGTTTTGTTACATTACAAGAGCAATAAATAAATCTACAAAAAGGCTATTACAAAAAAAATCTACAAGAACAAATTTGATTTTGAGAACTAAGCGAGACAAATATATAATGATCTTGACCATAAGTAGTGCTGGTTTAAGCACTTATACTTTTCTAATTTGTTATTTTCTACCACAGTGCATGAATGAAAACAACAGTGAGGCCTGTCAAAAGCTGCTCATCCTCAGAGCACATGGCTAATTATGCAGAGTAAACAAAGTCCGAGGTAGTGTCCGGTTGCACTCTTGCAGCACAGTTTATCTACTAAGTTCAGTGTCCACACTAAAGCCTAAATGAAGGTATCAAAGAAGTAACACAAATGTCTTTTCTGTTATTATTAGCATGTCTATTTAACCTGCTCTGGGCGTTAGCTGTAGCATTAGCCACTGATGTGAACAACAGCTGCACTTGCATCTACAAGTCCTCACTGTGGAAAATACACAGTGGTATCTGACCACCTGATTTGGGCTGAGTACTCATCGATACCAACATCTGAAAAATGTGAGGTATTGGAGCCTTTGCCGATACCATTATCCGTATTGGAACTAATATAATTGGACATAGCCGACCCACTAGCCCATTCCAAATAGAAAGTGAGCATGTGGGTGCTTCCGGCTCCATCAACTCGGTTTCCAACTTCACATTGGAAAAATGTCACCCCTTCTCTCACTGCTAAAGTGAGACTCGTCATTTTGTTCTTCAAATGTTCATATTAACCCACTCTATGTTAAACTTTTTATTCCAGTATTTTGTACATAAATGTCCTATTCCTAATATGGACCTGGCTCCAAATTCGCTCCTATAACTGCTAGCCTTGTGAGCTTCATTTCACTAGAGCAGAAAGCAAAAGGTGACATCACACTCCCATAGTCCACTTCTTTATACAGTCTATGGTTATTGCTAACAACAGCCATGCCAACAGTGCATGCAAAAATGTTATTCAACTACTTAAAGTATATGTCCATTTTAAACCCAGCAATAGTTTGTTATAGTCTCGTGAACTTAGTGTACTTTTTAATTACAATTTCTAATGAGCAGAAACTTGCAAAGAAAGCAAACTATTCAAAAGATGTTACAAGTGTGAACAAATGTTGGTCAGATGATACTTGTTTTTTTCTGCATAAACAATGTCATAAGCACCATAAATTAAAGTTGCCTTGGTCCTTTGGTGTAAGTAAAGCAGTGGAGCGAGGCCTCAGAGGTGTGAACTGCTGCTGGGCTGTGTCAGTCGCATGGTGATCTCGTGTTCGCACAGTCCTTTCTCTCACACTTTGCCCTCATCTTCAACTTGCCCTCAGGTCACCACGGCTCTAAATAGGACCCTGCTATCTCTTTTTTACACCGCTGCTTTTGTGACAGGCCGTGGAACAGGACGCAGCAGCTAATGAATGCCCCCAGACCACAAGAAGTGTCTTTATTAAAATCTGTTTTTAAAAAGTCTGCACTAGGACGCAGTACAGATGGAGATGGAGACATAGAAGGTAATAGCTCTTTTGAAGATTATTTAGTTATTGATTATTAGTTTTAGAGTACTGATCTGTAATAAGATCAATCAATTAAAAAACTGCAAAAAATATAAATGTAATGAAAGATCTTAATCTGGAAATAGTCATGTAAGACGCCATTGTCATTAGAGTTGTATTATTTTGCATGGGGCTGCCGATCTCCACAATAAATCAGTTCCATCTGGACCAAAGCCATGTTAAAGTCTCCCAGAGAATCGGTGCAGTGTTGACTTGTTGGTGCACATGGACACTGAACATGCTACCACAAAGAAAGTGAGGATTATTCACGTTTACGGCAAAAGTGGGTGGGGCAAAATAAGGTCAATATTCTCCTCACATCCTCACATCCACATTTTAGCACATTTCTGATGGACTACTGTGCTTTCACTATTGTTATCAAGAGAATCCCTCCCAAAAAGACCCCAATATTTCACTTTTTCTCCATACTGCCCACCCTTTGTAGAGGACACGATCCTTTTCAGAGAAACTTGCACTCACATTGATGGGCACACAGTTTGATTGATAAGTTGATTTGGCAATTGCTGAGCGTGTCGATTTGGAATGTTTCCTGGGCTGGAACATATGGTTTGATTTACAGAGCAGTTCAAGAGGACAAGCCTGACAAGCCGAGGTACGGATTGAATGACATTTTTGGTAAGAGAGCAATAATTTATGTTTTCCCATGCCAACTATTAATACCCAGCTGGCCTCAGCACTGCGCCACTTATGTAGGTCTTAAAGGCCAGGGAGGACATGTTGTCAGTGGCGTTTTATAAATCTTGCCCACAGGAATGCAGCACTAAACAGAAGACTGGAAACAGAGCTGTGAGTGATGCGTGTATGTGCGCAATGTGCGTGTGTGGCGGCCGTCACTATAATCTATAGCCCCCAACTTTATGACTGGGACTCCATGGTGGCACCCTCAACTCTCGTTACAGCGGATCACAAATTTCAATGTAACTTCAGCAGCAAAACTAGGCTCTGGAGATGATATCAGGACAAGACTGAGTTATCACTGTAGTAAATCATAGCATCATCATAGCAAGTGAAAGGAGCAGAAGAATAACAAGTCCAAATCATGTGGTTAGACTGAAAACATTCACCCAAGGCTACTTTATCCCTAACCAAAATGACACCAAGTTCTAAAAGTAAAAGTGTCATATCATCTTTGACTTTTTAATTAATGGGCCTCTTAAAGTTTTATAAGGCCAGCTATTATATACATCTAAGCTGAGGGGAGGAGGGAGAGCTGTGATAGCCATGCAGCAGTAAAGAAGTCTTTGCTCTTTAGAGAATTTACTGGGCCCAGCATTAAAGGGGAGCTGCCTGTTCCTGGACCTGACAGGTTGATGGCCGTGTGAAACTCAAGAAAGGCCAGGCTAGTTTGTTTTCAAGCTGTTTGGAAAGTGAACCAACATGCTGCCGCCACTAGCTGCTAATTCAACGTTGACTTTAATCACTCATCTTAATATTACTCTTATCACTACTAGACACATATACACTCTTTTGAGCATGCTGAAGTGTGGGGTGTACTGTATTTGTAATGCAAAGAAATGTATCACAATTTGGTCTCTGATGGATGTCCCAATCAGTTAAAATTTGTTGACAACGTGGTTTCAAATGTGCCGGTTCAAATTTAAAGAGTGTTATGGTCTGTATTTGTTGTTGTCATATAATCATAATTTAAAACACAGTGTCATAAGTGATCTCAAGCATGTCACTGTTAAAGGTGCACTATGTGACCTTTTGCTTGGGGGTCCATCACCTGCTTGTTTCAATGGGTTTGTCATTGGTCTGTCTGGAATGTTCCCCAGTATGATATTAAACAGCTTTATATTTATTCAATCCCAGGTGGTTTTATAGCTCAAAAATACCTAGAAAAACAGGCATTCTGACTGTGAGTGGCGTTGCTTCTCCACATATCTGACCTGTAACTTGGTCTGGTTTGGTCTCCATGAAGATAGAAAGGTTCAATACCACCAAAATTCCAGACAAAGAAATAACATTTCCACAGAGAAAAGCATTTGACGGACACTCCACCAGAAAAGTTAGACAGTGCACCTGCTTATTAAATTAGATAATAGCTCAAATGTATTAGGACACAAAGCCACTTAAAAGTTATGTACCTGATTTTAAACAAGTAAAGAAGAAATGGGTTTTGCCTCCATACAAATATATTGTAAAAATTGCTCCCAATCTCAAAACAAGCCCAATGTGTGCTGTCTGCATCTTAAAACAAAGTGTTTTTAGACGCAAAAAAATAGGTTAAAAAAATAGCAGCTTTAACAGGTACTTTAACACTTTTCTCCAAGTCATGTTTCTTTGTCAAAAATAGTGACAGCTGTATTTGAAACCACAAATTTGGCTTGCTCATTGACACCAGGTCTCTTGTGAATCTACAGTATTTCCACACTACAACAACTTCAATTCAACACTTGGAAGTTATCCGTTTCCTTTGAACTGCCTTCAGATGATCCACAAATGTCGATTCTTTATAAAGCCACACAGCTTGGATAAAGTTTACCAAACAAGACTGATTGAGTGAGATATTTTCTAGAAGCTGCTAGTGACGAGAGCAGAACTTTTATGTGGTGGTTGTTGGAAATCTGGCGAGTCTGTTTTTCCTTGGGAACTTCAAAGAAACACTTGGCTTCTAGTAAATCTTTTCAGACAAAACTCTAATGTACCAAACAGCCCCAGCTTTCTGTTTTGCTTTTAACTGCTAAATGAGTGTCCCTGTCCTGGGTTTGGGGTGCTAATCTGGGGTCCAAGCATTCCTGCCTCGTTCACAGGACACTTGTCAGCTCCTCCAGGGAACAGATGCTTCCCTGTCAGAGCCACTTCAAGGCGACGGGATGGATGGTCGCTAGGGCAGGGCAAAGACTGTGTCCATCTTCCGTGTTAACTTACAGTGGAAAATGCTAAACACATCTCATGACCCCCTCATGTCCATCAGTGAGCTAGTTAATGTGAATGTTGGAGAGCTTCAAGATGGCGGAATCTCACAACGATGGAGGGATAAGGAGTTTGGCGAGGCGCTTCTGTTTTATTTTGGTTGTGTTGCCATGGAGATTGTTATTCACACTTCCATGTGGTCTTAACTGGGTGATATATTCATCTGCCGTCAAGTTTATTAAAAGTCAAGTGCTACATTTAACTTTTATGGGCAGGCACTTAAAGAGCATGGGTTTCGCCAAATTAAAGTTTCATGCTTACGAAACTGGAGACAAAGTCCAAACACCACGTCCTTCCTTTTGGGGAGTTTATGTGGATGTTTATAGGGATTTCATTACCACGCTTGGGCAAGTTCAACACATTGGTCTGTTATCTATGGTATCAGTCAAAATAGCACTCTGTAAGCACCAGTTGACATGGGCCTTGAGAGACAGCCCAGGCACGGTCATCCCATAGCGGCTCTTGTTTCAGGGCCGCATGATTGAGGCTGCCAACCTGACAAGCCCACCTGCCCCTGTGGCCCTAGCCAGCTGGCCTGTACAGTGATTAACGGCTAGCGTAAACTTACTCAGCAGGCTCTCAGACACATTTGTGCATTCACTCACACGTAGAAGTGTTACATGACGCTAAAAGCTATTAGAGAGCGAGGCCCTGGGACCCGAGCAGGAATGACATCCATAAATGTTTAGTGGGACTGGCCTGCGAAGCTTTTCCGACCAAAAAAAGGGGCGTCAATAGGAGAACAGTTCTAGAGATCAGCCGGGCAGATTTATACACTACAGTATAATGGAGATTATAGCAAAACCTGGTTCTCATATCTGCCGTGAGCTTTAAACCTCCTGCTTCCTCCATAAAAGAGAAAATGACATCATAAAGAGTAAACTAGGCTTGATATCAGACTCCGCACTTGGCTCTGATCCCTATAGGAGCTTTTTCATACCTTTGATTTTCATTTTCCAAGGGCAGCACATTTATAATGTTGTGGTGCAGTGTAGAAAGTGTTCTCTCTGTGGGAAAGTCCTTGACTAGAAGGTCTCACAAAAACGACTTGAGCGCTAAGAAATATGATAAATATTAAATCAAATATGTATAGTGTCTTATGGGTACTATATAAAAGAGTATGTTTTTTGGTATTTTTATCTAAACAAAACCATGTGGGAATCTTTGGACATCTAGATCAAAACTTCAACTTCTGTCTGGCACATCTGGAAATTGTATTGATTAAAATGAAGAAATGAAAAATTACACTGACTTCAATGAGCTTATAACCATGTCAAAACATAACCTTGAGTTGCCAAGCAGTTTGTGAGCAGTCACTGATTTTACTACTAACTTCTAACTATTTCCCTTTTCAACACACCAGCAGTCTTAGTCCTACAGCTGGCATTTGTTTTAGATATTTCCAGTGCACAAACATGAATTTAATTATTACATATCAGTGTTAAAGGTGCACTGTTAAACTTTACTGGTAGGTCCACCACCTGCTGGATCCACTACCTGCTTGTATAGGGATGTTATTACCTTGGGCTGGAATGTTCTACTACAGTATATGAATAAGCTTATTTATCACCATGGAGATGTCACCAGGACAAGTTACAGGTCAGATCTGTGAAGAGGTGACCACAGTAACAGTAGGAATGCATGTTTCTATGGTATTTTTACAATAATTAATGTTATTAATGCCATACTGTGCAACATTCCAGGCAAAGCAATAACATCTCCATGGAGACAAGTACGCGATAGACTAAAATAGTTAGGCAGTGGACCTTTAAGGTTCCCAGAGTATTGTTTAAAAAGCCAAGCCATAATAAATCATAAAATATCATCTAAAAGGTTGTGGTCTGAACACTACCACTTGAACATGTTAATTTGCCAGGTTCCACCTCATAACAATAGTAGGTGCTTGCATATGTGGTTATCCCAGACCTGTATGTGAACTAGATGAATCTTGGTGATTGCGTATGTAAAGCATCTTTATCCCATTATTTCTCAGCTAACAATGTGCTACCACCAGGACCAGTAATGCACAGAGCCATGCCTCCCAACAGCAATAAAATGAAATGCTTCGGAGGATTTTCAAATGCACATTATCACCGCCTGTTAATTTTAGAGCGTAATTCTGCACAGGATAAAGCAGAATAGGAAGCAGGTCATTTTTTAAGAGAGCCATTTGTTCGTTATGTAGATATTGATAAGAAACCTGGCGGTGCAGCGGATAGTTAGTATTCTGGATAGGGCTCTGGGAGAAATAGGCTGTTTTTTATCCCTCCCATGAAACACCGCAGGCCATACCATTGCTCCAGCTCCAATTAATTTCTACACCCCATTCGTATTACTCTTCGATGTAAGTGCAACGTTTTCTAATTGCATTCATCACCAAAAGCCTCTCTTAAGTTCCCTCAGTATATTTATTATCACACTAACTGGGTCTAAATTATTAAACCTTAATGATGTGGGCTCTGAAAATATGTTGTCCTTTATTTTCCCCACAGAGAATCAATGTTACACATTAGCAGTATAAATTAAGTAATACTTTACCTAGGCATGTTGCCGCCTTCAATATCCCCCCTCACTGAAATGTATTCTCACAGTCCGGTGGCTCGGGGCTGCCTCTGGGGAGCAGATGATATAGTTCATTCTAATGAAAGAGCTCGCTGCTGCTAATGGTTTAAATGATACATTTGTGCAAGAGCAGCAGAGAAAATACATATGAGAGATCTGGTGAAAACAAGATAATTCACACTCCCATGGGGATATGATGTCATTGCTCGCCTGCTTTCCTGGGAGGCCCTGGATTTAAAGAATGGCTGCATATTCTGGTGTGATATATGTGGGTCAGTAATAGAAATGGGCAATATACGCTAAAGTCCATCACACTTAAAGGTTAATTACAATAGCTACTGTAGTCTTACCTCTTTATGACGAAATTGGTTGGTATTAATCAACTTTAGAAGCCCCTTTTCACATTGTACGCTATGGAGAGGTGTAATGGACTGACACAATGTAATCTCTGTCTTTTCAGGACACTTAAGAAAGTCTTTTATTTGAAAATTATTACCCTGTGCCAATATACAAACTAAATCAAAATCTTCATGTAATAAGCTCATGCGAAGGAGCAACAGAATCAATGCAACCGTTAGCGTAAGTCGCATTAACAAATGTGCGCCATTTTAAATCTCCCTTTTATTATCTTTCCCAGCAAATCTAAATTAGCTGTGGTGCTGCCACAGTTTTTCAAGCAAGGCCTCCAGATAAACGGAGATTAGAGCGCATTGTCTCATTGCAACAACATCATTTATAACACCTTTCCACAGAGTCACTTCAATTACATTAACAAGCTAAATGCTAGCAGCAGGAGGAGACATTTAGAACATGCTGATATGAAGGCTGTATAAGATGCTGCAAGAACTGTAGAAAGATATAGTAAGAAATAAAGCAAGCTGGGAAGCCATGATAGTTGCCAAAGATAGTAAAGGACTGTCTAGTGTCTCTTACTACCAGGATAAATCCCAGCAGATCACTAATTGTGTGATTCTTCTTGTCCACATCAACTTCAGCGTGACAGGTTATTTCAGCTTGTTATCGGGAAAACATTTATCCACTTGGAATTATTACTGTGCCAGGGCCTGTGGTGAAACACAAACAGTAGTGAATCTCGGAGAGTTATGGTAAGGCCTCTCCTCATTAGACGGCCAATCGACTGGCGGAGCGGAGGGCCCAATCTCAGGCTTTTATTGAGTGTTAAGGAGACACAGACTGACATTTACATCTCTTGCTTCTTCATGACTGGCTAGAGAGAAAATGGCCGCCATAGATCCTGGCACTGAGGAGCGGTACGGAAGGTCAGGCAGTACGAAGCGCCTCTGTCTGTGAGCGATGCCTCATGCACGAGATAGCACATTTCTGTACAAATAAATAAGATGAAAGTAGGGGATTGTATACGGTTGTTGCTTGCTAAAATCATTTGTCATTTTGATGAGAGCCCAACTTGCTTGCATAGAACAAACACTGTTGTTTCAGGGCAACAGATCTCCCCAAAACCCACCTAAGAGATGTAAACAAGACAAGTCACCCAATCTCATCTTGTCTGCATTGACTTATTGAGCCGAAAGAGAGGAAAACACAGTAGTGGATAAAGCACCCTAAGAAAGCACAACAGCCTTTCACTTCTGAGGTGCTCTTTTCATTCAATGGCAATTACAATCCACACCTGGCAACACACAAGACATCCCAGCGCCTAACAATGTCGCAGAGGAACTCTCTTCCAAACTACCCTCCCAAATTGGCTGTGTAGCTTCCACCCAATTAGGGCTGAAATATGGTAACAGCATCAGCCATTACGGAGCCACAGAGAGTGTGCAGAGAGAAGTCGTGAAGGTTAGGAGGGGGTACGCGTTAGAAGTGATGTGTGGTGCGAACTTGTGCTTACACAGCAGAAAAGAGTGCCATGACGAGGGGACGGCACAACGCAGCACAGGGGATGATAAATAAACAGCCCGAAATGAATCGCCCCAAAACATGTATTAAAGAAGCACGAAAGATTAGTGTTCGTACCCAGAGGTGGATTTACTCATCTGAGCATCAGCCCCCCCAATAAAGAATGTGTTGGTAAATGCTAAAATGGTCTGTTCACTGCCTCACCTAATGAGCCATACCCATACTCTTAGAATAATTTTGCTGAATTTGCAGTTCTGCATGAACTATTTTACCAATTTATTGTAAAAACGTAAAATGCAGAAGCATTTGCCCAGAAGCTCTAGAATACTAGAATGCAGACAGTGAAAATAAAACTGTATCTTCAATAAAGCACAAAGTCACAAATCAAGGTATCTATTTATTTTATTGCCGAGAAGGAAAATGATTTTTTATAGTAGCTCATCAATATCTCTGGACATTTTAGCAGAGGTGCATAAAATAACAAAGCGCCTTGGCTCTTTTTTTCTTCTGCATGGCTAGCCGTGGCCTACATGTGCTAGTGACACCAAGGTAACTAATGTTTCCTGTGCCAGCAAAGGATTCTGATTTGATATAAGCATTCAAACCTGTCTGCTGTGAGATATGGCGTGTGTCACCCTCCGCTACGATTGATTCCCCCTTGCCCTTAAATGCAGTGCTTGCAATGCAAGCCAAGGACACTGCCTGCCTGGTCAAGTAATGACAATCGTCTTTAAGGAATAATGGTCTGAGCGCTGCTTTTGAAAAGTTACTAGGCCACATTCAATAATGAATTCCTAGTCGATGACACATTGATAGATTCCCATTCTTCAGATGGGACACTGTATCTGCAGTTTAATTGACAAGAAATGAATTCAGAGGCTTGAAGAAGGAAAGAAGGGATGAGATGAAGGAGAGCGGAAGCAGGAGGGGGACTAAATTCTGTGTGATCAGCAAGGTTTCAAACAATCATTGGCAAAGTGAAGTCTCTGCCATATCTATAAGTCATCATGTTTTATAGGCCATTAGGATCTCCAGAGAAAGGCTGCATAGAGACCGTAGCTTTTTGTCGAAATTAAAATGTCAGAGAGGAAGAAATAGAACAAAACATGGAATCTGCAATTAATTACCTGGCCATAAAAATTCAATAATCTGGAGGCAATACTGTTTTCTGCACAGCAGTACCTCTGATCACAGCAAACTGGAATAGAATACATTCATCTCCCCAAATTACATTTCTAATCTAAAAGGGGATACACTGGAGAGGAAAAGCACAATCAGAGAGTGCAGCATTACACAGCGCAGTGTCCTGGCTGGGCTGCACATTCACATCACATTCAGCATGAATAATGTTCTACACTAAATAGCTGGTGCCAAATGATTTGGTGTTGAGTTTCACATTCTTTTTGTCCTTTCGAGTGTTATGATCATCAGGGATTATTCAATTTATATGGTCTTTCAATAGTTTGCCATATGTTGTCAGAATCTACATCAGTTTTGCTATTTATAACTGCAGTGTTTTTTTTGTTGTTGTTTTTTTTTACAGTTTTAATCATCATCAGTTATCGTGTTGAATGATGTATGCCCAGTACACATGAAAACACTGTTTCAACACAATCACGGTCATGAACCAACAGCTGGGGTTAGATCTGTCAGACCTCATGAGTCCATCTAGTGGTACATCCTGTAAGAAAATGCACAACAGAATGCTCTAAATAATAACTGCAACCTGTAAACACAATGTGCAAATCATTATGTAGCCTTTTCTCTGTATTATTTTACTGTTTTATTTGTGGGTCGGTTGGCACTCTGACAGCCTATTCCATATCAGATTTAACTCTTTGAGAGCATCATCCGTCACTGACAGAAGTGAAATGTGACGTGATTGTCTAGGTAAGATAAGTGCCATCCGTCAGTTTGATCGACAGCTTTCTTTATCAATGACGTAACAATGACTTCAAATTCTTTAAAACTGGTGAAGGTTATTTTAATTACGAATAAATCAGAACTGTCACTGGGACAATATAGAAAATGGAAGACAATGAATTGGGAGTGATTTATTGAGGTGTGGTGTTATAGGTCCATTCTGTGGCAGATGACTAATGTGTTCAACAGCTATTGTTCCAAACTGATCAAAAAGATTGACTTCTCAAAGTTAAAACTTTCCTTCGAGGTCATATTTTTTTCACAACTTTCACCATAAATACATATTCCTTTTGCTTATTGCATGATTCAGTTGTTTTCCATACAAAGCTCAGTGTTTCCCATAGATTTAGTTAAGACTATGGTGGCACACATCATTATTTTTTTATTTGAATTATTTTTGATTTCATTCAATTAGTGATGTATAAATGTCACTTACTGTGAATATTTTATATATGTTTAAAAATATTTTTAAGCAGTCATTTTTGACTAGTGTAGGCTCTTTTATAAGTTTATGGTAATACAATGAGCAACAAAGTCTAATTTTCTGGAATGCCTTTCACAGTCTGGCACTAAACATTTTTATCTTTATGGAAACCAAGCAAGACCAAGTTACAGGTCAGATCTTTGGGGAGGCGATCCTGCTTATATAAAACCACCTGTAACTGAATAAATGTAACGTAGAGGTGTTTAATGTCACACCGTGGAACATTCCAGGCAGAGCAATGACATATCCATAGAAACAAGAAGATGACAGACCCTCCACCAAAAAAAGTTACACAATGCACCTTTAACTTGTCTTAATTATGCAACTGCAAAGTGTAGGATATGAAGGTGAAAGAAGGGCAGTCGACAACACAGGGGGGTCTGAATGTGGGAAAAGGAGTGGTTTTAATTTAGCGAATGCAGCGGTGCCATATTTCACCCTGTGCTGTTGTCTCCCATTATCTTGGTAAACATCCCAGGTACTAATATGATATATTTCAGAGCGGGCGGTGTTTCATCCTGCTCCTGTGCGTGATTGATGAATGACTTGCGAATGAAACTGGGACAGAGATTTATGGAGCCCCGGGACATAGAATATGTATGATTATCAGCTGTGTGGTGAAAGCAGCTCTGTTTGAGCGATAGGCGCAGGGAAAGAAATTTACTAAATGACTCCATTCTCCCTGAGAAGTCACAGATGGAGGTTTTTCATCTCTGTCAATTTTGTTTTACCTTTTTTTGTATTAGCATGGATGCAAGTATAGTGCCATAAATTTACTTTAACCATCACTGTATGCACATTTCAAATTAGTTTTCATTACATTCACTTTAAGTCTATGTGTTGTGAATGATGCTTACAAGCAAACTACTTACCAAGAGGCCCAATCCAACTTTGTCCGTCATCTCACACATCACAGTCACTTTGTCTCCTCTCGTCAGCGTCTAAAAAAGGTGTGACAGTAATTATCAGAAGGAGATGCCATAGTTTATCTTGTCTTATACTGTAATTCTGTCCATCCTCTGATTCAGTTATAATACCCATTGGCATCTGTGAGTGCTTCCAACAGTCAGCTCCTAATTGATCGATAGGACGTCATCATAAATCCCAAATCCTATGCACTTTATTGATCCTTGTGGAGCGCTTGATGCGTCGCTGCATATGTGATTGCCTACAGCCTACACACTCACCAAGTGCCTAGTATATTTTATCCAGCAAAGCCATTATCATATGCAGACTGTATTGTTTTCCACATCTGTGAAATACTGCTTTCTGTCGCCGCTTGAATGACACCCAGGAGAGGACTTCATTTCCTATTCACCTCAATTTATATTTACGCCAAGGTCATAAATATCACTAATGCGCCGTCAGGGTAATTGTTTATTTGTTTCCTAGTGGACCCGCTTGACAATACTGCTAATGAACACTCACATGTCTGTTTGAAATGGCATCAGAGGGAGTGTTACATGAGACACTTCTCTATTCCCTGTTTAAAGGTTACAGCATGCCATATCAAATGATATTGTTATCATATTCATATTGATCATAACAGTAAGGATCAGATATGAGTGTGCAAAATGTATATATTTTGTGTTTAACTGTAGTTAAAGGTGCGCTGTGTAACTTTGTATAACTCTTTGTTTCTGTGGACATGCCATTGCTTTCCCTGGAATGTTTCACAGTATGACATTAAACTGCCTCTACCTTACATTTATTCAATTGCAGACAGCGATATAGCTCATAAATACCTACAGAAACAGGCATTCTGACTGAGCAGGGTTGCCTCTCCACAGATCTGACCTGTAATTTCATCTGGTTTGGTGATGATGATAGAAAGGTTTAATACCTGTAAAAGATTCCAGACAACATCTCCAGAGAAAAGCATTTTGTTTCCAAGTGCACACATTAGTAAATTTTTCTCCATCAGAAAAGTTGCTCAATGCCCCTTTAAATAATAAAAATAACATCTGTGTAATTGTTTGTTTTTCAACTTTTTTTTTTTTTACTTTTTACATCTTAGAAGGTTTGTACCTGATTATTTTGATATAAAAAAGATAAATCTGATACCACTGTGGTCATCTAATTATTACAGAGCTTTTTTTTATTTTTTATTGTGAGCCAGGAATTTACGAAAATGGTAAAAATAGCAGTTTTGGGCTAAGAACTAGTTTGTTTTTTCATGTTTTGAGGGGAAAAAAAACATATAGTGTCTTGTCATAGTTCACAGAGTAAGTTGTCCGTTATATTTTCTGACTGTTTTAGGCTATGGAGTTTACAGGGAAGATTTAAGTATGAAATGCAAGTGAAAAGTGGGGAGTAAAAAATTGTCCAAGCAGTGAATCAAAGTCAGAATGTGTTACAGCCTCAAGCACTAAACTATTGTGCCTATCACTCCTTTATATTTAGTGAAATAATTAATCAATCATTTAATTTATTAAGAGCCTTTCGAGACACCCACTTTACAGTGCATTCTTCATTCACTCCACACCTGCTGGTGTTAAGCTACTACTTTAGCCACAGCTGCCCTGGGGCAGACTGAGGCTGCCAATCTGTGTCATCGGTCCAACCAACACTCACGTACACACCACATCCATACAAGGCAATGTGGGTAAAGTGCCTTGCCTAAGAACACAACAACATTTTTTGCTACTGGCACCCCACTGTGGCACCTGGAATTCCCAAAGGTCAAAATACTAACCAGGCCCAGCCTAGCTAGCTATTAGCTAGTAATGTATGGTAATAGTCTGTATGTGAGTGGACAACACTAGCATTTAGAATATGTGGTGAGGTTTTAAGATCTGTATGACCCAAAATGACTTTGGAAAAAGGGGAATATAATGCAGAGAGGAATAACCTCCACTCAAAACAAGTAGCTATATACCCTAGTCTATAAACAGCAGCAAACTATAATTGTAAAAGTATATAGGCATAGTGGCTCCAGTAAACAGGTTTACAGAGAGAGAAACAGTCTCTGATGCCATCCATAAAAATGGTAATGATATGGAGAAATGATCAAGCTGGCTCTTCTAAGGCCACATGTCAACAATGTCAATGATTAGTTCCTTGAATAAGGTTTAAAGACTAAGAATAGTAAGTCATTACAATGGTAAGTCTTACTTCAAAAAGTTATGTACCAGTTGTAGTGGAATTATTGGTTGTTTTCCACCTGTAATTGTACCAGACAGTTCATATATGTTCACATTATGTACCCTGTGCTGTTGAGTTGCTGTGAAGAGCCAGGCGCCTGAAGGGTAAAGCCTCATCCTTGAGAAATGACTCACCCTGTGCTCATGTGACAGTGGCACGTGTCCAAGCAGAGTCCATAAGGTGGAACAATGAGAGGATTTGTCGTCTCATAATTGTAATTTAATAAAGATCTCACATGGTATCAGCCAGCCTGACAGCGAGGGCCTTCCGGCGCTTGTTAATGCAATTGTTCTGGTCAGACAGTGCTGTCACAAATCATGCTGAAAGTTAGGTGACAGGTAGCAGAGCACATGGGCTCTTCCTGAGGAGCTGGACGCAGGTTTGAATAAAAGCTCGAGTGGATGACCATTAATTGCAAACTCATATTAAATTTGTATTTTTAACAGTGTTACTCTTACCAAGAAATTGGGCTGCCTTTGACCAGAAAGCAGAGCAAATGTTTTAGCTATTGCTGCTCAGTGAAAAAACTGACAATGAAATAAAATAAAATCAGCATTACACTTGTTTGAATCATAAAGGATATCAGGGTTATCGGAACAATCGCCCAGTCAAAAGAATAGACTGTATAAAGAAGTGGACTGGGGAAGTTGGAGTTCCATATTACAAACAGGAGTTTATTTATAGCCAAAAGAGCAAAATAAAAAGACCAGGATCATGTAAAGCAGGTTAATACGAACATTATAAGACCAAAATGAAGAGGCTCAATGCAGCAGTTACAGTGAGGTGTGACAATTTTTCAATATAAAGTCACTTGGAAACCAAGTCAATGGAGCCGGAAGAGCTCCATTGTTCACTTCCTATTTGGAAGCAGTTTAGCTATGTCCATTTATATATGCAATCACATCAGCATACAAAGGCAGAATATGCTTCTCATAATTTAGTAATGATGTGATTCATATAAAAACCTCTGTAGATTAGATGAGTAGTTTTGCTTTAGATTTTGTGGAGAGAATGAATACCCATATAATTCAGGACATTCCCCGATTAAATCCTGATCCTCAATCATTTTCTAATTGACTGAAGCTGTAGCTATAACCAGAATCAGTTACTGTGCAGTCCTAAGTTTTGGTAAATGTTGAAAGATATTGTGCGATATTGTGTGCAGCTCCAATTGGCATAGTTTTCCTTTTGTGGACAATAAAGTTGACCTGAAAATATAACATTGTGGTGCTTTTGATGGAAATTGAGCTTGGTAAATATTGCAGCATTTGAAAAGATTGAAAGCAGTTTATACTGTAATTATAGCTTTACTCTGTGTTCCGTTCTGTGATGTCCCAAAGTAAATAAATGAGGTGCTGACAGTTTGAGTGAAACCATTTCCAATGTGAAGGCCGCTCGAGGCTTCCACGATGCTGTCCCTGGACACTGACACGCCGCCCACCCTCTGCTGTTCTTGTTTCACCTCTTTCTTCCCAGTCGCTGATGTACGAGTGATGTATGGTGGGGGGAGCTCCAGTAAAACCCTGCATACATGCCAAAATACATTTTACAAGCGCTGCTCTAATCAGCCTGCAGCCAGAGGGCCATAAATTGCCTCAGTGCGTCTGGAGGCAGTGAGCAAATGCAGCTTATGGTCAGTGCTGAGAGCTGGATATACAGCAGGCCATGCTCCCTGGGCTGGACCAATGCGAACAGTGGCGTTTGTGTTTGTGAGTCCATTCAATAGAAGGAGGAAGGAGTCATTGCCTTTATATCAAATGATGACAAGGGACAATAATTTATGCAACTATTTAATCAGCTGAGTGCATGTAGGCAAATGTTTGCATATTACTGCCTACATTATGTTCGGTTATGGTTTGTGAGAACATGGTCTTACAAATATACAGTCCAAGTCACACAGATGGACACTTGTACGTTAAAGCTGCCATTATGTCTGGATTTAGACACAACTGAAGAGTTCTTTGTGCTCATCTCCAGAGTCAGAATTATTCACGGCTCTGTGGCAGGTAGAATGTGTCACCATTCTGCACCACTTGTTTTGTTCTTTTTAATCTCCACCATAACCTTCAGTGTCCTCCACTGACAGGAAATGCAGTTTATCAAGAGGGGCTGACACCGGCGGAGGTGATATATGTGGGGCCGTACTTCCCCAGATAATTCTAATAGCACACTGCTCCTGTTCTTGCTGTTACTCCTGTTCAAACTAAAGGGAAATTTCTAAAGTAAGGCTTGGTCAAATAAAATAAGAGTTTAAAATGACTTTAAAGTGTGCGCTTGGGAAGACTCTGCTTAAATCCTTCAATGACATTTCAGGATTAAATAAAGGCACCTTGGAATGCATCTTCTGTATCAGTTTGTTATCTGATAGTTTGCATGTCAAACTTTTATAAAGGTCTAGTACCATACACAAGTCAATGGGAAACCCACTAAAACCCAATAAAACAAACAGATTATTGTTTATATACAACAGAAGGGTGTCATTTCATAAAGAATAGTTATTTATCTGACGCCAAAATGTGTCTCTTGGCTTTTGGACATGACAGTTTGTATTACAAGGGACAGCATGTAAAAGTATGTGTTTTAGCAATACAGATGTAACTGTTACTTTGTAAACTTTGCACACAGTGGCTTTCAGCATTAAGTCAAATTAACACACATACATATCTTTTATATCTATAAGTAAAATACCAACCACTAAATACAATATCTTTAAGTAGGCATACCCCAAATTTTGAGAGGTTTCACCTTCAGTATGTTCTTTCGTTTACACTGTGTCATATAAATGGCATGCATAGGACAGTTCATAGCCTCTCTAGTGTCCATGAAATAATAGATAGGTAGGTAGGTAAATTTGTTCCAAATATTCATTACTGTACTCACACATAGAGTACTGTATGCTTGGTCAGTCAATAAGCAGCTTGTGAGCTTGGCAGTGCTCTATCTTATTTACAGGACGTTTGTTGCACTTGACATTTATCGTGGCTCCGGGGCCATGAACTTCATGCAAACGCCATCGAAGCATTCAATGCCAAGGGCCCGGGGCCTCCTGTCTCAGCGTCATCACAAGTCTTTCCACGCTGAGATAAATCACTCGTACAGGATCGTGAGCAGTGCACAGGGACCCAGCGAGGTGGGGTGGGACGATGGACATTTGGAAACATGGGGGTTGTATGGACCAGGAGGGTGCGACCACTGAAAACACCCATAGGTTAGAGCCAACCTCATTTCTCTTGTTAATTGCTGGGTGGCCTCATACAAATATCACTAACCATTATGAAAGCAGCATATGGATCAGCTAAATACCGTTTCTGAAGGGATGTAAAGATTCTCACCATATGACCGTCCTCATGGCCACTGGCAAGGGAAGACCTTCTTTTAACTCCTATCCAATGCATACAGCGCATTAGCTATACAACGAGGCTTTGTCTTGGTACAGACCTCTTAAGTAAATCTTAAACTTATTGTCTTTCATGTGTCTTCTGCAAAAGCTACATCTGAGGTATAGGGCTCAGTTTAAGACATAAATCCTTAATCTTCTAAATTCAACATCTGTTAAAGGTTATTTGGAACTGGAGCTTATCACAACATCTTTAGGCATGGGATAGAGTACACTTTGGAACAATGGCCACCTCACTGTTGCTAATTTGGAGACGACCAACAAGGATGTGGTATAAAATGTATATCTAGGCATGAAAAAATTTGAAATGACAATATTTATGATGATATATATAGACAGTAAAGCTGAGGCCTTTACTCTATTAGTAATAACTTGTTTAGGCAATTAGTTATACGTAGCTATAAATATTCTGCTTACACTGCATAAATCCATTTCAGTCATGATTAGAATTTGTTAATATCTGCAGAGCCTTCCACTATCAGTTGTGAAGCTGTTCTAGGCATTACCCACTTGTACTGTTTACATGCAAATTACACTGCAGTATTCAAATATTCACCCAAAATACATAAATATAGCATGAGAAATATAATATGCCCTACTACTCCTAAAGCAAACTACACCATTTACATTCAATGTCCATAGGCAAACCAGCATGGACAATGGCCATCTCTTTGTTCTGCCCCTATTAAAGTAGTAACCGGATTATACTACTTAAACTTTACCTAATTCAATGCATGCTCTAAGCTACTTGTGTATGGTTAACGTACATGAATACTACTGCTGCCGAGTGAACCTGTAAGTATCCAAAGTGACTTTCAGTCGACCCTGTTTTGTACTAGGAATTAACATAATTGAGTCACAGCACTTACACAAGCAAAAGCACATTTTACAAGGTGTAGTTAACTCAATTTGACCGCTGGCAGTGTCATAGGACAAGTCAAATAGGACTACACAGTCTACACAGAGAATGTTTGCTTTTGTCTTCCATCATAAAAATGGGTAAATTTTTTCTGGACTATTTGCCCCACACTAAAACTCATTCTCCACAACATATAACCATGGACAGGTTGATAGCCAGTCAGTGCCGACTTCTCATATCCAGTACAAGACTTAATAGTAGCTGGAATTAAAAATGGCTTCACTATGGAGTGATAAATGTGCCTATTGCGCTCACCAAATCTTCCCAGCCTCTCTCAAAGCAATATATCCTGCCGCAAGTCCAAATTATAAATCAAACATCTTGCAGGTCTATATATGATTCATTACAATTTATCGACAATCATTTACAGAAGTGGTTTTCAGATGCTTTTAACTTTGCGGTGGCTGTAAATTACAAACCGGGGGAAGAAAAAATAAAATAAAAAACAACAAAAAACAACAGTCTATTTTTTCTACTTGACTGGCAGTGTCAGAGCTAAGCGATACAGAGGGGGAAAAATTACATGGCTGATGAAGGCTCATTGATTCAAATGCTTGATGTTTTCAGAAAGGCAAAAAGGATGACAGCGAAGAGTTAGCTTGGGGCTGCCTTGTAAGCATCTTACAAAATGCTACAGAGCTATCTTGACTTAGATAAACGAAAAAATGTGATAATCATTTTTAGTATACTCCACCTTAGGCAAACAACATCAAATAGTACAAACAAGTTAGTTACACAATACCTTTGCATCATTTGATTCATTATTGATAGAAACGTTTGGAGTATGGCTTTAACATCCTAAATCTTCTTCTGTGTTCATTATGGTCTCTACTGGCCGGGCTATTTCTGGTGACATATGACACCGATGATGTTGACAGCGATCGCCTTCCCACATCACAGCCTTGCCCGCGAAAGGTCAAGCCAAATGAGAGATATGTGTAAGCAGGGCCTGTCCGCTCGCCACATCCTCCTCTGGCCCCGGGGCGCTCCAGCTGATGAGGCTTAAACATCAGCGCGTGGTCATTATTTCGACTATAGAGGTCCACTTAACTTCTCTGGTCCCGGAGGAGGCTGGTGAGGCAAGGTACAGAACACAGAGAGGGAGGGCTGGTTTCCACAATGTTGGGCTTTGTCCCTTAAGTATGGAGCAGAAAGACATTTTTTCCACCCGCCTTCTTGCCATCTCAGTAAATGTAATTCCTGAACACCCCGAGTGAATTAATTAATTACAAAGCTGGCTTGGTATCAAAGGTAAATGATTTAATTATATTCCCAGTGTCTTTGTTAAGAAGCCAACTGTCAGGCAGTGGTAAGTGGGGCTGTGGCCCTGTGTGGTGCCTGAGGCAGGAGAGCTGGTGTGTGTGCGTGTGTGTATTTTTATATTTGAGAGAATTAAATCGCCTCTGTTTGTCTATATCGCCAGTGTTTGCCTCCTCCACACAGATTCTTCTCACATCTATTGCCGCTCAGAGCGACCTATAGTATGTTTATGTGGTCAAGAGGGCGATGACTGTCCCATTTCAAAGACTGAATCAGCGTGACGTTTTTATAGTGCCACAAAACCTCTTCCTCGGGCTGTTTGCGCCAGCAAAGTGCTGCTTTGGATACTACAGTGAATGCCCTGTCTTCAGAAGTCAATGCTGGACTCTCAGCCATAACACAAACTTTCCCTGACCTTAACAGTTGTTTAGTATTATAGAGAGGTATGGGAATTTCACATGAGTCACTTTGTGGAGACTCATCATGTTTACCAGTATAAAGACAGCCTTTATATGTTGCAGTAAATGTTTTTGTTGAACTTTAAACATGCTGTAAGTAACTAATGTTAATGTTACAAATATGTAATTATGATATTTCCAAGACTTCAAGCATGCTTTTATCCCCAAGTGCAGTTAGTTTTATACTGATATGGAATATTTTTTGTTAATGTTATTTACTAAAGTTAAATCTGTCTTATGTGGGTATACTTTTTTGAGAGAGAGAGCATCCAATATGTACAAATATGATTAGAGGTCTAGAGCATTATTATTATTTTAGAATAAAACATTTCAGTAGCTTAGTTTTAGAAGAGGAAACACTATGGAGCAAATAGCATTACTATAAATGCATCCTACACAGTGCACTGCCCTGGATTTTAAATGTATAATCAGAGAAAAATATTATTTTGAAATGATCTTTAGACATTCCCTACTGGCCTGTTATCAACACCTCCTTCTGATGGACTAATTTATCAAATGGACCTCTCTTTTTGCTTTTTATCCAGTACCCTCACCCATGTTTTAGAAAAGTTACTAAAGAGAGTGGGTGTCTTCTGGTTCTCACCAGTGAGTGACATAGTGTTCACTGTGTATATAGGAGATGAGAGAGACTTAACTGTCAGAAGACTTCTTCCCTTCAAAGCCTGGGTTTGAGACTTGTGAAGGTGAAACTGTCTGGAGATGCTGACAAAGCCTTCTGTAAAGAAACACAAAGAGCCAGAAGTAAGAGAAGTTATTTTCTTTACAGAAAAATAATACAGGTGTCACTCATCAACACAAAGCATTGCGTGATTTCTCAAGTGGCCACGAGCATTCATCAGTGCTACTATAATGCACTGCAGTAGAATTAGAATGTATTACTATTTACTTTACCATTTACTATGCACATAACAATTCTTGTGTTTTCTCTGAATAAGTGAAAGATAGAAATATTGCTATCAGAAAGATTATTTTAACCATTAGTTGGGGAGACTTAAATACATAAAGGCTAGAGCATTTTATGACTACCGTCAATATATAAAGCACACTTTAACATCTCCTACTATTTATATGTTGTTGTTTTTTTTTAGTTTCTTTTTTTTTTTCTTTTAGTTATATTTTGAGATCACTTTTTGACATTCACTTAAAACCTTTATATTTCTCCTTGGGGTGTTCACAAGCCTAAAAATACAATTAGTTTTATGGAAAGTGACTTCATCAGAATAGTGACATGAACCAACTGGTCACATCCGGTATATGCAGAGGGGGGCAGTAGGTGAAAAGCCAAATGGCAATGGAATTTTTACAGTTTCAGCAGGGCAAGTTATTATTCTACATGTGCACATATTATATATATTTGAGATCTACTGTTTTGAGTAGCGGGCAGAGATGAGAAAAAAAGACTCTGTACATGTCTGAAAAGATAAACTGTGGAAGAAAAAAATCCTCCATTCACACAGTTGAATAATTGCTGAAGAAGTGGGGGCCACAATTCAAGATAAATAGAGGTGTTAGTGGGGTTTTGTCACTGCACAAAGGAGCTGTTTATAGCACAGGGCCTGGGATAAACCATTTTCAGGCCAAACAAGGTAAATGAAGCATAATTGGAAGCCCATTACCAAATTGAAAAACGGGTGTCTTTTGTTTTAACTGTGTTAGAATCGAACTGGGGGCGCTGCTCCTACTCTGTAAACCTGCATCCAACTGCAGGGCTCAATAATTATAATGTTCAGGATCCTTCTGAGGGCCCAGGAAAATCAATAGACTAAGGACAAAGAACCTATAGCCATCACTTAATTCTCTTATCACTGTGATTTAGAGGAAGAGGAGGATGTTAAATAACTGTAAATCTTTAGCTATGACTTTGAGGGTGCTTTATGGCACTTCTTACAGCTTCTCCCAGACAGAATGTCCATACCTTCCGCAGACCACACAATTTATAGCTTTATTACCCTTTGTCTTAAAGAGCAGGGAGACATAGCAGGCAGGAAGGAGATAACAGCCAGCACAGCAGCACGGCACAGGAGCAGCTGGGACAAAAAAAAGTGGGATGCCATCATCTAGAGAGACATATCTTTGTGACAGCTTTACGACGCAGGAGCAGAGGCTTCTATTTGGGGATGGGAGACAAGAAAGCGTGGGTGTCCCAATCCACTCAACTCCACCTGGTAAATCGTGAAGAAAAAAAGGCCTGACCCCGCCCCCTGTGGAGGCAGAAAAAATTCAATTTGTGACTTATCCCCAGATGATCAGATTAAGTGAGATGTTGGGATGCTTCCCCGCCCTAGCACCAGGCATGTGTAGAGGTCACAGGGAGGACTGGTGGAGGGGGTAGGGTTCACTCTCAAGCAGAAAGGCTGAGTGCTTTTTCACCGCACGCAGTCATGAGTTCCTTTGGACCGGGCAGATGCTTCCTCATATTTTCTTGCGGCGCTGACAAGTGGCTTATTGTTCCCCTTGATAAGGCTACAGTGTTCCCGGTAATGGGAATTAGAGGGAGGCGTAAGTCACCGAGACACAGGGTGAGCGCGAATCAATAGATAATGGGAGATTTTTCACGGATGCAAAAGGCAGGGTTATTATCAGTGCTGTTTAAAAGAGCAAGGCCCCAGATTTGTCTTGGAGCGACTCTCCCGGCCAGTGTGATGGCTATAGGAATAAAAGTTACACTCTGCTTGAACCCTGTAAAAGTGGTTTTACAATGTTTCCAGACACATGCCCCAGACACTATGTTCTGAAGTGTGTCAGTTCATGACAAACTGACTGTATACTATTTAATGAAGAACACACTGTAGCACTGTGCAAATCAAGTAAAAGCACAAGGCCAGTAGTTCAGGGTATACAGCATCCCCAACGCATATTTGATATCTCAATTAATTTTATTGAAATATTTTTGATTTTTTTTTTTTTTTTTCATGTCAAAAATATCACTGCAACTTAAACACAAAAACTTACTTATTTAGGTTCAGGTTTAGTTGACTTTATTTATACCCACAGCTAGAAATTATTACCTACAGATTTTTTTGAAGCAAATTTAGTATTTGCTTTTAACTTTATCCAAAGGGTGTAACATAAGGAGGACCCCCTTGAAAATGAGATGGTGAGAAATTTCAAGGGGCTTATCCTCCAAACAAACAAATAAATTCCAAATAAAATACCATAATACAAAACAAAAAGAAAATACTATCACTATATGGTAGGCAAGAAACTGTATGACTGGGGTAACACTGAAGAGCATCAGTGGAGAAGAAGGCTAAGAAATACAGCACCACACTGTGGTTGGATGAACACAACAGCACAGTAGGTTACAAATATATAGTGATTAAATTTTAAATGGGCCACTTATTTATGTACTGGATTATTGTCATTATCGTCAGCTATAGTGAACACATTTCATCTGGTATTGTACTCTAATCCTTAGTTGCAGTTGGTAGCATAAAATACATGTAAGGCCACTACAAGTGTCCATTTTTGGGTTTGAGTCTGTAGGATTTGCCAAATGTCTCTCTCTTCAACCTCACCCGCAGTCCTATCTTAAAATAGCTATGGCCAAAAATGCTTTTAGGTTCAAAAAGCAAAACAAAATATATTCAATGCAATTTACCAGCCTATTATGCATCAGAATCAGAGACAGAAACTAACAATACGCTTACAGAAATGTGACTATTCTACAACAACTGGGCATTGCCTGCAAAACCACAGTCATCATGAGCCCAGGCATTGTGCTCTGTCCTCCAAAACTTTGTCACAATAAGTGGGTTACCAGAAAAGCAAACCTATTTGTTACTTTGACCCAGTTACTGACCGTCTCCCCAAACAATACCACGATCAAAGAGCGCCTGGGTTCTGCTGCTTGATAACTTATTGCTAACAGCTGCTCAAACAAGAAACTACTTGCCACGCCTTTACACTTCACTGCAACGGCCAACAGGAAGCCAACAAAACAATAGCGCTTTCATGTCATAAACACAAATGCTTGATGGCTTTGACTTCAAAACCTGCGGCAGAAATATGTACTTCATCTCTCTTTTGTGAACGCACAGGTGGATGTCACTTGCTTTCCTGTTCATCTGGGTAGCCGTTGGCGCCGCAGGATTTACAAGAACTTCAAGCATTACAAAGCATCATTGAGAGATTAATAGATGAAAAGCGCAAACATGGTCAGCAGCAAGCAGCGTGGCTATAAAGGGTGTCCTCGTCGTGACAGCTCCCCCTAGGGCCCTGGAATACATTAACCGCCACGCTCTTATGGGTGTTGGGAATAATTACTCACTCCCGTTGTGTGACACCCTCAATAAATTAAAGTCCCTTTTAAGTTCTAAAGGCAAATGCATATTGTGGCCATCACTTAGAGGCTGCCCTGTCCGTGATTGCGCATAATTTGTTGTAACAATGTGTTAGCACGACTCTGTAACTCGAGCTAGCAGCTGACTACAGATGACTGAGCAATGTGCCGATGGAGTCAGAGGGGAGGCCGCAAAGAGTATCAAAGGCTGCGTGTGTGTCTTCATAATTAATAAATTCTACTTCGTCAAGCTGTAATCTAATTATGAATTATGCCCCCATGAGCTGTGAATCATTTCAGCACTTTGTTAGCTAAATTGGGGGAAAGAATCTAGACATTGAACATACAAGCATGGTAGAAGTCAGCATCCTAATAAAAGATGATTGCTTAAGCCCTGCAGTTAAAGGTTCTCAAAGGAAATAGAATTAAGATTTAATAATTGACAAAATAAGCCTTGGGAGTTTACATTTTTTGGCAACGGCTGTGATCCATAAAATCAGTAGCGTGTCCAACCGAGGTAATTACATTCTCATAAAGTAAACACGCTTCGCAGACAATTGTAGATTAATGATGAGATGGAGACATCAGCTCATCCCCACAATGACACATCTGGATAACTGGGAACAGCATCAAATCTACTGGTGCTATTTTTTTCTCAACAAAAAGTAACAAAAAAAAAAAAGAGGAGAAAGAGAATCTCAAAGTAACTTCTTGTGCAGCCCTGACAGCATGAAGACAAACTCCATGAGCGGCGCTGAAAAACGTCAACACCTCTGCTCAACAAAAACGCGTCAGCCACCAGGACTAATTACATGTCACACCGCGCTCTTATTGGGAAAATTTTACTCGCTTCACTTTAACATACAGCAAAACAAAAACACTAATTCTTGAAATAACTTTTTTTATTCCTTTACAGTGGCTTGTTGTTGGAAATTCTCGCTCCGACATGTAACAATGCAGCTACACTTGTGGAATCGAGTGTCAGCCTTCCAGAAAGCAAGTCCTCCCCCCCAAATAACGAAACTGACAATTCTCGTCTTATTATATTCTCTGGTGCCGGCATTCTGTCATTACATGAAACGTCCAGCTTCTTCAAGTTGAGTGAAACCTAAGATTTCCCCCCTCTGTGCTGCTTTCAACACGTACTAATGATCTCGATGAGCAACACATTCTGAAGAGAGATGGAGCAAAGGACACGGCGCAGATATAGAAACAGAATGTAAAGTATAATTTGTGTAATGTGATTAGTCAAGTCCCACAACCAAGGCTCTCACTCAAAGCCAACCGGTAAAGATCATAAAGCACATTAGGAGACACTCTGTCACGACGTGAAAGAACATCTGAGTTCTCAGCTGCCTCCATTCATTTCCGTAATGACAGTGAATGCGGTTTGAAAGCGCTGGGATTCCTGTAAGGCGATGGGCTCTTCTCTTCTTTCAACTTTGATTAGGTGACTTAGGCGAGATGAAGAGAAATCATTTAGGGAGCAGATAAGTGTGTCAGGAGATAATGACTCCACAGGTTGAACACGACAGAGAAGCGCCGGCGTCCCAAGTGAAGATGATGAAACACAACAACACGTGCGGAAATCCAGGTGTGGGACTGTTTACTCGCGCATTGTTTAGCGTTTGCAACAGTGAGAGCAGGATCTGAGACATGCACCTGTTTACAGCCCCGGATGTGTGTGTTTTCAACATGTCGGCCATCTTGGAAAATTTTAAATACACTACTCAACAACATACTTGCTCATCTGAAAATGTTACACTGAATAAGGATTATACAGTTTTAAGTCAGTTTTATTATAAAATAAACATATAATTACAAAATTAATACAAAATGAAGAGGATCCAAGCATTCTACAGTACTTGCAAACTTGAGTAGTAGAGACATTATTAGCAATAAATTTCCAACTTAAGACTGTGATCTGGAAATTTACTAAGACATGCAATTTTATATTTCCAGTCAGAAGTGTTTCATAATTTCAGTAAATATATTCATGTTTTGGGTTTTTTTGGATTGCAGACTATTTTCCTGACCCACACAATAAAAAACCTTTTACCCAAATATAATTTTTAAAAAACGTGTTCACAAGTAAACAACTGACCTGATGACCTCCTAGTCAGAGGTAATTAAGACTTGCCAGAATTTTTTAAAATGTGATTTAAACCAGGACCATGACTAAACCAAACAATGGCAAATATAATGGGACACATACAATTTTACTAGGAAATTAAATGTTGGTTGAGTATACCATTTTTGCAATTGCAAATATGCAATATTTCATGCAAATGTACAAGCAGAGGTTTGACTCAGCTACTTCACTATGATGTCACATTAACAATTTAACGAGTTTCACTTTTATATTTCACATATACAATTATCTGAAAATCAACTGGTCTGGGTAATACTTTAAATCATATATAAACTAAGCTGTTTTTGAGAATCGTGAATAGAAATGGGGGACTAAGCCTCACCTGGAGATTTCACATGTATCTGAGAAAGTACTAAACCCTTCCAAATGTCTTTTAAAACTTTACGAATGTTCTCTGTACCCTGACCAAAACAAAACAAGATGACAGGTGCCAGTTTACGACATTCCCTCTCTTTATCTTTGAGTCTCCTCCATTCCCCCTGACAACGGGAAACAGGGAGAGAAGAGAGGGAGAGAGAGGAAGAGAAGGAAAAAGGCGGGTAGCGCAGAAAGAGGGTTGCAGCACGCGGGGGACCTGAAGTGTGTTTAGGAGGAAGACGCCTGTCAGTAGCTGTCAATCGTCTGGCTTTTTGATGCCATCGTCTCGGCACAGGCCTGTCTGTCTCACAGTGTAACAGCTATCAAAGACTCACTCACAGAAGAGACAGGCGCTAGGTTGGAAACACGAGGAAATCCACACGTTCACTCATTTACACCTGGCATAAAGAACTTTCAGAAATCCAGCTCTGACAAATTTCATGGCATCATCCTGACCTGGGCTTGTATGTAGTAAATTTTACAGTTGGAGGCTTAGTGTGAATGGATACACAAAGTTAACTATTTTCAAGATAATTTTTCAGTAGTAAAACATATCATACAAAAATAAAGAATATATTTGGGGTACTTGAGGCAAGTTACTTAAATTGACAAAATTTACATTTACAAACTGAACCTGTTGTCCACGCCATGTAAAATATAAAAGCATACTGTATTATTCTTCATAATACTGGTTGGCCACTAGAGGGCCATAAATAATACACTGCATCCTGAAAATGTTCGGCATGCATACATTGATTGCATTTATTGGAACTGTTTGTTGTTTTTAAGAGAAAATAAATATGATAGATTATATTCATATCTGCTTTGGGTTGGTAGCATGACCAAATACAAGATTTTGTCATTAAGCACTTTCTTAAATTTCAAAACTAGAATATAAACAATATAGAACATCAGTGCTATAAATATTAAACGTTGCCTTGAATTGAATATTCCAAATTCAGTTAACATTTTAGGGTGTTTTGTTATGAAAGTTAATATCAGAGTAAAATTGTGTTGAGTTAAATGCTTTTTCGAGTAACTGGAAACTTCATAATTAAATACTTTGGTACAAGTTCAGCTCTTTTACTAGACATGTCATAAAATATATATCAGTATAAATCAATGTAATGATCCATTTCCAGAAACTTGAATATCGATCTTTTTTTTTTTTTTTTTTTTGCCATGAACCGCTCAGTGCTGTCATTGTGATAATAACAATGTGTCCTTAGTGAAATGTCTGTTTTTCGTGTTGTTCAGGATGGATTACTCACTTTTCTCACAGCACATCTGCTCTGCTTCACGAATATTACTGCGACCAGATGACCACAAGGCCATTGTAAAAAGCAGTGTCCAGGCAAAGATCTGAGTTGCCTTTGTCAGATTGGCAGGTCCACAGTACACAGACACAGGACTGCTGCTTTCACACACAACTCAATCACACCTCACCTCTGTCCACAGTGCATCCTCAGGGAACTCCTGTCAGCGCTTACTTGGCCTTGAACCAGTGCTAAACTATTGAGTTCATCATGCATAAAACATTAAAGATGTACATCCAAAAGGCGGATGCAGCCTGTTTATTGGCACTCACTGCTCCATAAACCATTTTCATCCCATCCAGGATGAGACACACATGCTGCGCAGTCCTATTGATGACATTTAACACAGAATATAAACCATAAAACACAATAATAAACATAAGAGTAGCAAATAAATCAGATTCATTGAAACCCTGAGGTGGGATTTATGTAAGCAAAGATAAGAGTCTTTGAGCAAATTGATGGTGTGAGCTGTATCAAAGCACCACTGAGACACTAATATAGTCTTATAAAAACACTAGCAACACTCTAAAGTAGCTTCATCTCTCCTCTTTGGCTGGCCTAAGTGCTTAAGTAATGTATTGCTTTCATAAGTGTGCAACTTCACAGCACTTTCTTTGGCAAAAATATGCCTTCTTCCTCTGGGTAGTGTGATTAAGAATAAAAGAGCATTACTATGGAATAAATTCAACCCGCGATTTAAGCAGGGAAGTGTTAGCTGCTGTGAGCAGAGAAGCAGCAGTTCTCTCACTGAGAGGTCCCAGCGACAACAGCCACTCGCTCTAGAGGTATCCATCACCAGCAGCACTGTCCCCATGGCACCGGAGCTAATGTATCACCTCTGGATTGCAGTAATATCTGTCTGATGGATGTTTTCGGAGTGGAGTGGGCCACATGTACCCTATAGTCAGAAAACCCGGGCGCTGGGAGTAGCTCTGAGGAGATGGGACTCTGCTCCTGGAGGTCCATTACACCCCTCCTCCTGAATCCTACACCTCGGCCTAAGTCCATTCATCCACTATCCTTCCCCATGCTCAGTCTTTCTGTGTACGTGCGTGGGTGGGTGCGTGCATGTGTGTGTGCATGTGTGTGTGCATGTGTGTGCTCGCCTGCTTGCATGTGTTAGTCACAGGTCTCCGGTGAGGGGCCGACTGCCATCCTGGGGCGATGCCTGGGCTCCTCCAGTCAACTTTACTGCCTTCATTTGGTCTGATGAATGGCCGGCCGCCTTATCAGTCCCTCTGCCTGCAATCTCAAGTGGTTCCCTGGAGCCTCACAGTGCCGGCAGCTCCGCTAGCTCTAGCCAGCATGTACTCCTTTTGCCTGTTCCACAAACGCCTCACACAGCCGGCAACATTCACAAGGATACATAGGTGCACAATTACACATAGATAATACTATTCTAGATGTGCAATTCAGAAAATGACACACAAAAACAATTGTAGAAGAATTGCAGAGCATGCAAAGACAACTGCACACCCAAGCACATGTCAACTACCAAATCCATCATCTTTATTTCTTCCCCAATGTGCTTATATATTTTTCTTGTGGCTGCACCGTGCTCACAAAAATATTTATTTTGCTGATTTTTTTCTTTAGGAAACACAAAAGAAATCACACCTCTCTTCCTCCCTGGCTCATGCCAAAATAATCAATGCTTTCCAGAGAGGGACTTGTGGCGCGACATGCGTAGAGGGAAGGCAGAAGGATGCAGACATTGCTTCAGGCTCTGGTTGTAGATAATAAGTGAGGAGCAGTCCTTGGGTATGTTTTACAGCTATCAAGACTCATCATATTTGACATGCATTCTGGTGTTTACACAGTCTCCTCCGTAAAATCCTCTCCAGCTATAGAAGGAGCAGGGCGCAGGGAGCACACAGAGCGCAGCACGTACACATTGTGCACACACAAGTGCTTAGAAAAGAAGAGCCAGTTGTTGCCTTTGCTTTTCTCTCCCTCCTCTCTTCTCCATGTCCCATCTCTTATCCACGGCACAATTGGCGGCGTTAGCACCTGTCAGCTGACTGACTTCTTGTTCCCGGTGGCTTATGAAAAAATCATGGCTGTTGGGCTTCAGAGGCTGCTTTCCCATCAATATGAATTCACCATGGTCTTCATGCAACATTAGGCCAGGCCCTGTTTTCATACAGCCAGCCACACGTTGCTCTGTCTGTAATACACAAGAGGAAATGAAAGAGTAAATAGTCCTTTTAGAATGTTACATTCAATCATGGGTGGAACCAAGTCGCCTATGAAAGGGACTAGTATATTTGGCTTTCAAAAGCACATTTGCTTCCACTCCCTAGATATTACTGCATGATGCTATGTACCTTATTAGAGTGTCCTCTTCTCAATGAAATGAAACATTACAATTTTAGTACACACTTATCCCCTATTGTTAGAATATAAACAAGCTCTTACTGCCTAAAGCCATGGCGCTCTTCTATTTTGGTTTTAGTTCCTCAGGAATTATACTGGGAGCAGTATGTAAGTGCATGTAAGAGTGCATACTGTAACACAGTTTACAAAGCCAAGAATCTAACACAACATACAGTATAATATACTTTATTTGTTCATATTTTTAAATGTATATTATTTGCAAAATAATTGTGTTTGTATTACCGAAAACACTTTGGGCTTAGAAAGATAAATTATTTACTTACCAGTTAGAAGAACATTTTTTTCGGTCTCATTCTGTTAATAAACAAATGCACAGCACAAAAACACGGGCATGCTCCAAATGGCAAAATGCTGTAATTTGCTTCTTTCATCAGCGCACAAACATTGTTTAAAATTAAAACTGTAAAACTGTAGTGAAAAGATACTATAATTTCAAACAGTTCACACAACAATAATTCGTTTAGTCATCATTTCACATGTGCTTGGCCGGACCTGCTGCTAAACCTCTGCTTCCCTTCATCTTCCCTTATGCTTTTAAACATGTTGAAAGTCAATTATCCCCACCACTTCTCTCCGACATCATCACGCTAATACAAGCTGCTCTTGACCTTATGTTTGTGTGTCTCCGGCGGATGGGAGCACGAAGCGTCTCCCTGATTGGATTAACTTCAGATGTGCTGCGTGTCTGCCTGTATTACCCGGGCTGTTGTGATATTGAACCTAGAGCCCCAACCAACCAGGCCCCTCCCCTTCTGCAGCCACTGTCCCACCCTTTACACCTCCCTGAAGGCCTGCTTGTTCCCCATAGCGCCCCATACCAGACCGCCGCACGCACACACTTCCAGCGCAGTCATATCCCATGTGTCGGAACGCCGTGATGGAATGCCCCAAGTCCCTCTCTGCTTTATTTTCCCAAAGTCCGGAGGGGTCGTCTTGTATGGAGAGCTTAATCAACTCAATTAAGTGAGCCTGATTGCCATGGCAAATTGGTCTGGGGTATAACATTATCATTAGAGCCGCAAGCGCAATCACAATGGGACACGGCAGTCGCAAGAGAGTTTAAGTATAAGAAGAGGGTTTAGCTTGGAATTATGTTGGTTGTAAATTTTAAAGGTAGTTAATGTACATGTATTTTTTTATTTATATCTCATAAAAATTACCCATGTGTCCTTGGAGGTTCGCAAATATATTCAGATCAGTGTCTTTTATTGTGCTTTATATTTCTTGCGGTTAGAGGTTAAGGTATGGTTACTACATTTAGAAAAGGTTTATACTGAAATAGCATGGGGTTACAGAGCTATATAATATTTTCAACCCAATAAATTCTATATGTTGTGTCCTTATATGACAGCTAAATTTGAGACTTTAGTATCACTTAATAAGTTCAAGACAACTGTAACAACTGTAGCGTTCTGAGTATTTTTATTGATTTTATTTTTGGCATTTCTTGTTTTTACTATGTAATATTCTGAGACCTTTGTATTGTATTGATAATGTTGGCTGCTGCTTTTGGTCTCTTTTGTAAAAGGGATCCTAAATGTAGAACTTCGTGGTTAAATAACTTCTGGTAGAACACTGCAATCTTAAGCTGCATTATATATTGCCATATTTAAAACACTAGGAGCACATGTTACAGCTAATAGTTGGATTTAAAAAAGTTAGCATAGGAGGTTGCAATGTTGCTGTTTTTGTTTAGAATTCAAAAGTGCTATTAAGAGCATGCACCTCTTCTGACACTCCACTGACAACCACAGTGAGGTGTTGTGGAGGCAACTCTATAGATGCCAGCATGACTTTCAGCAGCCACAGAATTATAAAATTGCACGTATAGCAAACATCACCTGCAGTAATTGTTTTCACATATGACAATAGTCTTTTTGTGGTTTACTCAAGGTGTCAACCCTTTTTCATTCATCTGAATTTTTTTTTCAACGGTGGCTCGTGCCCCCAAGCAGCTCTTTTGATCTTTTTGAAAACTGTCAAGTTATCGCGTGACTCCATACAAATTGAATTCAATATTATTTGTGCAATGGGTTAATAGAATAGATACCAGGATGATTTGAAAGTCAAACAACCACTCCTGCCATTCACGTATCCTAGAGCCAAATCCTCTTGTTTGTATTATGAAGGTAAAAGCTACAGTGAGATTCTGAATTGAATAGTGAACACAAGTGCTTATTACAGAACTATTGTATATTAGAATTATATTACATCCATGTCATAAAGGGCAGTTTTAGCTATGATTGTCAGATCTTAACAGCTCTAAATAAAATCACATGCTCTCTAAATGAATATATATTTAGGTCTGTCACGATATCACTATATCATCTCACCATTCAATATATAAAAGCTAGAACAATGTATTTTGGGATTCAATATGCATCGTGTGTACAATTTGTTTGTAAAAGTGGAGAGATTTGAGGTATTTCTATTTTAATACGATAAGATTTGAGCAGCAAGAGGTTGAAAAAGTAAGTTCTGCTGCTAATTATTGGTTCATTCTGTTATTTATTTATTGCATCTCAGGGCTTTTAATGATACTGTCTATGTAAAATGGTTTACAATGATTATTTTTGCATTATTGTTATTGGATCAATGGCATAAAGTAGTTTCAATATAATAGTACATCTCTGTAGCGATATATCATGCTTCAAAATGTAATATTGTGAAAGGCCTATACATATTCAAGCTCCATAATGGCACGGTAGCTGGTTTAGGATAATATCAAAACCAGTGCTTTTCTAATAGTGCATGCAAGCGTACAAACCTTTCCGAGATGTCTTAAACAGACTTGTCAAGCTGGTAGACGCTGCTGTCAAATGGAGGACGAATCAGAGGTTGTCAATTGGATGCTGAGAAATGTCTGTCAGTCGCCTTGACGTTGGTCTCTCCATTGTGATTAGCGTCACTTGGTATTCCTGCGTGCGCGCCTGACGGCTGAGTGACTGGCGCTGAAGCTGCATCATAAGTAGGACCCTGTGATAAACACACAAATGATGCGGCTAACAGTGGGGTGTCATTACATGCATGTTACTGTGTAGTTGTGTCACAGGTCAATTCAACAAGAGGAGAGTGATATTACTGACTATGTATGGGGAGGAGGCCCAGACGTGTCTTCTGATTACTTTGACAACACTGCCACTTTCTGGTCAGATTGGTGTACTGTATATATTTACTAGTCACTGCATGGTATGTAATTCAGAAGATACAGTATTTTAAAAAGTGGATAATAACGCAGTATTTTTTCCAATAATATAAAATATATATATATAAAAACTAAATTGAGCATATTATCTTTAAAGGCCCTATTTAACACAAAACTGACTCGAAGCTTTTAGCCATATTATGTTACTGCCTCAAACACATACATGGAGTTGTGTTTTGTTTCATTCACACGTTTTAGTAACTCTTTATTATTAGTCTGTCCAAATCTTCAAAACCTAAAATGCTCTCTTCCACCTTGTGATGTCATGTAGTTGTGGTTTTCAAATTAACAGCTACCAGTTTCAGGGTTGAAGTTATCCAAATGGTTATAGTGAAGATGTATGAAGTTTAAAAACACAGTGGAGCACATCCTGCATTATCACATGATATCATAAGGTGGAACAGTTTCTGTCTGAGAGAAGAACTCAGCAATATGCAAGGTTTGAGTGTTAAACAGACAGATACTTTATTAATTCCAAGGAAAAGTCCAGTTTTGCTGTAGCAAACTGTTGCAGTTTCACAGGAGGACTGGTCAGGTAGGATCAGCAGATTCTGTCAGAGCAGTTTGAGGAAGAACCAAAGGTGTCCCTCCTCTGTGTCCTGCAGCATCACAGGTGTGTCTAGGTGGAACCAGGTAAACACAACAGGAAAGGCCTCACTCCTACCTTTTCTGGTGTTTCTGGTGGTGATGAAATGGTTCATTGCCTTAACGTGTTTCCTCTGGAAGATCTTCTCTCACATGTGTTGCCACATATGGTGCAAAAAGCATGTAGCATCTCAAATGTCCATAGCTAGCTTCTTTCCTTGTAGCCACAAAACAGCTTACCACTCTGTAGTCATGTGTGAAGGAAACGAAACACTACTTCACGGATGTTCTTGATGAGGAAACATAATATAGATCAAAAATAGCATAATATGGGCCTTATAAAGGATAGTTTCTTACATTCTGGGTATAGGCTATTTATAAGTTTAACATCCATATAATGTCAATATATGTTACCACATTAGCACCTTCATAATCAGTTAGCCTACTGATACTTTGCAGCTGCAAAGTTACTCAAGTTAGACTTTAATCTAGTTTTATTTTTAACACAACCTGACCAGAAGGATCTGACTTGGCAGGTTGGAACTAGAACAGGTGAGATGATTTGTGAGCTTAAACAAGTCTCTCACACATTAAATTACAGTCACAAGCTATCCATTAGTTAGTCACAAAATGTGTATTGTTCAAACAGATTTTGTATTTTATTTTATTTATTTATTTAGTCTGTGTGTGTCTGTATGTGCATTGTGTCGCCATAGTCTACGATATAAAACACCCGGCGTGTTGTCGCTGCATTTGTTATTTAGACTAACTTTTATTATATTTTAAATTTGATTAAGTTTTGTTAGTTTATACTATTTATTTTGTAGACTCCTTGAGGCATACACTCACAGTACTTTGAGCCCTCTGAGCACAGCTATACATGAAGCATTTAGCATGGGTAGCGAGCATGGATGTAGCGAGCAGGTGATAGCAAGCTAGCTTACATGTCTGGAATAGTTTCTTCTTTGTTGGCTTTAAAATACTGGTGGGGTACTTAGTGTTCCTGGCCCAAAACACAAACAGGAGCCTCTTGAATAATTTTGTTTCATATTATCAGTTGTACGTGTCACTTTTCTTTCTTGTTTCACTTCTCCTCACCTGAGAGTAGTGTACGGTTGTAGCACGCTGACAGACACGGGCTCGAGCAGAGGAACAGTGGAGGGCTCGTTGCAGATGGCAGCGCACATTTTTTATTCCTTAAACAGACACAAAAAGCAGCGGAGGGACCACGGCCTGTCTGCAGAATGTGCCGGGGAAGAGTAGGTACTTGGCACAAGTAGCAGAAACAATTAGCGTCACATAGGCAGAGCAGAGGCCCGGAGCAGCCGCGGGAGAGGGGGATAGAGAGAAAAACACGCGCTTCATTTTCAGTGGCGCGCATTCTACCATTACAGGTCCAGACATCCCTTCTTTCTTTTATAGTCTCAAACATTTAAAATGTGCTTCGTGTCGTAGCTCGTTTGTTTGAGATATTCCTGTTGGTGGCATGTTTTTGTTATAGGCCTAGTCTATTCTTCTTAGGCGAAGGAATAAATTTAGGGCCTGAGTGTCCTCCTAGAAAAAGTTTCCTTGAATTTACCCATGGTAAGTATGTTGCTTGCACTATTACAGTTTAAAAATGTCTACTGCAATCACAACTTAAACTGCATAAGCATGCCCTAAGGCTACAAGACACAAGATTTTCTCATTCTCAGCAGGCAGATGCCAAGAAGGCAGAACCACTGGAACTCACTGATTGAGCTGCAGAGGCTGCACCAGTACCATTATATGACCAGCACTACAGGTGCTCGGGTTTAGGTAGAGAGAACTTTTAGGTTTAAATCAACTGGATTTCAGCGTTGGAGCTGATAACCAGAATGAGAGGCTCAGGCTCTGCTTTCTAATGATCTCTAATAGATCTTTAGAACCTTAACACCAATATACATATATTGGCCATCACATTGGCCAATGTTTGTGTAGACTCTAATTAAGAATAATCAACAGTACAATTGTTAGTAGTAAGTACTAAGCTTCTAGCCTACTGGATTTGAACATATAAAATGACCCGACCACCACCAGATTGAATAAAAGAAATAAGCCTAGACCTACTGTGCTAGCTATCTTTGTGGATTTGTGGACTTACTTTCCAAAAAATAAATACATGTAAATGTAATCAATGTAATTCAACTAAGGCCTAGATGAAATGCAAATTATATCAAGTTTATATTGTTCAAACTATTAGTAACTGCTAAGGTTATGTGATGATGTGATGTGTTTAGTTTGAATGGTGTAGTTTAAACCTTATAGATGGTATTTTTATCATCATGTACAAGGGATTGATTGATTGACTATTGGAAATAAAATTCTCAGAGTCAATATACCATACTGGCTTGTCAAAGCCTGATCCTGTCAGATCTCAGAAGCTAAGCAGGGCTGGGCCTGGTTAGGACTTGGATGGGAGACAACTGGGAAAAACAGGTGACACAGGGTGGCGCCAACTGTAAAAAAAAAATGTTGCATGCAACAATGCAAAAAAAACAGGCCTTGTGTCCTTAAGCAAGGCACTTCACCCTCATTGCCTACTATGAAAGTGGTGGTTAGAGGGGCTGATAGTGCAGATTTGCAGCTTCACTTTTGTCAGTCTGGCCCAGGGCAGCTGTGGCTACAGTAGAATCTTACCACCACTGGGTGTGGACTGAATGAATAATGCTCTATAAAGCATCTTTGAGTGTCCAAAAAGTGCTATATAAAACTGATGCATTATTATTAATATAGTGTGTTACGGCCCCAGGCCTTAGTTCTAATATTTCTGCAGAGGTCTCTTGATTCCTGCTGCACGAGCCCTGGTCTGTGATTGGTGGGGCAAGTCGACGCCCACCTCACCTGCAGCCACCTCCCCCTATTTAAGGAGATTGCCAGCACCTGTTTGGGGCTACTGGCCTTGGTGGCCAGTATGCCATTTTGGTTTTGTGTTTGTGTGTTAGTCTAGTTCTGTTTTGTGCCTTTTTTGATTTGGTCACTCGATTCTGTTTGTGGGTTTATGTGGTTTAATTTGGGGAACTTGTGTTTTAGTTTAGTATGTGTCCCTAAGTTTTACCACTTGTTTTTTGTAAACCTGCGTGACCCCTTTTATGGCACAAAACTCTGTTTATTCTGTTGTTTTGTTTCTTAGTTTAGGTTATTTTCTGTATATTTTTAGTGTTTTGTTAATTTACCTTTACATTCCTGTTAATTAAACATTACTTAATTTATTCCATTTTACATCTTGGTTTTATTTTTGTTACTTCCCTCACCCCAAACGAGCTGGGTCGTAACAAATTGGGGGCTCGTCCGGGATTTGAACCCGGGACCTCTGGGTCGTAACATAGTGCAAAGCATAATATAACCAGTAGAGGACAGCAGAAACCTGAGGACCAACAGAGCACTTCAAACAAACCCCATATCCAACAAAATAGCCCAAATGCCTCTTTAAAAAAGTTTATCTCAGAGACAACACTGAGTGCACTCAAGAGCCACTTTAGACTGATTTTATTCTACAAATAATTGTTGTTAAATGGCATAGAAGATTAAGATAAGTAATGTTAAGTACACAAAGGGCCAACTTGTGACAAAGTTATTAACAACTCCCAACTATGTAAACTTTTTCCGAAAGGTGCACTTTCTCCATGGGGATATTATTGTTTGTCCTGGAATGTTCCAAAGTAGGGCTTTAAACATATATATTTGGCATTTGTTAAATTGTGAATTATATATCGCAATATAGTATATTTTGTGCAAGGTATATTGAATATACCTTGCACAAATACATGAATACCCCTTCATATTCTTAAAGTGAGGAGGTCTTTACAGATATGACTAATAACCTAAAGTCATGGATGTGACCTGTAATTGTAATTTTGTATGTATTTTATTATGAGATAATGTGGCTGGTAAGTATAAAATCAATGTGCTCAAACATGAATTGAGAAATGCTGTCAAAGGTTAACTAGAACAAACAAAGAATGTCCCATTTTCAGAGTAACCGGACTTAGTTTTTGCCTAGAAGTGCTGACCAGCAATCATAATGGCTGCATACATGGTGGTTTTATTCTGTACTGCTTTGGTCCTATTCTCAGGTCTGTATAAAGATATGCATTTGACTGTATATGCGTTGTCACAATACAAAATTTGTAAAATCGATTTCAGTGCTAAGGAATGGACTCAAAACCAATTCTGATACCAGAATGATAATTTTTAAAAAAACTCTGTTTAGACAATAAAATGTGATTTTCAACTTTAGCCTAATAATAGTACTTTCTTTTATATTACCGTGTAGTTTTATATCTGTGTAATCCCTAAATCAGTGTAACCCCTCAGTTATGTTCCATAGTGGTCCATGGGCGTATACTAGTCTTTGTGATCTACTTAAGATCATTCTAAAGCTATTCAGGAAAGGTTCTTTTATGTTCTGTGAATGTGACTTTTTTAGTATCGACAACTGCTCCAGTGAGTCTAGTTTTAATATTAGTTTTAATATTGATTTGTAATTTCACTACTTTTGACAATCCCATAATGCTACACAACAAGAGTCAAGGGTTTAAGGTTTTTTATTTGTCATTTACACATGCAAGAGAAACACATAAAATTTGTTCCTTCAGGCCCAGAGATTAAAAGATAAGATAAAAACACTAAAATTAAGTAATAAATACATGATGCATTTCTGTTACAATTCTGTTTTTGTTTGTTCTGTAGGTTTGGGATACTCTGCTTTCATTGGGAAGAGTCACAGTGGAGGCAAAGATGATCCAATACTGCAATATGTGGTCAACAACTCCTTAAGAGAACACCCTGTACTCACCAAACTCAAACTGGTAAGATACAAATGTGTATTAGAAAATGTATATACTAGAAGCTTTATTTTCATTTCTGTCTTGTAATTGGCATCACAAACTGGTAGAGGATTTTAAAGTTTTGTTACATTTGGATAGAATTACAGAGATGACCCATGAACCAGGTCAAAACATATTGGGTAGTGAGAAGATTTTGCGGTAAGTACCACATAGAAATTAGTGTTGTTTGTTATGATACTAAAATTTCAAACGCAATTTCAGTACAAAGGATTTGGTATTCAATACTGATTCCAATACCAAGTATGTTCCTTTATATTATGTGCATGTTATATCTGTGTAATCCCTCAGTCATTCAGGTAGGTTCCATAGTGGTCCACGGGTGTATATGAATCTATGTGGTCTGATACAGCTCAAGATCATTCTGAAGCTATTCGGGAACAGCTCATTTCTTTCTTGTGAATAGAACTTTTTTTAGTAGTTTTAATTGATTCTAGTCTCAAAAATTTAAATGCAAAATAAAATGTTTTGTTCTACCTTTACTACATCTTTCATTTATTTCAGAGAACTCTTGAAGATCGTTGGAGTCGTATGATGGTTGCAGCTGAAGAGGCTCAGTTTATGGCAAACCTTATCCGACTCATCAATGGAACCAAAGCTATCGAAATCGGTTAGAATACTGTACTTTATACTTCTATTAGCAAACAAGTGGGTAGCGAAAAGTAGTACTCAAGTAAGAGTAACGTTACTTCAAAATAATATTACTGGTAAAAGTACATAGTAAGAGACATAACATCTGATTTATGATTTGAAGTTAATCTAATTGTAGGGACAAAACGTTAAATAATACACATAATCTGGTCATTTCAAAGGACAGGCATAAAAATTATTATAATAATAAAAAAAAAACGAAGTCATATGGGAAGGAGCAGTGCAATAATCACAGTCATTTCATAATGTCAACATAAAGCTTTTGTCACTTATAATTACAGTAGGAGGACAGTAAGGGTATAGTTACACTTTAAGTATATTACTCAAGTAGGAGTAAAAGTATGTGGTCTGAAGCACAATTTCTTTAAAAATAAATACTCAAATAAATGTAGCTGAGTACTGCTCACCTCTGTTTGCAAACTTACACCTGGCCTAATGTGTAAATAATTTTCTTTTTTCCCTTTACTTGCAGGGTTGTACACTGGGTACAATGCACTGAGCATGGCCTTAGCAATGCCAGACAATGGACGTGTGGTTGGCTGTGACATAGAGCAGACCTACTATGAAATTGCTAAACCATTTTTCAAAGAGGTGTATAAAACAGTTTTATTTAAAAAATAATAATAACTATCATTAGTCAAATTATAGCGCTTTACTTAACTGGTGGGTTACCATAGTAGTAGATACTCCAGGCTTGAGAGTTTGAGGCGGAGAACTGTAATCTACAAAGTCCCCGCCAGATGGCAGTAGAAGTTAATCATTAAGGAACACAATTTTAACAATTATTTGACACACTATGAAAAGCTGATAAAGCATAACTCATTAACCCAAAGGTAAGTGGTTGTAACTTCATGGGAATTTCATCAGCACTGTCCACTCAAATTTCATCAACACTGTCCACTCAAATCATGGTCCTCGCATAAAAACTGTCCCTGTGGTGATCCTGAATGAATAAATCCATAACATTTCATTGTCAGGACTGGATATTATGATGATATTATGATACTACCCAATAAGCCAACTGCATTTTAGTTTGAATTATAACACTAATCACATTGATTTTTTTGCATTTTCTTACTGCCTGTGACAAGTTGAATCATTATATGTAAGAGAATTATTTTATTCTCAGTTCCCATTTTTTAGGGTTCAAATTTAGGCCTTCATTTGTTTCTTACATTTTAATTGTGTAAGAGAATTATTTTATTCTCAGTTCCCATTTTTTAGGTTTCAAATATAGGCCTTCATTTGTTTCTTACATTTAAATTGTGCTGAACATTTAGATAGAATTCTCCCAATGTGATGTCATGAATATGTTTTAGAACTGTCCTGTAATTTTCCTTTTTTTTCTTCTTCTTTTTCTAGTTTAACATTATCCTACAATATATTAAGTCAAAATGAGAGAATCATTAAAACCTGCCATACGCACTTTTATAATCCACTTTTATAATTAAATATTTATGCATATTATACATTTTACAAATCATTAAGACAACTGTTAAACCCCTAGATAAACCCCTAACTAGCAAACTACTTAAAAAAAAAAATGTTTATAGTTAATTTCAAGCTCTGACTATAACTGAGATGATATTTGCTATCATTTTGAATGCTTTGTGAGCTCAAGTCTTGATTGATGTGTGTGTCTGATCTCATTAGTGCAGCCATAGCACAGTGCCTATCTCGACCTGTCAGGCTGTCTTCACTAACTGCTGTACACAGGACAATAAAAGGTGTCTGCTCAGGAAACAGGAATGCGGTGCAAGTCAGGAAAATCAAGTTGTCTTACAAACAAACCGAGCTTCTTCTCCTTCCCCGTGCCATTTGTCTTTGTGCTTTTCCCTCCAGGCTGGTGTTGAACATAAGATCGAGGTGCGAATTCAGGAAGCAGTTAAGACTCTTGGTGAGTGAAAGTGTGTGTAAGTGACTAAATTCCATACACAGTCAAAGGTAGACTAGTACTGAAAGTACATAGTAATTTGAACAGGTATTATTAAAAAACACCAAAAAGTACAACATTTTTACCTTGTTCATTTTTACCTGAGTAGTTGTGTTTATTCATTTTCACAACTTTTTAAATTAAATGGTTGAATATTTTTTGACTATGCTGTCATGGTGACTTCTATTAGAGTTGTCAACAAGACTGTAGCCTAGTTAGCAGAATTTACTTTAAAATTACTGTTAAGATACTAAACAATACTAAAACCAGTATCACTTATTTTATTTTTCATGAAAGATTACAATTACTACTACTATTTGGTGTAGTAAATTCCATCCTATTGTTGAAAGTAGAGGTCTTGTATTGAATATTGAGTCTGATCCTTGATTTCTAAATAGGTTTTGAAATTTTAGTATCATGACAACACTAAAAATTCATATATATTTTTATATATATCATGTTTCTTTATACTCAGTATATTAATTTGATGTATTATATGTTTCAATCAGATGAGCTGATACAGGCCGGTGAATCTGGGACCTATGACTTTGTTTTTATTGACGCTGATAAGATCAACTATGACACATATTACGAGAAGTCACTAGAGCTGATCCGCACCAATGGGATTATAGCTATTGACAATGTAAGAACTCAACTCTTTACAACATTGCCTTGATACTAACCAAAATAAGTAAATAAATCATTAAAACTATGCTGTTCTGTGTCAGGTGCTGTGGAGTGGGAAGGTTCTGAATCCCGCTGAAGATGATGTCAGCTCCAAAGCTCTTGATGCACTGAATAAGAAGTTGCATAAAGACGAGAGGATCGATCTGAGCATGCTCACTGTGGCTGACGGCCTGACCATAGCAATCAAAAGGCCCTTATAGTAACAATCACCATAGACATTATACCCACAGAATTACTGCTGTTTCATTTCACAGGTTTCAGTTTCATGGTATGGGTGACGTTTTGACTCTTCAACACATGATGTAACTTTTCACGTGAAGGGTCTGTCAAATGCTTTTAGCCATGAAGATGTTATTGCTTTGTCTGAAATGATTCCCAGTATGGTATTAAACCTTTCTATCTTCATGGAAACTAAACCAGACTGAGTTACAGGTAAATTCTGTTAAAAGGAATCCCTGCTCACAGTCAGAATGCCTGTTTTTCTAGGTACTGTATGTTTGAGCTGCAATTGAATACATGTTAAGTAGAGTTGTTTAATGTCATACAGTACTGTGGAAGATTCCAGGCAGTGCAATGACATGTCCATAGAAACAAGCAGGTGATGGACCCCCAACCAAAAAGTTACATTGTGCACCTTTAAATTGTCTATAGCTACAGCAGAAGTTCTTATTTTTTTGTTCATTCTGAAACCCATAGATAGGTTATAGAATTTACATTCCAATGGAGGGCAGAATTTATGTAACTCTACTATTTGACGCTTCTGTGAAAAAATAATTTCACTTTGATTCGTAGTATTTTTAGTAAGATGTTCGACTTGATGCCAGTTTTTGTTTTGTTAGGATAGGCCTATATAAACCATATATATAAACCATATACCAGATCAACAAATTTCCAATCTGAATCTGAACTACAACAGTTTTTACCAAAGAATTTTGACCTATCCTCCAGCTCATATTACTCATTGACCTATAAAAGCATTTTCTGTTGGTTGAATGTTGTGCTGCTGATTCTGGAGAAGTGTCCTCTGATGCTGCAGTATAAACACCCACAGCTCCTGCAGCTGTCACAATGGCACTGAATGGGTCAAATGCAGAGGACAGCTTTTCCTACATGTGAGCAATAAAGTATACCTTGAATATGCTATTTTTTATGTTTTATAAATATTTTTATTAAGGAATCACAGTATATTCACAAGATATACAAATCACATTTTTTTTCCTTTTACATTTTTCTTATTTGCAAAACTACCAACTTAATAAGTGTCAAATCCAGATGTTATCAAAAATTTTAAAAGCTAAACAATTAAAAGATAATAATCATGAATAATTAATATCAAAAGGTAAAGAGGTAGAGGATGAGAAAGAAGAAGTAAGCGGGGGTCAGTCTGTCAGTCTAAAGGCTGGAAAGGAGGTTTTAATGATTTGCAGTATTTCATAAACAAACTCCATTTCTGTTTTTCTTCATTGTCCTTAGGTGCAATATTAATCTTTTCCAATGACTCAAGTTTTTTAAACCATTACACTTTTTTCTCTGTGCAATAGCTAAAATGTATGATATATTGCTTTCAGTTCCCTTCTACTCTACAACACAGACTACTACCATTGCTGATACTAAAAACTCCTAGAACACCTGATTATGATGGCACAGTATCTAGTACTCACACGTCACATCAAGAAGGTCCTGGGTTTTATTTGAGCAGTGTGGGACCTGGTGTGGAGTTTGCTTGTTATTTTCAGGGTGCTCTATCCTATCCCGTCCTATCACTAAAAGCATGTACCAAAGGGTCCCTCCAGAAATCCCCTAAAAATTTGATTCTCAATCTCAGTGCTACATTCAAATAAAGAAAGAAAAGCTTGTTGAATAAAACGAAAACGAACGAAGAACAGCTTTTAGTCTGCCTTGTTTGTCACATTTGCAAAGTAGTCCTGAGACATAAAGTCAATCCAAAGCTGAACCAGGATGTACAGCATACATAAACAAATTGCTATTGATTCTGACCTCCCTGGTAGGGTAACTGTATGTGCACTCTGCCTGTGCGTGCGTCACTGTTGTGCGCGCGGCTCCCATTTGACCGCTTCCTGGCGTTTCCCCTGGTCAGCACCTCGGACAGCGACTATGTGCTGCGCGAGCGAATAGGGGCTTCTATAAAAGCCCACGTGAATCTTTTCTTCAACGGGATTTCACACTATAAACCTACGTATACGACGCACATCATGGACCCCATAATACCGCATAGGAGAAGCGAGCATCTGCAGCATCAGATCAAACGCGCGGGAACAGACACGAGCAGGGGACTGGATTTGGAGCGAACCGCATCCACCACGAGAATGAATGAGAAAGACTTGCTTCGTGGTCTTAACGGTCGTCTCGCGGGTTTCATAGACAAGGTGCACCAGTTAGAACAGCACAACCAACTACTGGAGAGGGAGATAAGGGAGATTCGGGGGAGAGCGCAATCCGTCTCGTCTTTGGAGGAGCAGTACGGGCCGGAGCTGAGGCGGTTGAGGCAGCTGGTTCGAGACATAACTCAACAAAAGCATCAAATTGAACTTGAGCACTGCAATTTGGAGGAGGAGCTTTGCGATTTAAGAAAGCGCCACGAGAAGGAGGCGAAGAGCAGGTCGGACACTGAGCGCGATATTACGGTCATAAAGAGAGAAATAGATGACGCATATCAAGCCAAACTGCAACTGGACAAGAAAGTAAAGGTTCAGGTGGAGGAACTGCACTGTCTCAAAAAGAGCCATGAGGCGGAAGTGTCTGACATGCTGGAGGCCATACAAAACACGGAAGAAAATTATAGAGCGCGCGAATTTGGGAGCCCCGGCGTTACTGCGGCACTCAGGGAAATCAGGACGCAACTGGAGAGCCACGTGGGTCGTGACGCACAGCAGGTAGAGGAAACCTTCACATCCCAGTTCGCGAAGTTGACAGAGGCAGCCGAGAGTAGAAGGGAATGTCTGAGAGCGAGTCAGCATGAGATAAACGATTATAGGAGGCAACTACAAGCTAAGGATGTGGAGCTGGAGAGCGCTAAAGGCACGAAGGAGGCGCTGGAAAAGCAACTCCGTGAAGCAGAGGATCGCCACAAGCACGATCTCCTGCATTACCAGGTAAAGTCACACACTAGAAGTTTATGAGAAGATACGGTGGCCTGGAATGAACTCAAATATGTTTTTCTTCTGCCCCAGGACACCATTAAACAACTTGAGAACGAGCTCATAAATTGTAAATTTGACATGTCTGGTTACCTGAGGGAATACCAAGACCTGCTAAATGTGAAGATGGCGCTGGATGTGGAAATACTGTCCTACAGGTAAGACGGGTTCATGCAAATACAGTGCACATATCTCAAATGACTTTTTAATATAGGTATATTCACGATTTGCTCTATATTTCAAAGTTCATCTCGTCAAAGTTATAGCTCACAGCCATCCAGGGAACTGCTGCTTTGTAAAAGGCTTTTTCAGGATGAGAATGAAATTATATAAAACAGTGCACTGAGACTGGTGTAAACAATTTAGAGCCTTTAACGATGTAAATTATGATGGTGCTTATGTAAAACCTTTCATAATATGATTTTAATATGAATAACATATAGGTATTCACAGTGTTGTCTTGAGTTTATGATGAATCAATGAAGCTAACTGCTCAATATTAAACATCAGATGTTTATAAACATTACATCACGCCTGTACCAATAAACAGTTAGGTTGTGTACATAGTGTTTTTTGTTCTCTGCATTTGACCCATCTTTCAAAGATGCTCTGACACCGTGTCAGGAGCAGTGGGTGGTGAAGAGCTGTGCCCAAGAACCTGTCTACTACAGTAGGTCTTGAACAAAGCTTGATCAGGACTTTCTTGCTGAAGGGTTTGTCAGAAATCAGAATTGTGGTTAAAAGTGTTTTTTCTTCATGGTCTATCCAAATGGAGGAAAAATAAAACATAATCTACTGCCATATTAATGAAGACATAATGTATTTTGAGGGTATTTCATATTTTACCTTATAAATTGCAATATTGATAATGGTCTAATAATAGAAATGGCTCCTTCCTTTTCTTCCTTTTTCAAAATTACAGAACTGAGAGGCCTTGAATTAGATGACATTTCACTAAAGCAGCAGATTGTAAATTTTTTATTTTTAGAAATGTCCCAGAGCAATTTTTGTTCATTGTGACCTGGAAACAGATTTATATATATTTTTTTTACATAATCACAAGTAAGAACTGAGCAGTGGGTGGATAAGAGGAAGGTGAAAACAGACATTGTATTGTATGTAATGTAATGTATGTATCATTCAAGCTTCAAATAGGTTACATTAGGTTATTTTATTTGACATTTCTAGTTAAATAACACATTGGAAAACATGTGCAAGTAGCTTGAAGTGCACCATGAAGCATAAAAAAATACATTTTGACACTGTGATAAATAACACTGTGATAATAAACAAGCAAAAAAAATTAAGTTGCTAAAAATTTCAGTTTCTTACAAAGGGCCTCAAGGACAGAAAGGTCACAGTTCACAGTTGCAGGAGAATGTAGGATTTTTTTTAACCTGCATGAATCCATCAAAATACATCTCAAATTAAGACAGTGATGAAGGAACACTGTTAAAAGCTCATAAAGGAAGATTTTACATATGTCTCCTTTGACATATGTTCACTTATTATCTGTCATTTATTAGTATCTCTGTTTTCTTGTAGGAAACTTCTGTGCGGTGAGGAAGCACGGCTCTCCTCTGTGACGGACAGCCCTGTGTCTCTGCCCTACATCTACCACCAGTCTCCAGTCTACACTCTGCCCTCCATCAACAGACCAGGAGGCCCTCACCGCCGCCCCGAGCCCCAGTACAAGTTTGTGGAGGAGATCATCACCGAGACCACAAGGGAAATCATCTTGTCCGAATATGAAGATCCTGAAGAGACACTGGTGCTGCCAGGGCAACTGTGCAGCAAAAGAGGGAGCGAAGAAGAAAGTGACCATAGTAAAGACAGTAGACAGGAAAATACTGAGCAGGAGTGTGACAGTCAGCAGGATAACGTAAAATCACAAGGAGGTGAAGGGGAGGAGGGATCTAAGGGAATTGTAGAAAATGATATTGGTGACAAGGTTACAGGGGAAATAGAAAAAGAGCAGGATTTAAAAGAAGTTAGCGCACAACTTAAACATGATTTGAAAAAGGACGGGAATGTCACAGATGAAAGTAACACGTCTTCAGATAAGGTAAGGTAAGATGCGTTTGGGTTTATTCCAAGAGTTATAAAGTGGTCTACTGGGAGCAAAAGGAGCTACACTGAAAGCAAAAATTATGCAGCTTTTGGTTATAGACTTGAAACTGAACAAAAAATAATGTAACACTCATCTTGAAATCTAGATGGCAAATAATAATGCACTGTTGCAAAAGCACAAGAGAATAGGCGAGTTTCCAAGAGAGAGAAGCAAACTATCTATGCAGGGCAGAGGACACTGTGAAAAGCAATATAATGCCTGAATGAGTACATATTTACTATCAGCTTCAAAATATGAAATGCATAATTGTATGTAAATAAAAATCAGGAAGTTTGCATGTTTCAAAGATTGTGTAGCAGTCTGTTAATAAATTAATAAAAAAAACTATTGAAAGATGAGTTTGTCATTGAAATCAATACACTCCCTAATGATTCTGCCTTATAAGATTCGAGTAAAAATAAGTAAAAATTATGTAAAATCATTTATTCAGGTGCAAATGTTGGATGTGTTACATTACACTGGATGCAAATAGTCCACATTCAATAGAATGAAAAATAATTTTGGTACATATGCTAGCTGTAGTTATTATGGCACACACCAGGTAAGATAGAACTAATCTTTGAATCCATCGCATGAATACTTGATAATAATACCATTACTCAATTATTTATTTTCAAGACTTTATTGAAACCTTATACATAAGGACCTCCAAGACATTGATGTGGGTGTGACTGCACCCAGTACAGAAACTTAGAAGCAGCCTTTGTCTCCCTTTACAAACATTTGGCATTGTTGTGTACAATGACTTATTCCCACTGGGTGAAAGAATAGTTCTGCTTGGCCAGCCAAGATTTCGCCCTGACCTTCTGAGTAAGCTTAAAGCCAAACCTCGAAACTATCTAGTTTGAGGAAAGAGGCCAGAGTGGAGCAGAGCGTGCCCCTGTGGCTGATTCAAACAGAACACTACAGAGCTTTAGTGTACACAAAGACAAGGGCAAAGTAATAACATACTGGAGTAATGCTGTGGACAAGACACAGGAATATCAGATGTCACGGTTGCAGACAACAGACTGTAAGAAATAAAATGGAGTGGTTGAAAATACCAATAAACGAGACAACAGCACTGATGACAGGGAAACTTATGTATTGAGTTTATGGCAGTGCTGGACACACACAGTGGCGTGATTCATAAATAATATCAACAGTTGATCTAAAAAGGTAAAAACAGGGGTACAGAGACCAAAATAAGTGTAAATCGTACAGATGATTGGAGCTATAGCCTTGAACCCTCCTCCTGCTCAATCTCTTGCTGGTTGAAGTTGGACATACTTAAGGCCAGATTCTGATATTCCTTAGTCCCTTTCAGCATGTGACAGTTTAGGCCTCCAGCTCCAGGCCCAGCCCCAGTTTGTGTCCTCCAGCGTTGATGTTCTTTCCATCCACGAGGGCTGACAGGGTGAGCTTCACACCTATAAACACAAAACCATGTTGAGAACGGCAAGTTTACACATTCCCGTTTTTCACAGTAAACCTTGCTGTTAAATTGCTTTGTAGGAACAGCAAGAGAAGAGTTTGGACTACTGATCTCAGCTGAAAATAATGTACATTTCTCACTCTTTAAACTAGATATTGGGTGCAGTGTGAGCCACAAATATTACCACTGATGCCACTTAATCTCAAATGGAAATGCAATCAGGCTCTCTATATAGTATTTGAGTCCAATTTGGTCCTATATTACGCAAAACTGACTCTTGTGAGCTTTTAGTCATGTTATAATATTGTTTCCTCAAAACTATACTTGGAGTTGTTTTGTTTCATTCACACATGTTTAGAGTAATCCTGCACCATTAGTATGTCTACATCTCCAAAGCTCAAAATGCTCTGTTCCACCTTGTGATGTCATGAAGCAAAATTTTAATTAACAGCTACCTTCTACTGTATGTTTTATAAATCATTTGAATAATCTCTACAGAACAAAGTGGAATATTTCCTGTAATACCACATGACATCAAAAAAGGTGGAACAGAGTGTTTTCAGTTTAAGAGAAGAACCAAGCCTAAATATGCAGGGTGTTTGTCTTTAACATGTGTGAATGAAACAACAAATGTGGGTAGGTTTGTGATGAGGAAACATTATAACAGATCAGAAAACAGTTTAATATAATCTTTAAAGCACGTTTTGGTATTGGCAGTGCACTTTTTGAGGTCTATCAAACCACAAAAAGTACTTACAGATCATGTGCAAAAAAACTTAGAAGGTAGTATTAATAAATCAGTGTTATTGTTACATACCTGGTCTAAGAGACTGAGTGTAGCCAACACCAACCAGGCTATTGTTGTTCACTTTAGCCTGAAATGAAACAAAATAAAATTGTTAAATTCTTGTACTTTCACACATCAAATCAAAAACAGTGTCTCTCTTTTCTTACATTGATAGAGGCATCCTTGTCCAACTGGTATTTAGCTGCAATACCAAAGCGTGTGCTGTTGCTTCCAGCGGTCCATGACAGGCTAACTGCTGTCTCCAGAGTATCGTTAACCTTCTGGTAGATTGAGCCACCAAACTCTGCTCCATCATTGCTGTATACACAGGAAAATAATATGGTTTCACAAATTTCACTTAAAAAGGTGCACCATGTAATGTTTTGGTTGGGGGTCCGTCACCTGCCGTTTCTATGGACATGCCATTGCACTGTCTGGAATGTTCCACAGTATGACATTAAACAGCTTTGCCTTACATTTATTAATTTACAGGTAGTTTTATAGCTCAAAAACTGCTAGAAAAACAGGCATTCTGACTGTGAGAGGAGTTGCAGATCTAACATGTAACTTGGTCTGGTTTAGTCTCCATGATAATTGAAAGATGCCATAAATGTCATACTGTGAAACATTCCAGACAAACAGACAAAGTAATAACATCTCCATGAAGAAAAGCATTTGACAGACCCCGCACCACAAAACAATGCAAAAAAACAAAAAAACAAAAAAAAACACAAATACAAATACATGCATGACAATATAAACCAATGGTGAACTTACACATTGGTGTGCAGCTGGAAGTCCCCTGTCTTGTAACCAATGGCGAAGTTGTTCTGGCTCATTCTGGACTTAGCGGTATCGAAGGTCATCTGGTAACCAGCTAACCAGCCCTCATAACCGACGACAGCGGCGCCGTGGATGGTGGGACCGGCGAAGTCAAAGTCTACGTCACAGCCCAGGTTCACATACTCGCGCTTGTATGCGGTCTTCACTTTGCCACTCTTTTTGCTGTGAAGAACATAGACTGTAAATAAATGGATTTAGCTAACCTCGTTGCAAAATAGGAAATGAACATGGGGGCGCTTCTGGTTCCATCGACTTTGGCTCCTATTGACTTTACATTGAAAAATTGTCACCTCTCTCTGGACAACTTCTGCTGTGAGCCTCGTCATTTTGGTATTTAAATGTTCATATTAACCCACCACATGATCTTGATATTTTTAATTTGCCATTTTGTTTGTAAGTAAATTCCTATTCCTAATATGGAACTGGTTCCAAATTCACTCCTATAACCGCTCGCATCATCAGCTTCATTTGACTGCAGACAAACGCTATGGGTGATGTCACTCTCCCTTAGTCCACTTCTTCACAGTGTATGGTGAAGAAATAGCAGAGAAAATGTACTTAAATAAAAAGCAACCATTTACTCTTATGAAATTGGAATTATATGAGCCAAAGTCAAGACAAGGAGACTAGTTCCATATTGGGACTGCATCACATGGCCAGGAGCATGTGCAACAGAGATCATGTTACAAGTATTACTCAGACAGAAGAGCACAAGATGGGTAGTTCAGTATGCAGGCTGAAAATACAGATCCCATAGTCACGATTTAACACAGACACTTACCCGGTGTTTGGTGAAAAGGTAGTGTCAAAAGTCAACTTCAGTCCCTTAGCAATCTGTCACAAAAAGCAAAAATGTATACTGTAAATTTGAACTACATTATGTTGGCATACAACCATATTTAAAACTGAATTGGGGCACTTACCTGATCTTCAATCGTGATTTCTGTCCCTAAAGTGTTGTCAGTGTTCCATTTCTCAGTGAAGGTCAAACCATATTCTGCCCTCTTGTATTTTGTTTCCAGGGTGCCAGCCACTTTGCTGGTATCAGTGTTAGAGGAACCAGATGTTTTGAATTCCTATAAGAGAGTTTTGAAGAGGGACAGACAATCTTAAATGTTTTTGCCATGACATAGTAAAATATATTAGACAAAGCAGAACATGGAGAGGTTAAGCTGTCCACCATAGCTATGTGAGAATGAGTTTAATGAGACAAATATAAGCCAAGGTAAGAAGTCAACGACAGAATCATTGAAATATTTAAATACCATTATAAACAATATTAAGACAATTGAACAATAAAAACAAAATCACTTTACCACTCCACTTGCTGACTTGGTCTTGACATCAAGTTTCACCAAGCCAAAGCCTAGAAGACAACAGAGTCTTTACACGAGGTTCAAAGATCATGCCATATATGAACACATCAGTGTGCAGTGTACCATAGCCTTTGTTGAAGATGTCCTTGGCAGCCTTGCCCAGGTCAGCATATGCAGGAGGCACTGCCATTGTGTCTGAAACAGCCATAACAAGCGTTACAATAAGGTTTTACACTGTACAGAGCAACTACAGCAAATAAGCACAGTCAAGTCAAAATAGTCTGGAAAGAGAGGCCTCTTAAACTTAAATACACCACAGTTAAATCCAAAGCACATTGACACTCGTGCTATTGCAATATTCTCCAGTGAAGTGTTTCCGGGTGTCCGGCTCTTCTGTCAGGAGAAAGGACAGTGACAGAGGAGCCATGTTGGCGCAGCTCCGTAAGCAGTGCCCTGGCAGTTATTAACCCGTTTCTCCACATGAGGTGCCTGGTAAAACCAGGCGTGGCAGGACACACGTCTGTCTTCATTACTCAAATGTGTTCATTACCAATCCAATTGAACAGCTACAAGAAACATACCAATGTCAACTACGGGTTAGACAGCGCACAGCCACACGGTCAAAAAGGCCAAGAAAAGACAATCTAATTAACTACTGCTTTAAGACAATTGTAGACGCTCATGTGTCCAGTTATTCGATATTTGCACATGTGACAGAGTGCATGCTAAGTTGAGCTGGCTAAGCTAACATGCTAAAGTGCATGGTACCGGCGCCGGTAGCGCACACGGACGGGTGGCCTGGTTTATAAAGTACACTCACAGACATAAGGTTTAAACTGGAGCTTCTTACCAGTTGAAAATGGAGGTAAGTGCGTACGAAAGTGACTTTATTACAGATCTTCCTCACACCGCACGGTAGAGGTAGGCGTCACCGGTTGGAGGGCGAGCTGAAGGAGACTGCGCTGCAACGCTCTCACTGCTATCACATCCAGTGAAGGGCCCCGGCTGGCCCACAGGCTGGCCACGGGGAAGCCTGAGCACAAAGCTTTAAAGACATACGATCATAATATTTCATGGAGCATTCGTTCCATTTGGTCAAGGCATAGGATAAAGCCAAGACCACTTTCCCCGTCATCATGTTCTATTTGACTCTCGTATTTGGTTGGTCCAGGTCAGTAGAACACTTAAGGTAGGCTTAATTATAATCAGTGTTGGGAAGGTTACTTTTAAAATGTAATCCCCTACAGATTACAGATTACATACCCCAAAATGTAGTTTGTAACGTAATCCATTAAATCACTTAAAGTGAGTAACGTAATCTGATTACTTTGGATTACTTGATATTGTCATGTTTTTTTTAAACGACATGAATGTAGCAACCACATCCTGAAAATTCTTGTTTGTTGTCTTCAAATGTCTGAGCCCAAGTCTCCATGAATAAGCAACTGTTTGCTGTAGAGAAACAAAGACCATGAGATCTTAATATAAGAGGTTTTGTCTGTTAAAAGACAGTAACAAGATCAGACTTTCCTTCACCAGATTAAAAAATATTATTGATAGAGAAATTATTTTTTATATGAGATCACCTTAAATTATGTCAACCTACTGTTAGGTGTCATGTTGTTTAGTTCTGGTTTAGTCCTGATTTTAGACCTGGTTTAGTCCTGATTTTTAGACCTGGTTTACTCTTGATTTTAGACCTGGTTTAGACCAGGTCTAGACCAGGTCTTTAGTTCTGGTTTAGTCGTGGTTTAGTCCTAGTTTAAACCTGGTTCAGTCCTGCTTTAGTCCTGGTTTAGTCCTGGTTTAGTCCTGGATTAGTCCTGGTTTAGTCCTGGATTAGTCCTGGTTTAGTCCTGGTGTTAGTTCTGGTTTAGAGGCGCACAGGAGGAAGCGCGGTTTACGCGAGAAAACACAGTCCACACGCGGCGCACGAGACGGCGGTGTCCGCGCTGTAACTACGGAAGGAGACGTGGTCCGCGGGTTGTCAGGTTGATGACGATGATGAAGGTGTGTGTTTTTGTGTGTTTGTGTGTGTTTGTGTGCACGTCCACTCATGTGGCAGGTCATTATATGACAGTAGAGCAGATATTATGAGTCTATGCAGGTTGTTTTCACCAGCGCCAGTAGCTCCTGTTTCACATTTAAGTTGTAGGCGATTTTATATTAGTTTTTTTTATATATATATCTCACATCGGGAGAAGAATTTCCAAGACACAAATGCGTTTTTACCAATGCACTGCTGCTTCCACTGTGTGACTGACACCGCCAACTTTAACATGACGTTTACATCGCTATTTATTGCGCGCGTTCTGTTTGGGTTTCCGGCAATGAGTGGAATTACCGAAATAAAAAAATAAATAAATGGGATGTAGCACAAAATGTGAAAACAGGAAAATACCGCCTTGTAATCCACTTATTTCAGCAAAGTAACTGTAATCCAATTACCACTTATTGAAACAGTAACTGTAACGGAATACAGTTACTCATAATTTGTACTCTGATTACGTAACGGCGGTACATGTAATCCGTTACTCCCCAACACTGATTATAATACAGCCTAGTAAAATATCTGCACAGGCTGAAAAGACAGGCCTTTCCTGTTGAAAGCATAGACTGTATAAAGAATATATGTATATTTATGTATATTTATATTTATATACATATTTATAAATATACAATCTGTGGCTGAAACCCAACCCCATCAGGAGTGGCATTGCTGATGCAAGACAAAACCAACACACAGATGCTCTAGAGGCCCCAGTTCTCATTGCAGGACACAGTGCCAGAGTATATCAATTTATTATACACAACACTGGAATTGCTTGCACAAGAGTCTGAGTGAGCAACAGGGCAAATATACACACAATGAATCACTAATACCATATTTATAAAATAAAGCAACACCTATATTAACCATAAACCGTATATATTGTTTTTTTTTTTTACAGTTTATGGTATTAACATACCCCACATGCAAAACCAAACCAATAGCCTACATTTAATATATATAAATTATAATGTAATATTTGCAAACCTTAAATAGCCTTAAACACTATAGAGCTTACAAATGTTAGCAGCTTTCCTTTCAGGATCATTGGGCCACATAAAAGTACCAGACAAGACATGACTAGTCTATTGATAAATATGCTGATAGTTTGTCACTGTTTGTGCTACAGATCAGAATCAGCAGGTTACAGTCATTATCGTTGAGCCAATGTGCTGTACAAGACATCCTCTTCTGTAACTGCAACCTGGGGAACAGAAGAACAAGTTGAGCAATTATGTTGTCATTTGACAAATTTTTTGGAAACTGAGTGACAAAAATGTACCTCTTTTGAACATTGCCGTTTCATGAAAGTCACACTGTTATACAATACTTCATCATCTTTGGCAGCATCTGTATTCTGTAAAAATGAACAAGCCCAGTAACTTAAGCTTTTATATTTGTAAGTAGTAATCAGTGTTGGAAGAATTACAAAATTTTGTCACTTAAGTAAAAGTACCAGAGCAGAAAAAAAAATTTAAATAAAAGTATAAGTAAAATAGACATAAGTAAAAGTACTGAAGTATCAGTTTAAAACTGTACTCAAAGAGTTAAAAGTAAAAGTATTTCATTCAGATTTTGAGATCTATCTTCAAATGTAGTGATATTGACTAAGATTTATGCTGAATTTTGTTCAGCAGAAAAAAACTGAAACAGTTTTTTTTATTCTAGCTGTTTTGTTTGTTTGTTGTTTTATTTGTGTTTGCTACGACTATGTTAAAAATAAAACCCTCAGACTTTTCAGCAGGTTTCAGACAATAATAAAAAATATTTCACTTTTCAGTTCTGTTCAAATATGTAGTGGAGTAGAAAGTAAAAAGTATACACTTTAACATGTACATAAGTAAAGTACAGATATCTTTTTTTTTTTTTTTTTTTTAAGTTTTTTGGGTTTTTTTTTTTGTACAGTACATCACTACTTTTACTTTGCTACATTCCACAACTGGTAGTTATATAATTTGTTATTACTAACCTGGTGTGATGCTTGCTTTGTTGTGACATTACTATATACAGGGTTATCTACACACTGCAGAGAAAGTAGCCAACACTATAATACCATATTACTAGCAAGTACATACCATCAAACACACAACACAGGAAAATATACAATAAAAGCTAAACTTTGAAAATGCGATCTGATTTTTCTTTAAAATTTAAATTTCCTATGGTCGATTACCTCTGGAGATGATGACGATTTGCCCTTAGTCTCTTTCACTATAAGTAAGAAAATGGTTTTGTAATTTAATCAACAGTGAACAAAATATGAGCTCTTTTAAGTACAAACTTACTTTTTCTCTTCAGTGTGCACCAGGCAACCAGTGATACTATTATAATAAGAATCAGCAAACCCAGTGCAATGGCAGCTGCTATAAGGGTATCAGACATACTATGAAGAAAAAATAAATAAAATCACCCTCTTATAAATATAAATTTAAAATATACACTATAGGTCAAGAGTTTGGACACACCTTCTCATTCAGTGTTGTTTTTCTTTATGTTCACTACTATGTAATGGGAAGAATACCTTAATAATGTATTTAGTTACAGTTTATTTTGTATATTCTGATACATGGTCCAATCAGTGTAATGTATTCTGAATCTAAATATTGTAAAGCAGAGTTATGCACATTGTAGTGTATATATAAGATGAAATATTAAAAACAGCTTTTTATTTGGTTCATTGTGTTCAGCATTTCCTATCAGTAATTCGAGAAGGAAAAACTACACATGCACACGGTATATGATCAATGTTTTCAAAATTTTTTCACTATTTATGTGCAGTTAGAAGCCTAAATTGTGTGATCAAGCACCATCATGTATTCCTTGATTTTTAAAAGTATACTATCTATCTAGCTAGCTTTCTATTCCACATGTGTTTATTGGTGTTGGTTTATTTATAGTTTTGGTGCCTTCACAGAATCCACAATGTAAAATTTCATGAAAATAAAGACGAAACATAAATGAAAAGATGTGTCCAAACTTTTGTAAACTTGGCATTGACTGACCTTATGCTTCCAGGTTCAGGAATAGATGTAACTGTTGACATTATTGTAGTAGTGGCAATTGTAGCTGATTAATAATGGAAAACATACACTTTACATGCATAGCAAAAAGTGCACTATAATTTTTGGCTGTACTTACTAGTGGTTGGCCTTATAGTTAGATCTAAAAACACAGGCATCTGCAGGTCTCCGAAGCCACACCAATACCAGCCAATGTCATCAGCCTTCAGTCCAGTCATGGTAACGGCAAACACCCCAGCGTCACGAGTGTCTATGCTTATCTGTGCCTTATTTAATATTCCAGATGTATGTATGCAACGACCACCAAATCTGCACCACGTTTTTTGATCAGAACCATTGCACTTGCATTGAATAGTTATTTGGTCATCGAAGTATCCTAAAACCCACTGAGAATCCACAGACAAGTTTGATTCAGCTACAAAAACAAATGAAACAAAAGAAAGAAAAAAATGGTCATGCATTAAAAAAGGATCAATAAGTCTTTTGAAATGGCTATGCAATATATACATTTGGGATGGGACAATAAATAGTAATATCATTTATTGTGATAAAAAGGGTAGACAATAATCGTTCATGGGACATTTTATATAATCGTGATAATTGCCAACAAAGATAAAGGCTATTATAGCGCCAAAATGTGTAAAAAACCTACTTATTCATCATAATCTCCGCTAGATCATGGTTATTTTCACTTATAACAAAAAACAATTACATTAAACCTGAAACATGGAACTTATTCATAACAATAAAATTATAATTATTCATATCAATAACATTTTAAACTGTCATCAACTATAATAATTACTGTGATATAATTGTGCCTAATACACACTGTACTAAATCACAAAACAAGAGTAAAATGTTTTCCCCATGACTATAAAAGCATCTTACCTTTTCTGGTGACTGACAGTCGAAAGGTCTTACCATCGTCTGTTCCTGCTTTTTCAATTATACACCAATAAACATCAGAATCATTCAGTTCTAGATTCTTAACAGTAAAGGTAACAATTCTTTGAACTTTGTCATCATAAATAGAATACTTTGTTGAATTTTTGTCCTTTGAACGGATTTTAGTTTTGCAGTTGTTCCAAGAAGCATCCCTGCACAAATATTTCACGTGATCTGTGTACGCTGCCTCATAATGACATGGGATGTGGACAGTGCCTTCAGCTTCTATCATTATATGACCAACTGTCTCTAAACTGTTGATGCCTGAAATGAAAGAACATACCATTGTCATTTTATATAGATTACATAGATTAGATAGATTAATCAAATAGATAGATAGACAATGATAGGAAGAATATTTTGAAGATGTATGTAGTTGCAGAATACTGAATAATGTCATTTGTATTGTATTATGATACATGGACAAATATTGGGATACTTTCACGCAGCGTTGCTGTAAAGGTCAAGTTAGCTCTTATATACATTAACACGCAGTTTATGGCATTTAATTGTAAGGTTGCGCTTTTATTTTGATGACTTCCGGTGTGAACGAAAGTGAAGGAAAAAACGTTAGCTTGTTATAAAGATACGACGCATAGTAAACATGGCAACGTTAATTGTGAAAATCAAAACAACGGAGAAAAGTTATATAAAACAAAGAAAAGATTGCTACAGTCGACAGGGGAACAAGGTTTGTTTGACTTGTTAATGTATATTTGAACTTCTTGTCACTTGTATCAAATTAATGTTAAATATGGATAACGGTTAAGCAATGTAATGAGCTAGTGATGCTGTAAACGTATGGTAATTGCTGTTATTTTGTTCTTGTCTAGCTCTTACGTTGGTTCTATAACACGGCAAGGAAAGATTAAAAGTCATTTAACCATCAGTTCTGGCCTTCTCAGTTCGACTGGATGCATTTAAATTATAGTGTAAAGATGCAGCATCGGATTAAAAACTGCACTGTGTTCTGCATTTCATGTCACTAATTAGAAAAGGAAAAATTCTGTTATTTATTTATTGGTACTGCCATGTATTTGTTTGATTTTATAGAAAAGCAACTGTATTTTAAATACCACCAAATGATAGAGTAACTGTACCAGAATACTGAGAATACTGACTATTTCATATTCTCAGTACATGTTTTCAGTTCCTTCCCAACACTGTACACAGATAAATAGAAGTTGAAATGTTCCACTCCTTAATTTGTTGATTGTCGTCACATTTTACATAAAACTATTTGCACACACATTACATATTCTTATTTCTTATGTTAACAGAATGCTTATTAAACAACATATATCTTAATCTCCTTTTTTTAAAAATATAATTCTCAGTTAACTTTTGTATATATACTGTGTGTATGTTTTCTTTTTGTTCATAGTCTTATACCATTATACCATCGTTATACCATAATCTTTAATCTCATCACTGTCCAATCCATATTTCCTCCATAAACTGTTACCTATCTGTTTTGACCATACTCCTTACAACTGTACAACTCACCCTTATGTAACGGATAACCATATGTCCTGTCAATCATCATATCATTATTACACTGTTTTCTTATGACCTCTTGTACAAAGCTGTGTATTTTATTTTGACTTGTATGTCTACATTTATATAATTATGCCTTATGTAACACCTCTCTCTTGCTATCTTTTTTGCTACTTATTTAGAATTTATTATTACCATTTATATTTTTTCCTCTTTGTTATTATAATATATTGTGATGTGTGAGTTACTGTGTCCAAATTTCCTTTGTGGAAACTGGCTCTTTTTTGTAAGACGTATAAACAGATAGACTGACAGCTAGACAGATAGCTAGATAGATAGACAGATATTTTATTTGTTACTCACCAGAGAGTCCAGCACAGATAAAAAAGAATGTTACAAAAGTAGCCATTGTGAAAAAGTGAAGTCCCAGAGAAAGTGCACCAGTTTAAGAGCAGGTTCAGTACTTCCGTTTTCTTCGTTTTTTTGTTTTTTTTTTTTTTTTTTTATTATTATTATTATTACCAAACGTTTTTAGCATAACAAATAAAAAACAAACATAACAGGTCCAGAACAAAATTAAATAAATGAAAGATGAGCATTAAACTCAGACAAACTTAAAACAACAATATAACTTCACTGCTCAGTGGTCTATATATAACTTAACAAGGTGGCTTTCAGACCAGATACGATTGTTTTTCAACTTCCTTTTTCTTTTTATGTCATAACAGATTAACAACTCAGACACTGACCAAAAATTGTTCTCTTTGTGGTGTTGTGAAATGCTGTGTTTTCCTTCTCTCATACAGAAAATATTCTGCTCCACCTTCTGGTGTCATGTGGTAATAAAGGAAATACTCCAGTGTGTTTTTAAACTTAATACACCTTCATTAGAATAATTTGGATGATTCCATCCCTGGAATTATCTATCTCTACTGAACAAAATAAAGGTACCTGTTAACTTGAAAACTACAATTTCATGACATCACAAGGTGAAACAGAGCATTTTGAGCTTTGGAAATGTAGAAAAACTAATAATAAAGAGCTGTTCAAACATGTGTGAATGAAGCAAAACACAACTCCATGTTTTTGAGGAGGTAACAACATGGCAAGCCAAGTCAATTTAGTGTAATATAGGGCCTTTAAATGAAATGTCTATCTCTATGGAGAAAAGCAAGTGATTACACAAGCATATTCACAAGTCACATCTGTAGAGAAAATGCATGTTTTTTCAAGGAAACCTTGAACATTAAAACACTTGTGATTGAATAAATGTTTAATGCTCTACTGTGGAACATTCTAGACAAAGAAGTAACATCTGCACTAAGACTAGCACGTGTAAACTGTCCAGAAAAGTTAAACATTGCTCTTTTAAATGACAGAGTTTCAGCCTCTTTTGCAGTCACTTCCCCTCCCATTAAGGAAACCAGAACTTTACTATTTGGAGACTGTGCTGTAGATCACACTTTCTTCTGCTTGTCTTGCCTAAAAATAAATTACAGTCAGAAATATCCTCATTCAACAGTTAGCATTTTAAGTTGCCATAGCTTACCATTTGTTGAGATTTGTTGTGCTTTACAACAGTGGCGTATATCACACTCGCCTCACTCAGTCCATCCTATTGGAAGAAACTGTCATCATTACAAGATACAGAGGCATGGGTGGCACTGCGTTCCCTGGTGACTGAAGTATGCAACTACATTGCGGAACACAGGGACATTGGGGCTCAGTCATGAATTTTTTCTTCAAAAATATTATAACTTACCATACTCAGTGTGCGGTAAGCTACTATTGCGCATGCGTCAGTGTCTGTTTCACTAGCTTAATCGACTCCCAAACAAATGAACTTCAACAAATAGTTTTAACCAGTAACTAAGACATCATTTAGGGGAAAATAATCAAAGCAGTTATTGACTTGGGTTACTACCTGAATCTGAAATTACCTGAAATTAAGCCAACCAACGAAATTGCACCAGTAGGCCACAAACCGGCTGCGTGGCTACAAGTGAGCTACGTACTGTCTCACCTTTACATCCAGCTGTGAGTAGAATAGAGTCAGCTCTAGATCTGGTTGCTCCACTCAAAACTTAAAACATCAAAACCAAACTAAAACCTCCATGGAGAAATGAAGAGTTGAAAAAATCCAGTAGAGAGTGCAGGAGGGCAAAACAGAGATGGAGAAAAAAAAAAACAATTACAATAAACCATCAATTATTCAGTAATCAACAACGGACATACAGCAATGCAATAAGAAACTCCAGAAACCATTACTTCTCCACAATATACACCAACCACAAAAATAATCCAAAAGTTCTCTTCTCAACCACTGACAACATTTTAACCCCTGATTTCAGCACGTTTTATTTGACACCTACTGAGTGAGTAGTTTGCAGACCACTTCATGGGAAAGATAAACACTATCAGATGTGATATTTTATTTTGTCAAAGCTCTGTTTTTAATACATCTGAATGTTTGTCTGGACCAGAGGAAACACTGGACAGTTTTGTCCTGGTTAATGCTGAGATGCTTGACAACGTTTTCTCCTCATTTATTATTATTGTTATTGCCCTTCCTTCTACGGGATTTAGGAAAAGCTTAATATACCAGTTAGCCCCATTAGCGGTGCATTACATACATCAAAAAAAGTACCCGCCTACTGTCGAGCGAACGAATCCTAATGCTGCGAGGTCAGACGGTTTCTATGAAGTAAAACCGGCTGATGAATCAGGCTAATACAAAGGTGCTCGGATTGGTGAAATGTAATGTATAATGTTAATATTAATAATAAAAACCTTTTTGAAATTCACAAATGTTTTATTCTTTTTCAGTTGTATATTTTTTAGGACTATTTGATTTAAAATTTGAGCCATTAAAAAGGTTTCTACCCAGTGTCTTGAGTAGGACTAGTTTTTGTTTCATTGCAGATGCTAAAACAGTTTCTCACCAGGGTCTCAAGTAAGACTAGGTTTTGTTTCCATTGCAGATGTTAAAACGGTTTCTCACCAGTGTCTCAATAGGACTCTTGTTTGTGTCTCCCCTGTTGTTAATAGTGAATTTTAGGAAAAACAAACAAGACTCACAAGTTTTACAAATTTTTCCTCTGGGCTACTGTAATACCCTGCTCTCTGGTCTTCCCCAAAAGAGTATTTCAGGTTTGCAATTATTACAAAATTCAGCAGCACGTGTCCTGACTAGGACCAGAGGGCGGGACCACATTACACCGGTTTTAAAATCACTGTATTGTCTCCCTGTGAGTTTCAGAATTGATTTTAAAGTTCTTTTACTGGTTTTTAAATGTCTTAATGGTCTTGGGTCTTCTTATCTTTCAGAACTGCTTTTACCCTACAAACTCTTGCGAACCCTGTGCTCCTCCGGCCGCATGCTCCTGGTTATTCCCAAAGTCAGGACACACACTGATGGAGAGGCGTCTTTCCAGTACTACTTCCCTCGTCTATGGAACTGACTACCGGAGGACCTCAGGGCTACAGAGAATCTTCATGTTTTAATGAATAGGCTCAAGACCTTTTTAGCTTAGCTTTTGATTGAAATCTTACACATGTACTTGTTTTTATTGTACACATTTTATTATATTTATTTTCTGCATTTTTTTTTTTTTTTTTTTTTTTAGGATTTTCAGTGTTTCCTCTGTAGGAGCATCAGGAGTGGAGGTCGGCTGCAGCTGCCAGATCTGTCCCGTGGGCTCCTGGTGGAGGGTTGGTACTTGGGCCTCATCTCTCCCCTCCCCCACAGTTTTTGGTTGCATTATCAGAGTAACAATAGTCTAAAAGAGCTGAATGTTTTTCTTTTTGTTCTCATGAGTGCTCCGTAGGGTTTGTTCTTCTAGAAAACCATTTTCAGTCATTTCTGGCATTCGTAAGAAAAACAAATGTGTTTTTCAGAACGCTACATGAGTGAGGCCCAATGTCACTGATCCAGTACATCCATAAACTACAACACATCTCCATTTTAGATACAGTACCTTATTATTGTCTGAAGTCTTCTGAGTGACAAAGATGTTACTGTAGATCACATCTTGGTCCGTTACAGTCTGTGAGCTCTTTAAATCGAGAGAAAAAGAAAAAAACAAGACATGAAAACTTATTCTGATGAAATGCATGAAGTACAAATACTATGTGATTAGCAGATAAAAAGGCACTGCGTCCCCTGGTGGCTGAAGTATGCAACTACAATGTAGAGCACAGGGACAATGCCCTCATATGCCATCCATAAGATACAACACATCTCCATTTTAGATACAGTACCTTATTATTGTCTGAAGTCTTCTGAGTGACAAAGATGTTACTGTAGATCACATCTTGGTCCGTTACAGTCTGTGAGCTCTTTAGATCGAGAGAAAAAGAAAAAAAACAAGACATGGAAACTTATTCTGATGAAATGCATGAAGTACAAATACTATGTGATTAGCAGATAAAAAGGCACTGCGTCCCCTGGTGGCTGAAGTATGCAACTACAATGTAGAGCACAGGGACAATGCCCTCATATGCCATCCATAAGATACAATACATCTCCATTTTAGATACAGTACCTTATTATTGTCTGAAGTCTTCTGAGTGACAAAGATGTTACTGTAGATCACATCTTGGTCCGTTACAGTCTGTGAGCTCTTTAGATCGAGAGAAAAAGAAAAAAAACAAGACATGGAAACTTATTCTGATGAAATGCATGAAGTACAAATACTATGTGATTGGCAGATAAAAAGGCACTGCGTCCCCTGGTGGCTGAAGTATGCAACTACAATGTAGAGCACAGGGACAATGCCCTCATATGCCATCCATAAGATACAATACATCTCCATTTTAGATACCTTATTATAGTCTGAGACCGTGCTGTAGATCACATCTTCGTCCGTTACAGTATGTGGGCCCTTTAGATTAAAAAAAGCAAGACTTGGAAACTTATGAAATGCATGTCAGCAGCAGTGGCTATTATAAATATTTATAGAGGAGGATGGAACTTCTGCTTCACTTTAGAGATTAAAATAAGGGGCAAAGATACATAAGATTTTCTTTTCTTAGTGTATAATGACTCTGCATCACAGACATTATTGCGTCAATTTTGTGCATCATTCATTCACTCCACACTCGATGGCAATCTACTACACTACACAACTTTCATTCTAAGCAACGTAGGTGAAGTGTTTTGCCAAAGGACACAATGACATTTTGCATTAAAGCCACTACTGCCCCACTTTGTCCTGTGTTACAATGGTGGGGAATATCACACTTATTACACGCAGTTCAACCTAATGGAATTAATTGCAGTCAATACCGGATAAAGAGGCAGGAGTGTCACTGCGTCCCCTGGTGGTTGAAGTATGCAGCTACATTAAAACATTCAAAAGGTACAATACTTCTCCATTTTAGATACCTTTTTATTGTCTGAAGGCTCCTGATTGAGAAAGATGTTACTGTAGATCACACTTTGGTTTGATACAGTGTGTGGACCCTATAAATAAAAAAAGCAAGACATGGAAACTTAAAGGTACACTGTGTAACTTTTCTGGTTAAGGATCTGCCAGCATTTGTTGTCTCTGTGATGATGTAACTGCTTTGCTTTTAATGTTTCACAGTATGGTATTAAACTTAACTATCTCCATGGAAACAAGCAGAAGATGCAACCGGACAGATATGTGAGGAGGATGGCCGGCTGACTGTAGGTGTGCATGTTCTTTGAGTAATAAAAACACCCACAATTGAAAGAAGGAAAGATGAATAAGTTTAATGCCACACTGTGAAGCATTTCAAACAAAGTAATATCATTTCCATAGAGACAACCAGGTGGTGGACCCTCTACCTGAAACACAATACACTTTTAACACACAATAAATGTGATGTGTGGCATTGTGTAACTTTTCTAGTGGAGGGTTCATCAAATGCTTGTCTCTGTCATGGAAATGTTATTGCTTTGTCTTGAAAGTTACAAATCAGATCTGTGGAAAGGCAACCACAGTCAGAATGTCTGTTTGTATGGCATGTTTTATTGTTGTATCTTTTTTGGTAGAGGCCCGCCAGTTACATAGCCACAGACATGTTATTGCTTTACCTTCAGTATTCCAGTATAAAGTATGGCATTAAACTTGTTAATCTCCATAGAAACAAGCAGGCGACGCCAACTGGCCAATTTACATGTAAGACCCCCCCCCCCCCATGCATGGTTTTAAAGGTATTTTTGAGCAATAAAAACACCCATAATTGAATAAATGCATCTTATATAAGTTCAATACCATCTTGTGGAAAAATTACAGGCAAAGCAATAGTATCTTGGTAGCACTCCTTCAACCGAAAAGCACCTTTAAGCATAATACATTTTGTAAGGCCAAAAAAGTTGATAGAGAAAAACAGCATACCTCTGCAGTGCGAGACTCTGTGGGAATTCTCTTGCCTATAATAAACAGTGAAATATCAGGATCCTTGAATAAAGCACATTCATATAACAATATACTTACGGCATACTGCCATTTTCAAAGCAGCAAAAACAGCAATGACAAAAAGCAACAGAACGAATACTGCTACACAGGCGATCACAATCACTGTAGACTGGCTATAGACGGAGATACAATGAACAGTTATTTTCCTGTAAAAATATGATTGCTATAAAATAATCATTACTACTGACCTTTTGGTATGGATTGGGTGAAGGTTGACTTCTGTTGTCATGATGCTGCTAGAATTTACAGGTTGACCTCCAGTTGTTGTATTTGTGCAAATCACTGTAGATGGTTCACTTGTACTTAATTGTGTCACACCTAATCCAGTGTTAAAATGTTAAAATTATAATTTATGTGCAAAAATATTTAGTGCATGTGACAGGTTAGACTAGCAAACATCATTATAAAGTTTCACTACAAATTTCAGTGAAGTTTAACAGGTTGGACATGGACATGGGCAGCAGATATGACACTGGCCTATATAGGTCATTTTAGGATTGTTACTTAGCAACCAGAATGACAACAAGGGCCAATAGTTATGATTAGACTAATAAAAATAGATGACAACTGTTTTATATTGTTAAATGAAGGTTTAAAAGGCCCATATTATGCCATCTTCTGATCTATGTTATAATGCTGTTTCCTCATCAAAAATATACCAGGAATTATGTTTTGTTTCATTCACCTTTTAACACACTCTGCTTATTTAGGCTGAGTTCTTCTCTCAGTAAAACAGAAAGTGCTCCATTGTGTTTTTAAACTTCATAAACCTTCACTAGAATCATTTTGATGATTTCAGCCCTAATATTGCCAATCTACTAAACTAAAAGCAAATGGTAGCTGTTAACTTGAAAACTACCTCTACATGACATCACAAGTTGAAACAGAGTATTCTGAGCTTAGACAGACTATTAATAAGGGGCTACTGAAACATGTGTGAATGAAGCAAACAACACAACTTCAAATACGTTTTTGATGAGGTTAACATGGCTTAAATCTCACAAGAGTCAAATTTGTGTAATATTAAACTGGTAGAAAAAATGTCTTCTTTGTCTGTGTATTGTCACTTTCGGTTTTGGATGACATTTTGTGTGTTGGTGACATAGAGCTATTCCACTGACTACTAATTCCTGTATTTTTGTTATTTTTGTACTTTTCTTCACAAACTGCCACTGTGAAATTAATTTATATTTACCACAGGTACTATTCCACGTAGCAAAGTAATAAATAGAAAAACATAAAAGCCTGTTATATGCACTTTACAGTATGTTATCAGTATCTTACTTGTAACAAATGGCATTGTGGTGGGTGCAGTAGTTGTTACTTCTCTCATTACAGTGAGGTTTACTGGCATCTGAAAACCACCATTTTGGCAGAAGTACCATCCGCTGTGTTCTTGCTTCAGTTTCTTCATGGTAACTTTGGCACTGGCACCCCTAGCTTTGATGCTCACTTCCATGTCATTTGTCATTTGCCCAGACGTTGAGATACATTGGCCGTCAAACATGCACCAATGGAACTGATCTTTCTTTGCATAATGACACACAACAGTCACACTTCCTCCAAGAACTGCTGTTATGCTCTGCTCGTCCACATATAAATCTGATTCTAAAAAATATATTATTGTTACAAATAAATAATAATGTTTTATTTTTTGAGGAAAATTGAAAGAGCTTACCTGGAGAGATATGTAGAGATAATTTTGTTGTAGTCGACAGTGTCCCCACACAAAAAACAAGCATCCTCATCAGTCAGGTCTCTAATAGTTACATTGAAGACACGTTGTAGCTTGTCATCTAAGATTGAATATTTTGTTGATGTGCTTGGTCGGTTTGTTTCAGCCACGTTTTATGCAGGGCAACCATGAATATTTTCTGCACAGACAAAGGTATTTATTCCTGTCGATTTCCCATGAATAATAACGGCATGGAATGGAGATGGAACCACCCCTTTCAACAGATAAATCTGTGACTGTCTGACAGCAAATACCTATAAAATAACAATTATATTTGATTTATATTTAGAGTATAATTTAAAGGTGCATTTGGTAACCTTTCTGCCACCTGCTTGACATCATGTTATTGTTTCTCCTGAAATGTTTTACAGTATAGTATTAAATCTTAAGAGACAACCAAGTGAAGTGACATCATTAGGCAAACTATGCAGAAGTTGATCTCCCGTAAGAATGCATGTTTTTCTTACTTTAAGCATTAAAAACATCTGTGAATATTTTAAATGCAAGATAGGTAAGTTAAATGCCATACACACTGCAGAATATGTCAGGCAAAGCAATATCATGTCCATGGAGCCAAGCAGGTGGACCTTCCTCGAGAAAAATTACATAGCATTTTAAATAATTTACTTTTCTTACCAACTAAAGCAGCTGCTGTGAAGACGAAGATCTGAGAGAGCACCATCTTTATGACTGTGTTTTTGAGTTTCACCTGCATTTACCTCAGCTTCCCCATTTTAGTTATTACATCTATTAATGACCCTACACACAGTTATCTACACAGCTGCACTGTATCTGGACTTATACTAGTACATAAGTTTAATGGTCCAGTAGTTGATCTAGTTATCACGCACAATTTCATGAGAGAGCCAGCCTCATTTGTTTTGTGTAATGTTTAATGCAAATATGTTTGGGTTTTTTTTTGGTTAGCTGTTGGCTTTGCTCAGTTGTACTTTGACTATTTCACATTTGCCTAAACTACAGAAATAGCCTACAACTAACAGAGAAAAAGAAATTCAAATTTTGTCAACTAAACAAAAGCTTTAGAATGAAGTCATTGTGCTACTCATCCAAGTGGCTTCTTCAGTTCTTCCATACCACTAACAGCTCAGAAAAGTGTGCTCAGAAGAGTTTGGACCATTTGATAATACAAATACAAATATCCTACTTACTACAATTTAGAATCACACTGTAATGTCATACTCTCAGATGGGGAACAAGAACTAGTTTTCCCAAATATGGAACCTGAAAACAAAACTTACCATTCTGATACTAATCATTTCGTGTATTATTATTATTATTATTATTATTATTATTATTATTATTTTTTTATTTTTTATTTTTTTTATTGTTTTTTTTTTTTTTACTATGTTTTATAACCGATATGTAATAAGAACTACATCTTTCATAATGGACTTCAAAATTACGTCACCTCCGTCCCATTTTGATGACGATTTTACGTAACTCCAATCCTGCGCGAAATATGAAGCAACGCGGAAAAACAGTAGCGGTTCTTCAGTGATCGGTTGTTTTTAATCGTGTTTCGGTGTTGGGGTCGGGTATGGAGTACGGCAAGGACCGCGTGGTGGCCCTGGTGGACATGGACTGCTTTTACGTGCAGGTGGAGCAGAGATTGAACCCTGCTCTGGCCAACAAACCCTGCGTGGTAGCTCAGTACAAGACGTGGAAGGGAGGAGGGTGAGCGTTTCTGTCAAGGCTATCTCAACACTAGAAAAGCACTCAGAGAGCGCAGACCTCCGCCAAGGACTACCCCCATTTTTTATATAAATTGCGATAAAATCAGTCTTCTGGATCAGATCCGGATCAGCCTTTGGAATATGAAAGAGGATCCCTTTGTCCATCCCTGAGTCAAATTTCATGGGGTTTGGTCAGTAATTAACCGAGATATTGAGAAACAAATTTTTGGCCCCATTTACCACAATGTTAACTAAAATTTCAAAGTGATCCAGGATTTCTTCCGGATCACCCCCAAAATGAAATCAGTTGTTCCTTTTCACATTTCCAACAAATCCTGAAAATTTCATCAAAATCGGTCCATAACTTTTTGAGTTATGTTGCTAACAGACAAACAAACAAACAAACAGACAAACGCCGGCAAAAACATAACCTCCTTGGCGGAGGTAATAATAAACCTTATTTGATTTAGAAGTCCTATATTACGCAGAATTTATTCTTAGAATGTTAAAATGTTGTTACCTCATCAAAAACATACCTGGGGTTGTGTTTTGTTTCATTCACACGTTTGAGGAACCTTGCATTATTAGTCTGTCTACATCTTCTCAACTCAAAACGGTCTGTTCCACCTTCTGATTTCATGTTGTGGTAGTGGTAGTTTTCAAGTTAACAGCTACCTTTTACATTTTGTTCAGTAGAGATGGGCAATTCCAGAGTTGGAATCAACCAAATGATTCTAGTGAAGGAGTATAAGTTTAAAAACACAGTGGAGCGCTTCCTGTATTACCACATGACGTAAAGGTGGAATATGCTAAAGTGTTTTCAATTTGAGAGAAGCGTAAATATGCAGGATTAGTGTATTAAACACGTGTAAAGGAAACAAAACACAACTCCGGAGATGTTTTTAATGAGGAAACATTAACATAGATCAGAAAATAGAGTGATACTGGCCTTTTAATAAAGGTCAAAACAACTGCTTAACATTTTTTTTTTTTTATCATCTGATTCTATACTTTTAGTCGCTTTTACATGCATGCTTGATTGTGGGAACTCTATTAAGTCTAGTCTTCCCTCCTGTATGAAATGAATGGATCCCTAAAATTAGTAAGCCTGTCAGCTTAAAGATGCACTATGCAACTTTTCTGGTGGAGGACCCACCACCTGCTTGTCCCTATATGGAGATGCTATTATTTCACCTGGAATATGGCAATACACTATGGACATAAACAGTTGCAACTTCACCAGGCCAAGTAATAGGTAAAATTGGTAAAGTAAAGTTTCAGCATCAATAGCATCAGTAATCAGTAACAAAATTCCGATAAATATAATCATTATTCTTTATATATAATCTTTAAATATCTCAGTCTAATAATCCAATCCTGCTTTCATTCAGAATCATTGCTGTGAGTTATGAGGCCAGAGCCCATGGAGTCACGAGAAACATGTGGGTGGACGACGCTAAGAAACTGTGCCCAGACCTGGAGGTGGCGCGTGTCCGAGAGTCTCACGGCAAAGCAGACTTAACACAGCAAGTCTCACTTTATCATGAATTATATTGACCTCTAAGACTGTTCTAATATACGTTACCAGTCAAAAGTTTGGACTTACCCTCTTGTACCACTTTCTACATGTGACATACATACAGAAGACATCAAATATATTAATACTAAGATGTATGGAGTTATGTAGCGAAGGAAAAAAAAAAAATTACCGTAAATAACTCCAACTACAACTCCAAACTACATAATTTCATATATCTTGCTTCATATACTTGATTTATATGTGGAATTGTTTAGTGAAGAAAGGGTTAAATAAAATCTTAAACATCAATATTTTTTGATAAAGCAAAAGTGGCTAAATTGAGAATTTGTTTTTTTTTTTAAATATATAAAAAAGTTGTTAAGTTCTCTTTGCTACATACTTCCATACATCTTACTTCATATATTCGATGTCTTCTGTATGCTTATAAAATGTTAAAAGTAATAAATATAGAAAAAACATTGAATGAGAGGGTGAGTCTAAACTTTTGTCTGGTAGTGTATAATCATATTTTTTTCTATGTAGTTACAGAGAGGCGAGTGTGGAAGTGATAGAGGTGATGTCACGCTTTGCTGTCATCGAGCGAGCCAGTATTGATGAAGCCTACATGGATCTCACATCTGCGGTCCAAAAAAGATTAAAGGACATGACCAACCAGCAGATAGACCCTCATCTCCTGAAGACCACCTATGTCCAGGGTTACCCACAAAATGTATCTGATGAACCAGAATCAGCTCAAGGATTAGATAAAGGTAACTAAAGCCAGTAAGCTAGAGGTTGCTTAAAGGTGCATTGAGCAACTTTTCTGGGGCAGGTTCCATCAAAAGCTTTTGTTGGTAGAGATGTTATTGCTTTGTCTGGAATGTTTCACAGTATGGTATTAAACCGTTCTATCATCATGGAGGCCAAACCAGACCAAGTTCCAAGTCAGATCTGCATAGTGGCGACCCGTTTTTCTAGGTATTTTTGAACTATAAAACCAGCTGTAAATGAATAAATGTAAGGTAGAGCTGCTGAATGTCATACTGTGGAACATTTCAGGCAGAGCAATCACATATCTGTAGAAACCTTTAACTTTGCTCATGTAATTTTCAGTATTACTTGGTTTGATGGGACAATGCCAGTTGTAAATATTTATCATAGTTTTACATCAGATGTTTGGCAATTTGAAAAAAAAAAGTTGAGAAGAAAAATACAAAAGTTACAGGAAGTAGCGCTGTGTGACAATTTCATCATCCAGTTTTCATGCAGAGAAGACAGTCTACACCTTCATTTAACAAAGCTGTTCTAGCTTATTTCTATTAATATGATGGTTGCTAGGGAACAGTTATAGAATTACCTCTGTCATATCTGCTCCCTAAATCCTCGGCATTTCATCCCGGGATGGGGCTAAGCGGTCCACGTCAGTTAAAGCTACCTCACTGCTGCGTGCTGTATTTTGCTAGGAGAGTGAGTTAATTTCACAATCAGCAGATATAACTGGAGCAAATATTAAGGTTCAGTGACATTACCAGTATTTTTTGTGATCTGTTAAATACAGTTGACAAATAACTAACTCTCTTGTCTAAAAATTATAGCTCAATTTTGTTGAGACCTGGTTAACAGACCAAACCAAAACTGAACTTACCTGTTCCTAAAATTAAACCTGCTCCTAACTCTAACCAAGAAATATATATTGTCAAAAATCAACTTTTGCAGACTGACTACTAACACAAAATGGCGGTTATATGGGCATATCTTTGTTTGGGGTAAATGGTGCCTCTAATGCATCAACAGAAAGTAAAAGAAAAACTGAATGTTTCTGGTATAATTTGAGGTCTAAATTCAGTCTTAGTCTTGTCAAAAAGTCTGTTGTTTAGACTTGGCATCTCAGTTAAATAGGGAGTACTGTTTACAAATGGGCTGCCATGGTTGCAATAGAATGTTAAGTCAATGGACTTGCCGAGTTTTTAGGGCGTCCCACAACTGCAGCCTGTACCCTGTACCCAGGAAGTAAAATTCACCAAAATGAAAATGAAAATGAGTAGTCTAACCTGTCATATACACTTTAAAGTTCCTATATTATGCAAAATTGACTATTGTGAGCTTTAACTCATAAGAAAAAAAAAACATACCTGGAGTTGTGTTTTGTTTCATTCACACTTGTTTGCGTACTCCAGCATTATTGGTCTGTGTACATCCCCAAGGCTCAGAATGCTCTGTTCTACCTTATGATCCTGTCCTGTCCTTTTTGTTTAGTAGAAATTGACAATTCTAGGGCTGAAATGATCCAAATGATTCTAGTGTAGGTGTATGGATTTTAAAAACATTGTGGAACACTTCCTGTATTACTATGTGACATCACAGCGTGGAACAGAGCGTTTTCTGTTCAGGATTTATGTGTCAAACGTGTGAATAAAACAAATCACAACTCCAGGTCTGTTTGTGATGAGGAAACAACATTATAACATAGATCAGGACATAGTGTAATATGGGTTCTGTAATATTGATACTTGCAGAAGGAGAGAGGTCCAGAGGTTTAGAGCAGTGGCTGTCTTCTTTGCCCCCCAACCTGTCTGAAGACCAGTACCCATCAGAGGTCCAGCTGACTCTGGGAGCGGTGATCGTTGAAGAAATGAGAGCTGCTGTGGAGAAAGACACAGGGTTCCGCTGTTCAGCAGGGATAGCTCACAATAAGGTCTGGGATCACTATTTACACTATTTACTGTGTTTGGACACAGCATCTCATTCACTGTTTTTTTTTCTTTATTTTTACCACTTTCGACATTTTAGATACGTACAGAAGACATCAAATACAGGCCGCAAGATATATAGTATTATGTAGTAAAGAAAAAGTGTGTAAAAAATACCTTTAACGGTGCATTGTGTAACTTTTCTGGTAAAGGGTTTATCACATGCTTTTTTCAGGGGAGATGTTGGTGCTTTGTTCTGATGTATGGTATTAAAGCTTTCTATCATCATGGAGACCAAACCTGACCAAGTTACAGGTCAGATCTGTGGAGAGGCAACCCCCCCCTCACAGAATACCTGTTTTTCTAGGTATTTTTGAGCTATAAAACCACCTATAGTATATGGTATATAGTATAGTATATAACATATATAAATGTAAGGTAGAGCTGTTTAATGTCATACTGTAAAACATTCCACGCAGAGAAATTACATATTCAGAGAAACAAGCAGGTGACAGACCCACAACCAAATAGTTACATAGTGCACCTTTTAAAGATTTGATTATAAAATATTAAAAAACATATTTAGTATTTAGAGTTATTTTACTTTTTTCCTGTTTGCTACATAATTCCATATATCTTACTTCATATATTTGATATCTTCTGTATGTATATAAAATGTAGAAAGTAGTACAGTATTTTCCGCACCATAGGGTGTGCTCATAAGCCTCCAACCCCATCAAAAAACGACTGCGCTCCCCACAATCCAGAGCGCCCTATAAACGAATCCACTTGGGTGTCCCAGCACGACTTCAGTAAACTACAAAGCCGCACCACCTGCAGCGTACACAAACACACACGGAGCAGACAGCAACCACACAGCGAAGGAACGGAACAGATTAATGAACCGAAAAAGCGAGTGCAATGTGCCACTTCTAGCCACAACTGAACAACTGAGTCACTGCGAACACGCCAACAATCCAGCGGTCCCAGACAACACCCTCCCTACGCGCTACAATCGAACAAAGCCGAGAGTCACCGTGAGCGGGCCAAACAAAGTTCGACTGAACCATCTAACTGTTGTGTTTTGTTTAAAGTCTGGTGCTGTTTATTTGTGAAAAAAGTTCAAAAATAGACCATTCAATGACAGTGCGCCTTATAATCCAGAGCGCCCTATAGTGTGGAAAATACGGTAAACATATAAAAAAAAAAATTTTAAACGAGAAAACATTTCTAAACTTTTGACTGGTAGTGTGTATATGCATATGTAAAATATAAAGTGTTCTAATTGTATTGTAATGTGTAGGTGCTAGCCAAATTAGCATGTGGACTTAACAAGCCAAATCGACAAACAATTCTGCCTATGGACTCTGTGCCTGAGCTGTTCAACTCACTGCCCATCAGTAAAATGTAAGTGATTTTAGTTACCATTTGAAATATAAATTAAAATATTCTACAAATGATAACAAATACAATGATGAAAGCAAATCATTTGTTTTCTTTTGTTTTTCTACTCAATGAAATGAGAAGTTATTCTACTTATTTGTTCACACAGTCGTAACCTTGGAGGCAAACTTGGCACATCTATAACTGAAACCTTGGGGATAGAGAATATGGGAGAGCTCACACAGTTCTCACAGGCTCAGCTGGGGCAACACTTTGGGGAGAAGACGGGGTAAGTCGCAACATGTAAAGGTGCATTGTGTAACTTTTCTGGTGGACGGTCTACCATCTGCTTTTCTCTATGTAGATATGATTACTTTGTCTGAAATGTCCCACAGTATGGCATTAAACCTTTCTATCATAAAACCACCTGTAACTGAATACATGTAAGGTAGTTTAATGTCATACTGTGTAACATTTGAAGCAGAGCAATGAGATATCCATAGAAACAAGAAGGTGATGGACCCCTAACTGAAAAGTTACATAGTGCACCTTTAAGTTTTAAGAATACTTTCTTTAACATATTTTTAATTTTAATTTCAAAAGATTTAGGAGTAAAGATTGTCGAGAGCACAGAGATTACTATATGAAACTGTAAATAATGAAACTGACAGGCCATACACTCAAATAAAACAGTTCATTAATACAATGAAAACAAGTGTGCAGATCAATAAAAGTCATAAAATAGACAAACGTTAATGTAGTACAGCCTCTATCCATTCACAATAAACAAGATCTCGTGCAGTGGGGTGGAAGGGATCAGACTCAACATTTGTAGATTTATTATCAAAATGCCCTCACTCTAAAAATTGTGTTAAGTTGACAAAATTGAAATTTATTTTGCTCCGTTAGTGGTAGCTTATTTTTGTAACAAGTCTGTACATGATCTCTTTTAAATAAACTAAATAAACTAAACTTAAAAAATAGATTTACTGGAATTATCCTTCTATTCAAAAAAACATATTCAGTAATTCAGACAAGTTTTGCAGCTGAGTTTTTCCTTCATAATGGTCAATTCTGTTGTTTTGCAGTCAGTGGCTATACGACCTGTGCAGAGGAATTGAATTTGAACCAGTGAAGCCGAGACAGCTTCCTAAGTCCATCGGTTGCAGTAAGAATTTTCCAGGAAGAACATCATTGGCAACAAAGGAGCAGGTACTACTATCATTAAAATAGTGTTGAGTTTAAAGAGTTACTTTGTCTCTGTTATACCCAGTTGTTAAAGGTGTATGATGTAGCTTTTTGTTTGGGGGTCCGTCACCTGCATGTTTCTATGAATATGTCACTGTTCTGTCTGGAATGTTCCACAGTATGACATTAAACAGCCTTACCTTACATTTATTAAATTAGAGTTGGTTTTATTTTTCAAAAAAACCTAGAAAGCAGGGTTGTCTCTCCACAGATTTGACTCGTAACTTGGTCTGGTTTGGTCTCCATGAAGGTACAAAAAGTTAAATGTCATATTGTCAAACATTCCAAACAAAGCAATAATATCCATGGAGAAAAGCAGAAAAGTTACACAATGCACCTTTTAACATGCAGTGTCATCATGTAAGACATTTTTGTAGGTGCAATATTGGCTTCATCAGCTGGCCCTGGAGCTGGAGGAAAGGCTAATTAAAGACAGGGATACAGTAAGTTTACAGTGTCCTTCGAAATATGAAAATGATTTATCCAAACTGATTATTTTCATACATTACAGTAGATTTTCTTCAATTTGTTTAAGAATGGTAGGGTGGCGAAACTTCTAACTGTTGGAGTACGTCAACTTGGAGACAAGCGACCAAACAGCTTCTCGCGCTGTTGTGCTTTGGTCCGTTATGAAGCAAGCAAACTTTCAAGTGACAGTTTTTCAATCATTAAGAGTCTCAACACATCTGGAAACCAACAAGAAGCCTGGTAAGTTGAACAAAATGAAAAGTATGAATGTTTTTTTTTCTGGTCTAAAGTTTGACTGTTAAACTCCAGGACTCCACCCCTCACCTTGCTTCACCTGTCAGCGAGCAAATTCAACGATGCACCATCCGCCGGGGGCATTGCTGGCTTCCTTTCTAGCGATCTCTCTGCTACACAGGATCTTTTCGCTTCCACTCAACCCACAACCCAGGCATCCTCTGAAGTGAAAAATGGCACAGCGCCCAAGAGACCAGGAAGTATTCAGTCCTTGTTTCAAAAAGCTACAGAGAAACAAAAACATAAACTGTCAGTACAGGCACAAGAGGGAGGAGAAAAAGGCTCGACCTCGGTTTCTGAGGACACATTTACAGGTGAGGGTCGGAAAAGTTGCAATTCCAGTCCAGCTAACCCCAAAAGCAGCATCTCTTCATTCTTCCAAAAGAAACAAATGGAAAGAAGTGTACAGCCAATGCCTTGCATTGCAGATAAAACAGAAACTACTCTGTCTGTTGATCCTGTTTCTGAAATAAATTCTGCAGTTTTGATTTTAAAACCTACAGATGACATAGTTAACAACAACAGCTTGGTAAATTCCTGTGATGATTTCAAAAGCCAATTGGATGATGATGAAAATGGTGATTTGACTGCCAATTCTTCGAGTAAATCTGATATTCAATCCAGTGTCCCAGCTGTGGTCGACAAAGAAGACTTGTGTCAGTGTGAAAAGTGTGGAAAGGAAGTTTTAGTTTGGGAAATGCCTGAACACATGGACTTTCACTTTGCTATGGAGCTTCAGAGTTCATTTTCAACCTCTGTAAGATCTCCTTCAGCTTCTTCTGGGTCAGTTCCTCAAACATCTCTGAGGTTAGGGTCAGGAGCCGGGAAAACAAAAGTTAAAGGTCAAATGGGGCCACAAGCCAAACGACCTCGATCTGGTGGGAGTACGGGGACCCTGGATTCATTTTTCAAGAAAAGTTAACAGGAACAGGTGTTGGGGATATTTCTATTGTCATTTCATTTACTCCAAATATGTCTTTATGCATCATGAATTTGTATAGTGTGGATTGGTATATTATTGTATTTTATGTATGAATAAGATAAAGAACTATAAAACACTTAATAAAAATGGCAAATTGTTATTTAAACTTATTTAAAATTTGTAACTACCATTAGAATAACTGGTGAAAGAAGTACTCAATTTTGTTACTTAAGTATAGATACCAGAGCAAAAAAATACAAATGAAAGAAAAATCTACTGAAGTACAACTCTTAAAGTGCCTCTTTACAAATATACACGGAGAGAAAAAAGTATGTATGTAAGCTTATTTTCAGACCTAATAAAGCTTCAAATGTACTGACTTTGATAAAGACTTGTGTTGAGCAGTATAGATGCCTAAAATGTATACTTAAATACAGTACTTTTACTTCATTACATTCCACCACTGCATATAATTTTATTTACATATGCAAGGAGTTTTTATAATGATCATTAGCACACACAAGGTTCCAAATGGCTGCTTTTTATGTGAAACTGTTAACATTTAGCTCTTCAAATGAATAAAAAAATCACAATATAACAAAGGAATGTATTCATAGATAACTCTTTATTCTAACACATTAATTGGATCTGTACATAAATATTGCATTTCACCCAAATGATTACAGAATATTCAATTTCCTTTCAGAAAAACAAGCAGACAAACTTTTAAATGAATGAACTTAATTAATGTATTTGTAAAAACCAAAGCTATTAAAATATTCTATAAAATACCTCTCAGATGCATAATCAGAAACAGTGACATCTGACAGAACTAGAAAAACTTTGGTTGAAATGCTTTAGAACTAACTCCCTAATCAGCACGTGTAACAAAACATTTCACCTGTCCTCGTCAACATGCATTTAAATGTGCATTGTGTAACTGTTTTGGTGGAGGGTCTTTCAAATGCTTTTCTTCATGGAGATATTATTGCTTTGTCTGGAATGTTTCACAGTATGGTATTGAACCTGTCTATCTCCATGGAGACCTAACCAGACCAAGTGACAGGTCAGATCTGTGGAGAGGCAACCCCACTCAGTCAGAATGCAGTCTTTCTAGGTATTTTTGAGTTATACAAACACCTGAAATTGAGTAAATGTATGGTAGAGCTGTTTAATGTCATACTGTGGAACATTCCAGGCAGAACAATGACATTGTTCTATATAGAACAATAGAAACAAGCAGGTGACGGACCCCCCAATCAAAAAGTTATGTAGTGCACCTTTAAGAGGCCACAACTAGCCCATAACACACTTTGGAAACACATCTTTAAGTAGCACCAACTCAAGTAGTATGTTACTTTTACTAATGGAAGTTCATTTAAATAGTTCTGTAGGCACTGTGTAAAGCCCTGTGTGGGCTGTGACATCAGTAACAATAGGTGACACAGAAACATGAAGGCAGCAATACAAACCTGCATATTCAGATAAAGATGTTCACAAGCAACACTTCCACTGGAAAGGTTCTAACAAAGTGGCAGTTTTCTATACAAACCTGAGGAACTAAAAGCACTTTAAAGGCTATTATGAGACTTATCTCAGCTGACTGACCTAAAAATAGGTTAGAGTGACAACTCTTAACATTGATCTTCTTCAAGTGGTTTGTCAGCAAATACAAATATAACTCAACACACACAAGTGTATGAAGGCTGAATATTAAACACATTCTAGAAAAGAGAAATGTGTGTATTAAAATAGACCAAAGTCTACTGCATGTGTCTGAGGCACTCTGGTAACAAAACACTAAAAGGTGACAAAAACCTCTCTTGGTTTTCAGGCCCAGTGGTGCTGAGTGTGTTTGTGTGTTAAAAAAGAGTGAGGCCCAAGCTTCAGTGCAAGTGGCAATGTGCGATCAGTATGTGCTGATGGAGCGCACAGGTGTAAACAGTGCACTGTGTATTCTGCCACAGAAGAGGTCCACTTGGGTTTACATGTTTACATTCTAGTCTGTACAAAAGGAGATGGTGATCTCTGTCAGTGCCTCACATTAAACCTGTAGAACACCACAGAGTGAAGAAAAGCATACAGACCTGTTGTAAAAGACTAAAACATAATAGACAAGATTAGTGAGAAGAGCTTTACTGTCCATGGGGGACGTGGAAAGAGGCCTGTGTTGTATTGTGGAGTATCTAGGCCCCGTCCTCCTCTCTTTGGGATGGTTTGTACTGAGCCACTGGATGTAACTTGGTGACATGTCCGATACCTTTGGTGACACCCTCTCTGAAGAGCATTTTTGCTCCCACTTTTAGGTATTCTGGATGTTTTATAAATCTAAAACGGACCTCTGCTTTTTCACCTGTCCTTAATGCTTCCTGGAGAATAAATAAGATAAAAAGAATAAAAAGACAGTGTTAAATACTGCACATAAATCCATCAGAAAGATATTGAAATAAACTCAAGACTGACCTTTCCATATAGTTCCTCCACAATGGCAGTTTGTCTCACATTGCCTATGTGCACAGTAACCTGGAAACCTTTGTGGAAGGTCTTGGCATGGAAAAGGAGCACAACTTCTGCCTCAAATGTCCAGCAAATAGTAGGATCCATCTCTGGACTCACCATCACCATACCCTGTTAAAGCAGATTGAAGATAGTGCGCTTAGAAATAACATTTACACTTCCACAAAGTTTATTTATTTAGCACATTTAAAGAATGACAGTACTGCTCTGAAGTGCTTAAAACTGTAGATAAAAACGGAATGTCAAATACACTAGTAAAAAATATAAGTAATACAGGGCTACACTCATACCATACACCATACAACTATACAACAACTCACACTTATGTAACAGATAACCCCATGTCCTGTCAATCATTATATCATAGTAGCATTTTTCTTTTTCCTTATGATCTCTTGTATATTGCTGAGATATTTTATTATTTATTTCTATTTTATTTTATTTTTATTTGTAAATATAAATTTATATAATTATGCCTTATTTGACACCAGTCTGTTGCTATATCTTTTGAAATGATTACCATTTATATATTTTTTTCTTTTTGTTATTACAATATATTATGATGTGTCAGCTACTGTGTCAAAGTAATTTTCCTTGTAGATCAATAAAGTTTGTCTAAAACACAAACACAATAAAGTTAAGAACTCAAATAAAACTATAAAAAAGAGTTAAAAGTCAGTGTAATATTATAAGACATATTTAACCTTGGACTGACCTTCCTTAGTAATGACCGGTCAAATTCTCCTAGTGCGAGTGTGGCAGCCTGGCCAGCCTTTAATACCCTGCATGCCGAGCGATTCCTCTGTATGCTGCCGATTGTGAGCTTGTGAAACTGTCCAGCGTCTGTAGGCCCTACCACGAGGTCATCCCCTTCACGACAAATGCCACTAGTAAAGAGAAAACAGTTTAGTTATTAAAAAGATTATTTTTAATGTATTTTTATTTATTTGTACATAAGATATCCGTGTTATCCTATAGTCATCCAGGTAGAGTCCATGGCAAAGAAGAAATTCAATTCTATCAACTGGACAAAAGTTTTTTGATCAAAGATGTTTTGCAGCTCAACCAAGCTGCTTCTTCAGTTCTGGACAGATTGCTGGTGTACACTGCCTTATACCTGCCAGCAGGGAAGCAGCTACTGTAACTACACTGAAACTGCTCTAAAACCAACACACCTACTTGGTTACAATTTCTGTTTGTTGAACTGTTTCCTACACTAAGTGGGAGCTGTGCCTTAGTAATATTTGCATAATCATTCAGACCACAGATGTGTGCTTTCACACCACTAGGCATACAGGCTATTGTTTTCTTTGTTTTGATTTAGGTTTGAGGATGAAGTTGTAAATGAGAGACAGGTGATGTCTGAGCCCCCTATTTCTGTTCAAACATGGATTGTCTTTCCTAACACTTTGAATTACTTTGTGTATGAACTGTGCTATCCTAATGGTTTGAGAGGGCAGTTAAAGAGGCAGTTTTTGTTAGACAAGGCGTTTCTTTTCTTTGGCTAAGATCTGTCCCGCACTATCCTCAAAGGAGTGGTTAGTGGCTTTGAGATGGAGATGTATTGGGGACTGAGGTCCCATGCTGCTCTCATGCTTGTGTTTGTACATCCTCTTATGAAGTGGCTGTTTTGTTTCTCCAATATAATGCTGACTACACTTACTGACTTACACCGTGGACTACTGTGGTCTACTCCAATGAACTGAATTTTTCTTTTGCTATGTACATAAGTTAGATAAAAAGATGTTACCTATACAGAGTTCCTCCAACGACCGTTCCCACTTCAGGAACTGAGTAAATCTCATCCACCTGCATGAATACATTTATAGTCAGTTTCGTTTATTGCTAAATGTACATGAAATTACTTTTCCGTTTCCTTTAAACCAGGAGTGTCCAAACTTTTTTCATCAAGGACCACATGTCTAAACACAGACGAAGCAGAGGGCCGATCGAGGGCCATAGACTCGAGCTCAGTACACTGAATAATTGAAATATGTGCATGTTGAACACGTTAGAATGAGCCATCAGTCTTTATTCATGCTAAGATCCTTAAAATCACACACTAAATATTAAATATTGGCTTCATCAAGGTAGAATTTCAAAAAACTTGCAGTAAAAAATATTTTTTTAATTGATGCAAGGTCATTTGGGCCACTTTACCTGGAAGCCTGAGGGCCAAGAAAAATTTGTCTAAGGGCCGCATTTGGCCCCCGGGCCATAGTTTGGACATGCCTGCTTTAAACCAACCTGAAACTCTGTCAGCTGCTGCATTAGTTCCTCTTGTTCTTTACTGTTGCTCAGTGGAGGGATAATGTTGAAGAAAATTTTCAGTAGGTCTAAGCTCTCTCCAGACACACTGGACAATGTGAAGATTGGCGTGATACTAGAAGAAAACAAAGATATTGCTGTTTGATATTTCATGTATGCAAAAAACATATATATAAAATCGGACAAAACAGGACATACTTTGGTGACTGGGCAAACTGCTGTGCTGCTGTTACTGCATCGTCTTTATTCGCCACAACCATTGGAACTTTATTACATCCAGGTTGCTTCAGGACGCGCTCTAGCTGCCGTACTGTGCGCTCCACCGTAGCTCTCATGCACAGATCCACCTTACTGATGACAATGAAGATGGGCACCTTCAGAGCCATGGCTAACCCAAGATGCTCCCGCGTTGTACCAGCTGTAGGAAAAAATAGGGAGATATATTTTGTATTGCTGTATGTATATATTTTATTTTTGTTGCTTGTGCATATACATTATGTCTTATTTGACAACAGTCGCTTGTTATTACCATCTGTATTGTTGTTTTTTGTTATTGTAATATATTGTGATGTGTGTCTATTGTATCCAAATAATTTCCCTTGTGGATCAATAAAGTTTGTGTAAATCTAATTACTTTCTAAGTTTTCATGTTTTTCTTATTATTATTATTTAGAAAAAAGGTTGAAAAGTAAAAATAAATAAATAAAAAATACAAAAAGAGTTCTAAAATGGAGTATCTCTACCTATCTCATCAACACCAAAAAGATTAAACACTGATATCAAATCATGATAACTAAGTTTGATGTGTGATCTCACAACAGAAAACACCACAATAAAACACTAAACACTTTTCTAACTGAACCTCGCTGGCTCTCTGCACACCCAAATACACCTTCGCGTTTTTCCATCTATTCAATCTCTTAATTCTCCGTGTGCTTATAATTCATTTCTTGATAGAGCAGCCCTACATGTGGACAGACTCTACTTTTTTTATTTACATGTTTCTCCAATGTGGTCTTTAACTATGAACAGCAAACAAACCAACTTAAAACCCAACCTAGACATGCAAGTGAAATCAAAATCTTGTCAGAAGTGGGATTCGAACCCACGCCTCCAGGGGAGACTGCGACCTGAACGCAGCGCCTTAGACCGCTCGGCCATCCTGACATGTTTACATCAGTGGAAAGTTTCCCAGATTAGCTCAGGCAGGATCAGTGTGAAGTGTCAGATGTATCAGCTGTAGCTTGTAACTGTTAGGACACTTGAGTGGCAAGTTGTTTTTCCAGCTGACCTGTCCTTGTGTGTACTATGCATCAAAGTACTGAGTCAGGATCTTAAAAAGAGGCCATTAGAGGCACAGTTCTAATCTGTAATAAATAGGTGGGAGTACAGTAATCTGGACCCTCATGTCTGTGTGTTTGTCCTGTTTCCATTTGTTGTTTTTTTTCATCCATGTTTGACACAGTCTGTGAAAAAGCATTTCCCCGGGGGACAGTAAAGGTCGGTTTAATTATTGGACAAAAATATCACAGTCAAACTGAAAAATTGCTGTCAGAAGTGGGATTCGAACCCACGCCTCCAGGGGAGACTGCGACCTGAACGCAGCGCCTTAGACCGCTCGGCCATCCTGACACTATCCTGAGGTGAACCTTGTCTCACATGTGGAACCTGCACAGTATCAGATCCGGTATCAGTTGTGCGTTATCACATGTAGGAAACTGAAACCCACAAGCTAAAGTATTAAGACTGTCCAAAACCTGTCTAAGACCTATACATTCCAGGTTCATTAATGATTCTTGTAAAAGTACAGGTAGGACAAGGGACCAAATAATATAAGAAATATGACGTAATGCCATGTTCATTACTGTGCTGTTTCTCTTATTAGAAGAAGCTTATAATTTTTTTCACTTAGCAAAACTATGTGTATGTATTGCAATATTAAAAGGTGCAACTTCTTCGGTGGAGGGTCCTTCACCTACTTGTTTCTAAGGATATGTCATTGTTCTGCTTGGAATGTTCAGTATGACATTAAACAGCTCTACCTGACATTTATTCAATTGTAAGTGGTTTTATAGCTCAAAAATATCTTTTTAAAAAAAAAAGGCATTCTGACTGTGAGCAGGGTTGCCTCTCCACAGTTCTGACCTGTAACTTGGTCAGTTACTGTTTGACCAGTAATCACCATGTAACTGTTTTTTGTAATATATCTATATTAACACCTTTTACAAAACTGCAATTTTTAAATTTCAATGTATATTCTTTCAATTTTAGAAAAAAAAAAAAGCAGGTCTGGTATTTGGGACACAGACATGTTTTGCTCTTTGCACATGGTCAGCACTGGTAATAAGGACAGCATTCAGTTACTGCTTTTGGAAAGTGTCGGGTTTACGTCTCAGGGCTGCTGTGTCTAGTGGGTCAGATGTACTGTTACATGAATGGATTGAATGTGAGATATTCTGGGACCCGTGCTGGTAGGCAGGGGCAAGGGCAGTCTGTTACATAAGGTCAGATATTACAACTGCCAAGCTTCAGCTGATCCACTAAACTGCAGAGGTGTACACAAACAAACTACTGTTGCTGGAATTAAAGGTTCTAGATTATGCCAAATTGACTCGAATGGGTGTAAGTCATGTTAGAATGTAGTTACACCCTCAAATACATATCTGGAGTTGTGTTTTGTTTCATTCATGTTTGAGTAACCCTTTATTATTAGTTTGTCTACATCTCCAAAGCTCAAAATTATCTGTTCCACCTTGTGATGTTATGATGAAAAATGACACAAAACACAACTCCAGGTATGTTTTTGATGAGGAAACATTATAACATACAGAAAACAGTGTGACATAGACCCTTTAAGAAGAAAGGCAAGTTCTTACCAATGCCTGTGTTTGCACTGACGACCAGCATCGCAAAATCAGGGCAGTAGCTGGTGAGACCAAAGATGGTAGTTTTCAGATACTTGTGGTGCCCCGCCAAGTCTATGAATGTGATCATTTTAGAGGCACTCTCACAAATCTCCTCTGCTGTTCGAGACTCACTGTAATTTATAACCTAAAACAAAAAAATATATGAGTGATCTCAAAAGAAAGCACATTTTTGTTTTCTTCCCAGGGACCACCTCCCAAGTGTCTGGGGTGAGGGACATCTGGGAGTCCATGCTTAAACTGCTGCCCCACGATCCAGCCACTTATAAGCATAAGAAATGGATGGATGTTTTCTTTATGTTATTCATTCAGTTATTCATGTTCTCTCACCTCTCCTTTGCTGTTGAATCCAAGTATCTCAAAGCTGATACTTGAGGTTCTCCCTGTCTGAATTTCATGGAGGTGTCTGAAGAGGTTGAGTCTTGCCCGACCACGTCCATTGTCCAGTTCTCCCTGTGTCAAGACTCCGAGCAATGTGGACTTTCCTGAGTCCACATTACCCAGTACAGCTACTCGCAAGTCCAAGAACTGTGGGGAAACAACACAAAGGACTTAATACACAGCACTTCCGGAATTATTACTATCCCAACTAATTGCTGAGAGGCTAAAGTAGGTCTGTCACAATAATTACTATATCGACTTATTGTTCAATACGTAAAACCCGGAACTTTTTTTGGGGTTAATATTTATCACATTTACATTTTCTCTGCACTGCTGTGAAATTGCTGGTAATTTTTGACTATATGCTAAAATTCAAGATATAAAAGAATTAATAACTTCTATGACTCATTACAGATGCAAATTAAAAACTAAAGAATTTCATTCTGCTGCGTATTTATTGCAGATCATGTTTTTTTTAATTTATTTTACATTTAGAATTGTTTTTGTGATTTAAGTCTGCTCTTGGGTTATTGTGTCAGTGGCATACATTTTTCAATATTATCGTTTATTGTTTATATCATTTATCATGACAGGCGTACCTACAGTGGTTGTGACTTACCTGTTGGTCGTCTGGCACTTTGCGAATGAGAACTTCAGCAATGTTACGAGGGCAGTCAGAGTCCTCATCGACCTCACTTTGTCTGAGGACAGTGATGTCAGCTCCCACTCTGGTAAAAAACAAAACAAAACCAATATTAAAACCTAAAAGTCTCACTTACATGACCAGTTAAAAGTTTGGACACATCATCTCATTCAGTGTTTTTTTCTTACTACTTTCACATTTGATACACATACAGAAGACAACAAATATAAGAAGCAACATAAATGGAATTATGTAGTATAGATACATTTAAATAACTCTACAAAATAATTTTCGACAACGCAAAGAGTGACTAATTTCAGGATTTGGTTAGATAAAAAAAATACCTAGTAGAGTTATTCTTGTTCTTTGCTGCATAATATCATATATCTTGTATTTGATGCCTGCTGTACGTTTGTAAAATGTAGAAAGTAGAAACATATAAAAAAACATTAAATGAGAGGGTAAGCCCAAACTTTTGACTGGTAGCGTACATGAATTGAGAAGTCAATTTGAGTCGATTACTTTTGTGCCATGAGATGTAGAGTCTTTAATGATGCTCTCATATCTTCCTCCGATAGTCCCACAAGCATACCGTTGTCCTCTACACCAATCTGATAGACAGCCTCGCCTTTTCCCTCCTGGAGACGCCATTTCATTTGGGTTGCCAGGTGCTCAAAACGGTACTGAGTTGGATTCACTAGCTTCAACTAGACAGACAGTAAGATTTAAAATAAAGAATTGTACTTAAATTGTACTTAAATTTAAATATTACACACTGTTTACCTTGTATTCTATGTTTCCCTCTTCAGCCTAAGAGAGGACGAGAATAGAGAGAATGTGAAAAGGTCAGACAGACAAAAACAGAAACAAAAACTAGTCTGTATGGAAAAGACACAGCAGGCTAAAACACCCAAACAAGCAAAATATGTTATAGAAGCCACTTGTTGTTTTACACATTTGAACTTGTAAAACAGCAATAACAGTGTAGTTGTTAAAGAGTCCATATCACGCCATTTCCTTATGTATTATATAATGTTGTTTCCTCATCAAAAACGCTTCCGGAGTCGTGTTTTGTTTCATTCACACGTTTAACACAGAAGCCTTGAATATTTAAGTTCAGGCTAACTTCGTCTTTCAAATGGAAAACACTCTGTTCCACCTTGTGAACTGCCAATCTCTACTGAACAAAAGATAAAAGGCAACTGTCAACTTGAAAACTACCACGACATGACATCACAAGGTAGAACACAGCATTTTGAGCTTTGAAGATGAAGACAGACTAATAATAAAGGGTAACGCAAAAATGTAAGAATGAAAACAAAAGAACTCTGGGTGTGTTTCTGATGAGGTAACAGCATTAAAACATGGCTCAAAGTTAACAAGAATCTATTTTGTGTAATATAGGACCTTTAAATAAATAGCATACATTAACTTCCCCTGTATGTTAATGCCCTCCTCTGAACTTCTCTAAATTATTACACAACATGACAAGATATGAGATATGCTCAGACATGTCCTCAGTCTCCTTCTCAAGACAGTGGTATATGCAAGCTGTTACATAAAAAACATAAATTTAAAAAAAAAACATCTTTTTGCCATGATATACTTAATTGGACTCTATGGTCATCACTATGTCCATACAGCGTTGTTACTATGTTATTAAGTCATTATGCTTAGCTTGGCAAAGGTCACCAGACGTCCCCCGCCCCCTTTCCTATATTTACAAACACAGCTGTCTCCTCTAAGATAAGAAACCAGTCTCAAGCTAAACTAAGCTATACGTAAATAAGTTGTAAAATGCACTGTGATCATGTTAAAGACATAAAATAGCAAGTGTAACTAAATCTATTACTGAAAATCCTTTCTTTTTGCCATGTAGCCAACTTGCTACGTGTCACTTGATAGCAGGTTCAAAGAAGACGCATTGTACAGCTAATGGACAGCTAGACACCGGAAATACTATACGATTATGTCAATTTTGGTTTAATTTGAGCAGGGCATGTAAATAATACGTAATGCTAGAGTGTTTGTAGAGTTATTTAGCCACCAGGATGGATTTTCAGCTTATGCTTACCTCCGGAGGTAGATACGGCGTGTTATTACTTGGTTTGAAGTTGTTCCGAGAGAATCGCGCCCTTGCTTTTTTGTTGGCTTTTGCATTAGCTTTTTTGGAGGCTAGCCCAAGTCCGATCCCTGCTTGCTTTCCATTACTGGCACCACCAACTTGATTTCGAGCTGGGTTCATTTCCTGAGCCGAATAAGTCAGATACCCGCGCATCCATCCGCAGCAGCTACTACGCGTCCCGTCTGAACTTCAACTTTTACCGCGGAAATGAATCGAATAATGGTAAATCGGATAAAACGCGTTCGCTGTATTGTTGACCTAGCCTGATGTCAGTATCCTACGCCCCCCCAAAGCTAAAAACAAAGCGCCCACGACCCCCCACACCTCAAACCGAACAATAACAGAGCCGTCCGAGAGGCTCTTTTTGAGTTTACAGTGGACGTACGTCACAGCACCGTAAATGTCAATATGTGCGTTTGTTTTATTCAGAAGCTCGAACGGCACGGGCGGGTACTCTTATGATTAGTCTCTATCGTAAACTCCGCCTCTTTGTTTATTAAGTTTGAACTGCATTTGATCACTTATTTTATTACTTATAATTATGTTATTATGTTGCAAAATATATGTATTTTACAATTATTTAATAAAAATAAATAAATGCAAATAAATAAATAAACAGGTAGAATCCGCCCATCCAGCCATCCGGGTATATCAATCAAACGCCAAAAACAGTCTTAGCGATTTACAGCGTTTTACATCAGCCAAAAGAAGAAATTATGTTATTGATCTATTGTTTACGTAGAAAAAGCAACTGATGCAAGACGATCGAGGATTTTGACATCGCTATTATATAACTTTGCGTGCTCCCATAGAGTGTATAAAGAATGTTTTCTACTGATAAACCTCAATGACCTCATAATGTTTTGTTTTTATTGTCAGATTATGATACAATCTATGTATGTTCAAGTTGAAACAGTCTAATCAATGTTTCTGGGAATTGAATTAAACTCCAACAAATAAACAAATACAAAAATAGACCTAATTTTACAAAAGCTTTGATTGATTGATTTGTCTTGTTCATTATTGTGTGTGCTAAATATAATACTTTAATCTGTAAGGTCAGAGTTACATGACAATAAAGCCAATGTTTTATTGTTTTGTTTTTGTTTAATATATAACAATAGTGTTATTACAGTTTAATAATCATTATAGATAAATAGCTTGGTTATATTGGCTACATATGATATATAGGTTGTGAATGCTTTGGCTAGACATTTGAAGAAAAAAACAAAACAAAAAAGAGGCAAGGCAAGTTTATCTGTATAGCACAATTCGTACACAAAGTAAATCAAAGTGCTTTACAGAATAAGAAAGACATTAAATCACAATATAAACAAATGAAAACATACATAATCAACATAAATTTAACATAAAGAGAAAGGTGCAGAATAAAAACCTTTCAGTCATATGCACAGCTAAACAAGAACAACTTTTCCTTTTGTTGTTACCATATAGTGTGTTTTGTTTAAAGGTGCACTATGTAACTTGGTTGGAAATCCGTCACCTGCTTGTTTCTTGTTTCTGCTCTGCCTGGAATTTTTTACAGTATGACATTAAACAGCTCTACCTTACATTTACTAAATTACAGTTAATTTTATATCTCAAAATACTTAGAAAACAGGCTGTGAATGTGAATGGGGTTGCCTTTTCACAGATTTGACCTGCAATTTGGCCTGGTTTGGTCTTCATGAAGATAGAAAACCATGAAACATTCCAAGCAAAGCAATAACATCTCCACGAAGACAAGAACTTGAGGGACCCTCCACGAAAAGTTACACAATGCACCTTTAAATGACAAGAGTGCAAAATAAAAACCTTTCAGTCACAGCTAACCGAGAGCAACTTTTTTTTGTTTTTGTTGTTGTTACCATATGAAATAGTGTGTTTGGTTTCAGTAAAACACTTCATTGTGTTGTGTTTTACCAAATGCAAATCTCCCACTTTGAATAATGATGGCTGTGTTCCTGCGTGTCAGCCAAATCCCTTGTGGGAAATGAAAATTCAGAGGGAGAGCTGAAGTGAGCAGCGATTGGACAGTTGAAGGGGCTCAACCCATTGCTCCCTTGGCTTTGACATACATTTGAGATTTTTTTACAATTTTGTGTTCATTCCACTACCCAAACTTGCAACTGCAGCTTGAATTGTATGATATTGTCTGTATTGGACTCAAAAATGATATACTCACTTGTACTTTTTCTTGTTTTGGGACTTCTTCAAAAGTCAGTGGCTGTTCAGATGGATAAACTGGGAGACTACAAGCTTTGTGGTGATCCAGAATGTTCCTGTAAGTAAAATACGAGTGCATGGGCCTTTTTTTTTTAACTTCAACTTTATCTTTGTTTAGTTACTTTCTTTCTTTTGTGCAAACTTCAGATGTCCTGTCTATGGCCACGGCCTTGGATGACTTCATAGCTCCTGACTGCAGATTTATCAACATGAAAAAGGAGCAGATGGTCTATGTGTATTCTAAACTTGTGCCAGAGGAGGGCGCTGGAGTCTTCTGGTCTGGAAGTGTATGTGCTTATGTTTTTGTGATTGTGAATGTAATGAAATTGTGCCATTGAAGTGTGGAATCTATTTAATTTCAGGTTTATAGTGAGCGATACGTAGACCAGATGGGTATCATTGGGTATTTTCCAGCAACTATGGTGAATGAGACTTATAAGTTTCGAGAGGACACTGTTAAGATACCCACAACTGTAAGTATTTCAATCATTAAAGGCTTTTAAAATATGTATTCAAAACTGCTTTTTATATAATGATTTTTTTTTCTAGGATACAGATTTCTATTGTCACTAGGCATACCAACTCATATCTGAAAAAAGGCGTGTCTGTCAAGCTAAGTACATCAAGTTCTATGCAAAAATCTGTATTGTCTTATCCCTGATTACTACTCACACAATGAAAGTATTACAATCGAAAGCTGTTTTTCTTTCTTTCAAAAGTCTGTCAGTTTAAAGATGTTGCATTATGTAACTTTTCTGATGGAGGGTCCCTTACCTGCTTGTCTCAATATGGATGGAATTACTTTGCCTAGCAATTTTACAGTATGGCATTTAACCTATCTGTCGCCATGGAGACAATCAGAACATTACCAAGGCAATATCTGTATCTGAGTGGATAGATATGACACAGATATTGTCCTGGTAAGAATGTATATTTTGCAAGGTATTTTTGAGCAATAAAAACTGTATTGAATAAATGCAAGATATACATTTTATGCCAAGGTAAAGGTAAAGAAAAGAAGAAAAAAATCCATAGAGACAAGTAGATGGCAGACTTACATTGTGTACCTTTAATAATCCCACATAGTAAGCAAAAACATCATTAATAGTACGATAACACATGTAATACTGTTATTATCTTACCCAGACATATGTTTTATTACTGTGTTTCCATGTAATTTTTGATTTGTTACATCAAGACTGGGGCCCTGGAAATTGCAACGTTGCTCAATAAGAACACTGACAGGCAATCCACTAGGGGGAGATAGAAAACTTTCATTGGAGCTGGTAGATAGATGTGCTTCTAAAGAGCTCAGATTAAATAAATGTCAGTAACAAACGGTGATCTGTTTTAGTTGCTTTTGTTTCAGATTTGAAGAAGAAGAAGCAGACTGATTTGTATTATTAGCCTATATTATTCAAACAAGAACCCATATATTACATCTCTCACATTTCTTAAGCACACATTTCTTTGGATCAAATGAAATAAAAGCAATAAAATAATAATAATGGAGGGTGATGTAGCCTATACATTTTGAATATAAAACAAAATATTAATTGTCAATACAAAATGTGTTCAGGTGAGATGACCACATTTGAAAAAAAAAAAAAAAAAAGGAAGTTATTTTTAGCCACAGTTGCACAAGAGTCTCCAACATGGTAACATACAGATACAGCTGTTTGGCTCTGTGTACCGTCACCACTTGGTGTCACTGTGTCAAATGGGGTAAGATATACAATGATTATTTCTGTGGTGATTTGTTAGTACAGTATTGTGATTTTAATGCCATTTTTATTCTGTGCAGCACTTTGAATTATCTTGTGTACGAATTGTGCTATACAAATAACTCACCACTTGTGAACTTTGTCCTGGGTCAGGCAAAAATGAGCGTGTGGCTCAGCAGGAGGAATCACATGGCTGGCTCAGGATGTACAGACTCTGAACTCCTGTTGAAGAGACAAGGTGGAGTTTCTGTACAGTGCACTGGTGGGGCAGGTGGAGGACTTTGAGGCAGTGTGGGCGGTGAAGAGGTGTTTGTGTTTGGTTCGGGTTGGGAGATTGAGTATTATTTTGTTGTTGTTGTCTTTGGTGTTTTGTAGGATTTTAAGCCATAAGTGATATAATAAATGTATTGTTAAAGTCTACACAAATAAACTTGCCTTGCTTTACCTATATCAAAAATATAAAATCAGTAGAAATCAATGTATGTTTCAAGTGGAAAACAGAGACTGCCAACCCAAACAGCTTTCTATTTTTTGAATGTAATATCCTATATGACTGGTTTACATCGGAATTGTGTTTGAGGAATTGAGATTAAAGGTTTTATATTACACAAAATGGATTCTTGTGAGTTTTACCCATGTTATAATGTTGTTACCTCATCAAAAAACATACCTGGAGTTGTGTTTTGTTTCATTCACACATGTTCAAAATGTTCTGTTCCATCTTGTGATGTCATGAAGTGGTAGCTTTCAAGCAGCTACCTTTTATCTTTAGTTTAGCAGAGATTGGCAGTTCCAGGGCTGACGGTGTATGGAGTTTAAAAACACACTAGATCACTTCCTGTATCACCACATGGCATCACAAGGTGGAACAGAGTGTTTTCTGTTTGAGAGGGGAACACACCCTAAATATGTAGGATTTGTGTGTTAAACATGTATGAAAGAAACAAAACACAACTTCAGCTATGTTTGTGAGGAGGAAACAACATTTTAACATAGATCATAAATGTGTGTAATATGGGCTCTTTAAAAACTGCATTAAATAATTTGTCTCTTAAAAGCCTAGAGATTTTTTTATTTTCCAGTAGACTTTTGAAAAACCTCCACTCTATTTTTCAATCAGAATTTAGAATAGCCTATTTTACCACAGTGGGAAGTGGGAACCTCTGAGCTTAAAAACCCCACTTAGAAATAGGGCATTACCATATTCAGAGATTTCCCATTGGTCCTTTTACTACTTTTCATTTCATGTTGTTCCCCCAGTAGCCAGTATAATAAGTTTTTCACCTCTAGTTCTTCTTGGCATTTGGCCTGTCACACATAGCAATCAATTACGTGGTCCTATTTCCCACCAGATCACTACAAACCTATTTATAAGAATGACATTTACCACAAAATGTCAGTCAACAGAAGGCACCTTTGGCACGTCTTCTGGTCCGTGTAAACCTTGAAGACAAAATTTAACAACAGTTTCATGTTTAAAGGTCCTATATTAAGCTATTATGTTGTTTCCTCATCAAAAGCATACCTGGAGTTGTGTTTTGTTTCATTCAGACATGTTTAACACACAAATCCTGAATGCTGTGTTCCACCTTGTGATATCATGTGTTAATACAGGAAGTGCTCCACTGTGTTTTATAATTCCATATAACTTTATAATTCCATATAACTTCTATAACTATAACTGAATCATTTGGATAATCTCAGCCCTGGAATTGCCAATCTCTACCTGTTTACACAGGAAGTTGCAGGTAAAAACGACAAAATATCTGTGAAAGAATTTATGTGTTATTTTAAATATTATGAATCATTTAAAATCATAAGCATTTCTGTGTTCATTTATATTCTTAATCTTTTGTGTGTGTGATTAAAGTTATCAACAATTGCGTTTTTGGGTTTTTCCATATGTATGTCATATGTCCTAGTTCAAGAACTCCTGACTCTTTAAGATAATCTACTGAGTCGCCCATGAGAAGACAGCTAAGGGTTTTTCCCCTCATGTGGTTAGCATAAGTTTTGGGAGAAAACTGACCTGATTGTTTATCACCTGGAGCCTGTAATCAAGTGTGAAATGGGAGGGTGGTTTAGCCTAAAGATTGTTAGCATGTGATCATTGTAAACCTCGTGTGATATAACATAATGTACTGTATTGTTATCTGTGAAATGACTGCAATAAAAACTGCTGTTGGGAGAAGAGCTGGCAGAATAGAGTAGGCTTAGCCAGTGGTATTGACAGGCTCTGACAGCTCTTTTTTCTCCTTGCGCAAGTATACCTTTAACTGTCTCGTTTTGGTGTGTCTTTATTTAATGTAATTTGATGTCTTAGGGTAAATTCATTGACAATATCTTATCGGAAGTTCCTTTTGTTTAGATGGTGATGGTGTTTTTGAGGCTTAAAAAGAGCCAGAGTGGAAAAGTTGAATACGCCCCCTCCTAGCATTTCTGTCTAAACGCAAAACACTGGTCAGATATGCTCACGTCGCGTACACGTTTATGTCACATACATACAGTACACAGAAACAAACATGTCAAATGGGATGCATACTCACACTTTTGCGTCACCGTACGCACGCAGATTTCCTCCTAAAAATGTTTGTCTAAATGCAGAATAAACAGTGAAGATGCCACTTTTGTGTCTTCTGTTCAGACCATCATCATATAAACATAGCCTAAAGGTAAAATATAGTTTTAACCTTGAAAACTTTTGAGCTTTAGAGATGTAGACAGACTAATAATAAAGAATTACTCAGACATGTGTGAATGAAACAAAACACAACTCAAAGTATGTTTTTGATGACGTAACAACATTATAACATATCTTAAATCTCACAAGAGTCAATTTTGTGTGATATAGAACCTTTAATTCACTACTCATTAAATCACTTGTACATCATATTGAAAATGCCTCTGGTGATTTTGGACATTGTGATAAAAAACAATGAGGTTTTCTGCTTTACCGGTCCTGTTTGGTCCCTGTTTTAATCAGTTCAAATACTAGACAAGTCACTAGTAGCTTGGCCAGTATTTGAAAGTTGTTAAAAGAGACAATGGTGAATCAAAGGCAAAAAAAAAAAAAAAAAACGTCCTGCTGATGATGTAGAACACCCCCAGTGTGATGTCACTGCAAAGTATGAATTCTGAAATGATTGTAATGTCAAAACACCACATCAAAATATAAGTTCAGAAGCTTCTAAGATTAAATATAGGCTACTATCATCATCATCATCATCGTCATCGTCATCGTCATCATCATCATTATTATTATTAGTCCTTTACATAATAAGTAGCCAAAATAAAGTCCAAACACTACTATTTTTAGCTGCTTTTGTCCGCAGCAGGTGGAGCTCCCGGTGTGAGAGGTGTCAGCGGCTGCACAGTCTAAATCCCCGGCGGTAACTAACTCCTGCCTGAAGTCACACTCCAGTCAGACACAGCTGTAGCTTTAGGGCGTTACCATGGCGATGAGCATGGGTCTATTGTGTCAAAGGAGATTGATGCTTAAGCGTGTATGTGTGTGTGTGTGTCTGTGCATGTGTCTGGCCCGTGTTTCCCATGAGTGAATAATGAAGCAGCTGGCAGACACGGTAGAGTCGTTTCAAAGGAGGGGATATTGCAGTTCCACACCTTGACAGACCAGTACCTCACGAGCAAAGCAAAGAGAGGATCCACTGGCTTCTACTCAGATTAACATCTCATGGTGCCATCTGTAAATAGAGAGTTAGAGTATACTAGAATAAGAAGAGGTCACTGCATGTTGACAGAGGTTTTTCTACTTAAGTAAAAGTATACGGCATGATAAAAAGCATGCATTGTGTAATTTTTCTGGTGGAGGGTCCGTCAAAAGCTCCATAAAGATGTTATTGCTTTGAGTATTAAACCTTACTCTCTTCATCTTCATCTTACAGGTCAGATCTGTGGAGAGGCAACCACGCTCACAGTCAGAATGCCTGTTTTGACTGGGCTCATTCTAGTAAAGGTGTATGGCATTTAAAAACACAGTGGAGCACTTCCTGTATTACCACATGACATTACAAGGTGGAACAGTGTTTTCTGTTTGAGAGAGTAACTCGTGTGTTAAATTTGCATGAATGAAACAAAACACAACTCCAGGTATGTTTTTGATGAGGAAAAAATACATTAATATGGGCCCTTTAAGTATTGAATAACCAATTAAAAATCTATTTCAGTATTTTAGAACTACTAACGGGTCAAACGTCTGCTTAAACTGAAGCCAAATCAGTGTCTTTTATCTAGGCTATATTTTAGTTTGCTCAAAGTCAAGACCAGGTGTCAGACCATAAGGAAACTGAAAAGTAGAATTCCATTTAACTTAAAAATATAAAAATGTAGTTATGTAGAAAGAACAGTTTTCAGCCCTCAAATGTAGTGAAGTAAAATAAAATTTACTTAAGTACAGATAAAACTTGAACCTATAGAGTACTTTTACTTTTGCTCTTTGTTATTTTCCTCTACGGCTTGTTGAGAAATATGAGCTGCAAACAGTGAAATGACGACAACAATTAACACCCATTTTCGTAAGACCTATTTTTGTAAAGAAAATCTGACTGCTCAGATGTGTCTCTCAGATGTGTCTCTCTGATGGGAACTGACTGATCATTTTGGTGCTTTGGGTGTAAACTGGAACAATATTCTTGTAACTGTACAGTAGTTCTTAAAAGCTTTTTAAAAGCATGCTGCATAAACCAGTTGGGAGTTTTGTTTTCTGTCGTGTCTTGATTGAAGCATGCAGAGATTTGTATATATATCTCTCCTTTGTTTCTGTGCAGGGGGACGTGGCTGACCCTTCCTGCAGACAAGAAAGGAGCACCTGTCTGCACCTGTCCCTGACTCTGGAAGGAGCTTGTCAGCCAGTTCCCGGTCGCCACATCCTGCTTTTTGTTAAACTGTGGAATTTCATCCTCTGCTTTGGAGTCTGCTTTATTCAAATTTTACTAAGTGCATATATTGTTATGTGAAACTATGAAGTGAGCTGGCATAAAAATAAAATATATGAATAAAATATCAAAATGTAGCCTCAGTAACAGCAAGAGTTTGTTGTTTAGCATCCAATGTGTTTCAAAATCGCTTCATTGGACACAAAGATATTATTCAAATTTCCATTTCAAGGTTACTTTTTACAATTCAAATTCAGCCTCATAAAATAGTTTCTGGATACTGATACTGTTATTCATAATATGTTCTGTATTATTATTTATTTCTGTATTAGAAAACATCTGCAAACAAATGAGCCTCAAAAGAAAAGATGCAGTACATCTGACTTAACAATAACTTATAGATCAGCTCTAGTCAAACTGCAACATGAACAGACTTAACGACGTTGACCCCAAAGCCGGGACAGAGGCAGGTCATTTATTTGAGTAAGTCTGCAGTCTGTGCCAGTGGAGTCTGGTTGGAGGCAGGCTGGTCCAAAAAGGCTGCTGAGGTATACCAGGAAAACAAGAGTGAAAAGTCCTAAAAATCTAAAAAAGTACTGGTGTTTTTTGGCGTCTGTGACTCACTTGACCTTTTCCAGTCCTTCCAGTCCAGCTCGCACTTCTGCTGGTGGAACAAAAATAAGAAGAGTGGAAGCAGAAAACAAAATATCTAATCCCTTATTTATTGATGATTTAGTTATAATGTTTTTTAATTTCACACTAAAACACAAGAACAACACTGCTTAACATCTAGCGTATTTTTTCTATTTTTTTTCCAACATATATTTCAAACTAACCCACATGAACAACATTATTACATTTTAGAACTAAACAACACAATAATAACTAATACATAATACTAATAAGTTCTAAAATACAAAGTACTCTTTCTGTCAGACAGGAAGGTTTTTATCTGCTTTACATGTTTCAGCTACTTCCTGACTCTCACAACAGTCACATGATGGTGCAGTGATGTGTTTTGTAGGTTGTTTACATGGTTTTGCCAAATACAAGGAAAGTGTACAGCCTCTGTTGCCTGATGCCTTCTCCATGGTTGCATCCCACTACATCTTGTTTGTCTTTTAGCTGTTTCCTTTTGGAAATAAAAGAACAAGCAGCTCCAAAGATCATAAACTGTGAGGGAGCCAACACCTTATCACACATGGGATAAGGTGCCAGACAGTAGGGGGTGTATGCTTCTATAGAACAATTAATTACAAATTTCAGACTTTTTGACAATGTGTAATTTATAATGTATCTACCTGTAACATGCATCACAAGTACAGAAGTTATTCAATCTAGAAAACTATCCATGACTTTCAGCTTCCTTTTTATAGGTGAGATTTTGAGAAGTTTTCACTGTTCGAAAGATATATTATTTTGTTTTAAATCATTAATCTCTGTGGTCTTCATTTCTCATCATTTTGAAACCCATGGCTAGACCTGAGAAAGTGCTGTCCTAAAGTAATAGCATGTGTCAGTTGGTGTTTACTTTGTGAATGTCAGAAAATGCCAGCTCACTTCTGGTTTGAGCTAAACCACTCAATCAGTCAGTTCAAATCAACAGCAGCTGAAGCCTGGGGTTGTGCCGTGCCAGTCCCACTGGATCAGTGTCCTCCAAGTCTCGGAATGTATCTGACACTATGATTACAATTTGCACACGTGTTAAGACATGGGAAAAAAATCTTCATATTCTTGTAGATATGCTCAGATTACAGATAAATAAATCTAACTTTATTTTCAGTGAAACAAAATAACCACGTCATTACTGTATTACACTTATGAGCAGAGCCTAACACTTAAAGAGGTGGTATTTTAGTTCTATGGGGTACTAAAGGTGCACTATGTAACTTTTTTGTTGAGGGTCCATCACCTGCTTGTTTCAGTTGGTATGTCATGTTCTGCCTGGAATGTTTCACAGTATGGCATTAAACCACGGTACCTCTATTTATTCAATTACAGGTGGTTTTATAGCTCAAAAATACCTAGAAAAACTGACATTATGACTGTGAGTGGGGTTGCCTCTCCACAGCTCTAACCTGTAAATTGGTCTGGCTTGGTTGACCTCCACGAAGATAGAAAGGTTTAATAATATGCTGTGAAACATTCCAGACAAAGCAATAACATCTCCAAGGAAAAAAAGCATTTGACAGACCCTCCACCTGAAAAGGTACACAAAACACCTTTAATTACTACACATAACATATTTATATCACCGTGTTACCTTTTATTGTTCTGAAAATGCTATCACATGACAATTATGCACATCGTATAAGGTTTGTGAAGTTATAGGATATTGTTTTGTATCATACTTTTGTATATTTATGGAGAATTGTCACCTGGGAGTATGGATAATGTAGGCTTGTGGGTGAGCATTGGGTGGATCAAGTTTTGTAAACATAAAGAGGGTCAAATAAGGGCAAGGGACAAAGGAGAGATTGCTAAAACACTCAAACATGCATGGATAACATACAAAACCACTTTAAGCATGTTTTTGATGAGGGAACAATATTATAACATGGTAGAAAGCTCCACAAAGGCCCTTTTGCATAATACCCCCCTCTTCAACTTCATATCCATGTCATTATTCAGATGTCATTTTTCAAGGTTATATAGGCCATACAGTATTCTGTCTGAGCTCACTGAAAAATTAGGCCTTGATTGCAAAGAAAAAGAAAAGACAAAAAAATCTGGTTCAAATAATTATTTTTTGAATTATGTTTTTTTTTTTCATGATGGAAAATCTTGAATTAGTTTGAAAATCCATTATTTTGCATCTCAACAATAATCCAAGCACATGTTCTGACATCTTTCCTTGAGCAAGCTTCAACCCTTTTCCATCACACAAGCCAACAAAGAAACCATTGATTTCATTATTTGTGCATTCAATTCTGAAAACAATACAAGAATCCACTGTGTCTGTCAAACAATGTGTCCGCTCTATGAAAAAAAAAAAAAGAAAAAAAAAAAAGAATAGCCAACAGTATGCATCTTATTTGAAGTCTAAATTATTTTAAAGTAATATGTGTCACTTCATACTTTACTATAAAATCTGAAATACTGCTGAAAAGGATCTTAAAAACTGTACATCTTCTTTCTTTATCTCTGAAATAAACCACTTTTGAAATGCTTGTTTTGTTGTCCAACCATCTTTTGTTCAATATTTATAGTCAATTTCTATGGTAACCAGATTGATGATTCATATGAAGTGTTTTGGTAAGCCTTAAGAGGAATAATGGATGTTTAAAAATATGATTGAGAATTCCCTTTATGTAAATGACTAAAACCAATGGGAGGCAATTAGATATTGAGAGACAGATGTTAACTATGAGGCAGGAAATGAAAATTATTAACACTGCAAAGGCTTATAATACACACATAAACAATGCAGATGTTATTGAATTTTGATCATTTCTTCAGTGCTTTTCAAGTCACCCAAAAGCTTTACATTGAACGATTAATTGTAGACATTGCTGCCCTGGGGTGAAGTGATGGAAGAGAGACTCCCAATGTGATATGACTTTTTTTGTTTTTGTTTTTGTAGTTACTCATGTTTGCCCAGCAGCAAACCAACCCCTGAACCAGGGCCGCTCGATTATGGAAAAAATCATTATCACGATTATTTTGGTCAATATTGAAATCACGATTATTCAAATGATTATTTTTTAGTTACATTATGCATTTAGTCAGCATTTCTTTCTCAAAAATGTATGCAAAACTTTCAAACTGAAAATGAATATGGACTACAAATATGTATCTTAGAGCAGTTTTGGGGATTTTTTTGGGCAAGTAATGATTTACATTCTTACAACATGAAATAAGGCATACAAAAACATAAATGTATCCAAAATAAACTATATATCCAGCTGTTCTACAATCTCTATATTTAAAAAAATCAAATACATATACAAATAAAAAAAAAAATATCCCAAAATAAACTTTGTTAAGCTTTAAATCATTTCAACTTGATTATATGAGTTTGGAGATCATTTGATCCACAAATCAAAATCTCGATTGAAATTTGATTAAATACATAATCTGATCCTGAACCTACCTTTAAGACTATCTGGAATAGTGTTTTGTTTCATTTACACATCTGAGTAATGCTACATTATAATTCTGTCCAAGTTCAAAATTCTCACTACATTACATTATGATGCAATGTAATGGTATTTTTCAAGATAACAGCTATTTTTCACCTTTTTTGTTCAGCAGAGATTAGCAATTCCGACTCTGAAATGAACAAAATAAGTTTAGTGATGTTGTATGGAGTTTAAAAACACAGTGGAGCACTTCCTGTACCACATGACATCACAAGGTAGCAGAACACAGCCTAAATATGCAGGGTTTGTGTGTTAAACATGTGTGAATGAAACAAAACACAACTCCAGGTCTGTTTTTGATGAGGAAACAACATTATAACATGATCAAAAACAAAGTAAATAGCCCCTTTAAGAGTCTCATTCGCACATACTCACATATTCCTTCATATTCATATTTTTCCTGGCTGAACAGTTGACTTGGTATCCGCTGATTTCCAAAATGACAGATGTTAGAGCCGTGACTCATGGGTCAAGAGGGCATGTACTTCTAATGACTAATGAGCAGGCTATTACATCAGTCGGACACTCTTAGCCTTAAGCAAAAATGTCATTACTAAAACACATAATCTCACAAATACTGACAGCAATCATTTGTTCTAAACCCTGAATCTGAAGCGTAGATCCACTTAAACCACTTCTACTAAATATAAAAGTACATTTTATATTCTGGGGAAATTATCTTCTATATTCTGGGTATAATGTGTGTATTAATTGTAAAGATCTGCTGAAAGGTCCTATAATACACCAAATTGTGAGTTTAAGACATGTTACAATGCTGTTTCCATTTAAAGATGATTTGTGTACCTTTTCTAGTGGAGGGTGCGTCAAATGCTTTTCTCCTTGAAGATGTTATTGTTTTGTCTGAAATGTTTCATAGTATGGTATTAAACCTTTCTATCTCCATGGAACCCAAACCACATCAAAGCTACGTTTACACATACCGGGGTATGTGGAGAAACGAATATTTCCCTCCCTCCGTTTTCCAAAATAAGGTCGTGCACATAGCATAGTTTTCGTTTACATCAACCCACATAAATACATCATCGAGTGCCATCATAACTATGCCAAACCTATGTGCGCCACCTGGATTATATTCAAACCTGTAGCATTTATTTCATTACCATTGTAAGTACTTCTCACAAATACCTAGAAAAGCTACTGAGCGGGCTCGCCTCTCCACAGATATGTAAAAGAAGTGGCAAAACTGAACCTCCGAGTTCATTCGTCTCTTGGATATGATCCATCAGCTGTGTACGCAAATGCAAACACATGAAAAGGGTTTGCACCAGAAGAAATGTAACTGCTCCATCATCATCAGAGAAAAATGGAAACATGGGTCGCAGTTTTGGTGCATCAGCTCCTAAAACTCTGTTAATATCACTTTACAAGCTTTTTACTTTTTCTTTTTGGTATTTTAAAACTTACACTGCTAATTTAAATAAAGATAGACATATATTTTTGTAAGTAATATATAATTGGATATTGTTTGTGCACTGTTTTTGATAATTAGTTTTTAAATATTAAATGTAGAGTTATTGGAGTTACCTGCTCGTTATAGTGGCGTCTCCCAATTAGGACAGGGCCTTTAAAAGAAGCCAGCCTCACATTGTTCAGGGGAGGTGCTGTGTGAGCGCAGGTACTGCCATGCCTGTTTTATTTTTGGAACTTTTGTAAATAGTTTTTGTCTTGTTGGGAATAAATGCACTGGGATCTGCGCAGAAAACTGGCTCAACTTGACTCTGTTCCTCTTCAAACCGCTAAGGTTGCCATCCAGGCTATTACACAAGCAAACAACAAAATGTAGTTTTCCAGAATCTCCACTCAAGCTTGAGTTTAGAAAAATTTATTTTCAGAGGTGAATTTGCCGTTTGCGTGTAAAAGATGGGTACAAACGAAGTGAAATGTCTCAGCTTTTAAAAATACCTGTGTATGTGTAAACAGGGTCCAAGTTACAGGTCAGATCTGTGAAGAGACAACCCCACTCACAGTCAGAATGCTTGTGTTTCTAGATATTTTTGAGCTATAAAACCACCTGTGACTGAATAAATGTAGCAGTGGAACATTTCAAACAGAGCAATGACATATCCATAAAAACAAGCAGCTGATGAACCCCCAACCAAAAAGTTACATAATGCACTTGTAAAAGCATACTGGGAGTTGCGTTTTCCCACATGTTTGAGTAATCCTGCATTATTATTCTGTCCAAAGCTCAAAATACTCTGTTGATGTCAGGATGTGGTAGTTTTCAAAATCTTGCAAATACTTACAGCAGTTATTTATTCTAAACCCTGAAGGTGAAGTGTAGATCCACTTAAAAGTGCACTATGTAACTTTTTGGTCAAGGGTCCGTTGCCTGTTTGTTTCTATGGATATGTCATTGCTCTGCCTGGAATGTTCCACAATATGACATTAAACAGCTCTACTTTAGATTTATTCAATTACAGATGGGTTTGGTTTTACAGCTCAAACATATCCATAAAAACAAGCATTCTGACTGTGAGCGGGGCTGCCTTTCCACAGATCTGACTTGTAACTTGGTCTAGTTTGGTCTCCATGAAGTTCAATACCATACTGTAAAACATTCCAGACAAATCAATACAATCTCTACAGGGAAAAGCATTATCTCTACACCAGAAAATTTACACAATGCACCTTTACAAACCACATCTACTAAATGTAAAAGTACTTTGAAATTGTATATGCTGATGAATGGGCTGTGGAATAGGTTTAGTCTTGATAAGATTAGCTGTGTTCAGTCAGACCAGTGGATCTATAGCAGGTGCAGTGGTTGTTCTGAGAAGCCCTGGTTGCTACACAGGGCCCAGTGGAGGTTTATAGACAGACCAGGTTTGTTAAGCCTAATGGCCCCTGTATTGACTGGGGGTATCCTTGCAAATCGCACAGGCTGACGAACAATGTGAGTCTCATTGGCTTCTCTAAATGCATTTGGGCTTGTAGTTTTATTGACCCTCCTAAAGCAGTGACTGAGTCCTCTGTTTACACACACACGGTTTCACTGTTTTTACTAGTGCACAGTGAATCTTTAAAAGGCCATTTGTCAAATCAGTATCAGTACAATTGAATGAGTATTAACATCAAGAATCTATAGAACTCTAGACTTCACAATTAAAAAAAAATAGAAATGTAGAATATTAAACAGTTAAAACATTTTATTATCTTTAAAGGGGCAGTGTGTAACTTTTCTGGTTGAGGGTCTGTCACCTTCTTGTTTCTATGACTATTGCTCTGCCTAGAATGTTCCACAATATGACATTAAACAGCTCTGCCTTACATTTACTCAATTACAGGTGGTTTTATAGCTCAAAAATATTAAGAAAACCTACATCCTGTATATGAGCGGGGTTGCCTCTCCACGGATCTGACCCGCAACTTAGTTTGGTTTGGTCTCCATGATGATAGAAAGGTTTGAAACATTCCAGACAAAGCAATAACATCTTCACAGAGGAAAGCATTTGAAGGACCCTCCACCAGAAAAGTCACACAATGCACCTTTATCAAAGAGGGTGAGTGCATCAATTGATCCTTTAAGTGTAAAATCAGGTTCTTCTCCAGGACAAGCAACTATCATTAAGATACAAGTCACATGAGACTTGAATAAAATGTCAGAGGCACAATGATTACAAAATAAAAGTCCTTCATTATCACAAATGAGACACCTTCTGTTTTTGTTGAAGATTAAAGATGATATTTTTTGTCATATTTTTTGTAATAATATTAAAGGCATAGTTTGGAATTTTGGACATAGGGCCTCATTTCCTAGTGAGCCAGAGTGTTGGAGACGTGTGGAGACACTTTTTTAAATATTCCATCCAGTCCTTGTATTTGCAGAGGTCGCTGGTGCAAGGCTAGTGCATGTCAATGGCCATAGTTAGCCTGCCATTAAAAACAGTCTTACCCACTCCACAAAACACCCAAAGCCAATCTGTTATGACACCAGACTGTCGATGTGAATGTCTGTGTTGATAGAATAATTTTAGAAGTAAAACCAACCTTGCATCACATGAATCTTTGCATGTTGAGGGACTATTTTCTCATATATCAATCCACCACTGCCAACTCACTGTTGCTGCTCAGACATAAATCCTTTAAATGCAAGGTTGGTTTTACTTGTAAAATTATTCTATTTTATTATTTTTTTTTTTTGTGTGGGTGTGTCTGTGTGTATATGAATGTGTATGTACATTTGTATGTATATATAACATATATACTGTAATATGTGTATACTGGTATGTGTGTTTATGTAGATGCTGTATATATGTTTTTTATGTATATGTGTATATATATATGTGTGTATATGAGTGTGTGTGTATATATATATATATATATATGTATGTATGTATGTGTGTAATTATGTATATGTGTGAGTACATATGTATGTTAATGCCCATCAATAGGGAATTTAAGGGTGGGGGGTGGGGGGCTTAAAAAGGAGAAAAATGCAATGCTAACTGGAATATGTATAATTACAAATAATAACACTTGAATAAAAATTTGATCACAAAAAAGAAGTAAAACCAACCTTGCATTTAAAGGATTTATGTCTGAGCAGCAACAGTGAGTTGGCAGTGGTGGATTGATATATGAGAAAATAGTCCCTCAACATGCAAAGATTCATGTGATGCAAGGTTAGTTTTATTTCAAAGATTATTCTATCAAGACAGACATTCACATCGACTGTCTGGCATTATAATTGTTTTGCTTCACGTGATTTGTAGAGTGGGTGAGACTGTTTTCAGTGGCAGGCTAACTATGGCCATTGACATGCGCTAGCCTAGCACCAGCGACCTCTGCAAATACAAGGACTGAATGGAATATTTTAAAAAGTGTCTCCACACGTCTCCAACCCTCTGGCTCACTAGGAATTGAGGCCCTGTGTGCAAAATTCCAAACTGTCCCTTTAATAATGCTACACTGAATTTCAATTTTCACATTTTGGATGTACTGTATTGCCAAAAGCCTCTTCAACCAGCCATGCATTCACTCAGACCAGGCGTGTGAAGTACTGCTGCTCGATTAATCAATATCAAATCAAAATAGCAATTAGCAAATAGCAAAGAGTGCAATATTTGAAGTTTCATTATTGTGCAGAAAAATGGCTACCTATTCATGTATGAACTATTAATATGCATGTCACAATACATGAATTAAGTGTGAAGAGGAGACCACTTTAGAATAGGAACCATATTCATTTCATTTTGTATCAAACTAATCATTTATTATCGACAAACAAAACATCACTTTAGAATGGGGAACATATTCAGAGCTTAATGACTTCATTCATGGCTAGTTGGACTCTAGTAACACCTAATAGAGTGTTTTATTACATATGACTAAGCTGAATTTATTGCAAATAAGCAGTAATAAGGAGTGTATTAAAAGGAAAGTGTTTGTAAATGTCTCACTAATAAGATAAGATAAGATAATCCTTTATTGTCTCCCATGAGAGAAATTTGTCTTGGGACAGGGGGTAACATGTTTTATCAAAAAACAGGACAACACAACACAAAGCAGCACATAAGCAAACACCATAAAACAAAGTAAATATGAGACCAGTATGACCACGAGTGATGCACCAACAGGACCCTTAAATTATCCTTAACAGGCAAACCCTTGCATTCTTCTAGCAGATTAAGTTTATGGGGAATTAGACACTAATAAGGTCTGAATAAATACTAAAAACAAAAACAAAAAAACATAAGGATTCCAAATCAACCTTCCATTTATTGACAGATTTCTGGACACTCCTTGAGGATGCTTTCTGATCAGCTCTATCTTGTTCTTCATCTTCTGGAAACACGGTTCTTCTGGTCAGCTTCATCAAATCACTTCTGATCTGCTATTCTCCTTCATCTGCTAAAGACAGTTCTTTTGGTCAGCGTCCTCACATCACTTCTGATTAGACCCCTAGCTGCTCCGGTGTTCTGCCATGTGCTGTAGGAGCAGCGCTGATGTGTTCGTGTTGGGACAGTAGCCTCTTATTGTAGTTTTGTTGACATTGTTGGGGCGGGTTGTGAGCAGTGTGTTGTGTTGTTGGGGCTCAGATTGTGCTGCTGCGTAAACTTTGCGCATGGCTGTGCGTTGTGCTCTGATAGTTCAGCCAAAAGTGACCCAAATGACTGTCTGGATACAGGGTTCTTCTTGTTAGCTTCATCACATCACTTCTGATCAGCTCCATCTCTCGTTCTTCATCTTCTGGAGACAGGGTTCTTCTCGTCAGCTTCATCAGATCGTAGGACCACAGGGCTCAGCTGGCCCCTCCAAACCAGTCACCATGGGAACAGACACAGAAAACAGAAACAGTGTTAAGGCATGTGCACGATCAAAATAAGATACTATGGAATTTTTATTTCTTACCTGAGACCAACCATAGTCACTATTTCTGAACAGTATTCACATAGACAGTTTACAAAGGCTTAGAATTACTTAAGAACATATTTCATATTTTTTAGTTTTTTCCATTATTTCATGTTTTTTTTGTGTGGGTTTTTTTACCCTTACATAAGACTATTTTTTTTTTTAAAAGAGTATTAGTTATTAGCACAAGATTTGCAGCCACACTGCCTTTAAGCTCCATGTACAGTCTGATATTGTGTCTGGGTTACTACCTGCTAAGCTTTGTTTGGGCAGCATTAGCTTCAGTCCATCAGAAGGGGGCGCTGCATTAGACATGGTAGCTGCTGGTGAACCAGTTGGTAGTGCACCAGGCTTTTCACTATTGCATTGGCAATATAATGAAATATGATGGCTATTACTTCTACTACTTTTTTTTATTTTTTTGTTTTTTTTAGTTTTTTTTAGTTTAGTTTTTTTTTTTTTTAGAGTTAGTCCTTAGTAGTTGTACTACCAAGTACTATGGGACACACTCTAAAAGCACAAGTTTAAAGTAAATGCAAGGAGTACTATACAGGAATGTCTGTCAAACTGTAATACTTTGATTAAATGTAGTGTCAATTAGAACCCACTTTTTCAGTACAATCTAACCTGGGGCCCAATCACATATTTCATGTATTGTAATTAACATAGTTAAAAATCACTCAATTAAAATATAGACAAATCTTTACATGTTATTATCAAACTTTCTTAAGTTTTTATGAAATCCTATATAATAATCCTTGCTTTTTTCTTACTTAAAACTATAACACTCACAGCTTCACTTCTAACCATCCTATGCCCAAAAAAATGTTTAAGGTGTACTATGCAGGAATTTCTGTCAAAACTGTAATTCTCAAATGAAATGTATCATGAATTAGAGTTTTGTCAGTGAAAATTATTATTATTATTATTTATTTGTTTGTTGAAATCCTACATAGTATTCCTTTATTTATTTATTTTTTGTATTTTTTGTTTCACACAAATACAAAGTTACTACTACTACAATACTATAAAACACACTCTCACCTCTGACCCTCCTATGCCCAGAAAGTCTAAGGTGTACTATGCAGGAATATCTGTAAAACTGCAGTACTCAGATTCAAATTCAGAATAGAAATTACAGTTAAATCAACAAGAAAACGTTATGTTTTATCATCATCTTTGTTGTTTTATGAAATCCTACATAGTATTCCTTAACTTCAATCTATTCTTTCTATTCTTTTTTTAAATCAATCAATAAAGAAATCAATAAAGAAATCAGTGGGGTGATGGGCGAGGTTGAAGGTGGTAAAGTCGCCGCATTAAGCCAAGCTCTGAGTCTCAGAGGCTGAGTTCAGTCCGAGTCAGAGTCCGAGTCTTGGTGCAGGTGGAGCTGCTGGTGGAAATGGCACCTGAAGCCTCCAGACGTCCCAGAGGTGGTGGAGGGAGCTGGGTCCGATGTAGAGGGGTGTGGGTTGGAGGAGGAAAGGCACGGCCGCTTGGAGCTGGGGTCTCCCATGTCTTCATCTTCATCCCTGACGCGCTTGCCTCCGCTGAGGGGAATGAAGTCCAGAGCAGGACCCATAGGGAGAGGGCGGGGAGCAGAAGAGCGAGCGGCGAAGAGGAGTTCTCTGATGGCCAGGGAAGGTCTCTCTGCTCGCTGCTGAGGAGGGGGGGTCGGAGCGCGACCCCCGGGCTCCGCAGCTTGAACAGTAGAGCCTACCCACCTGCCATCATGCAACACCTGCACTTCAACCCTGTTGTGCTGACAACCATCCAGCTGAATCAAGTACGGCGCAGGACCCATAGGGAGACGGCGGGGAGCAGAAGAGCGAGCGGCGGGGAGGCGGGGTCTGATGGCCAGGGGAAGTCTCTGTTCTTGCTGCTGAGGGGCCATCTCTTCTACCCTCTCTTCTTCCTCTTCCTCATCTTCAGTCTCTTCTACCCTCTCTTCTTCCTCTTCCTCCTCTTCGTCCTCTTCCTCCTCAGAGAGAGTCCCGTAGCCAGAGTCAGATGACGTAAAACTCGACTCCCCACTCTCTTCATCAGATGACCCAAACTCGCTGTTGTCACTCTCTTCATCAGGTGGCTCAACCTGAGGTATAGGACGACCTACCCCATACTCACCTTGGTCGTCCACGTCCGAAGAGTAGTCTGGAAGCTCCACCACCTGAAGATCCAGAAGGACCGGAGGAGCCACAGCCACTGCAACAGGTTTGACAATGTTAAACACCCTTTAAATTGTAATGTGAGCAAGTCAGACTAGTACCAAAGGCTGTAATGACTACTACTACTATTACTACTACTACTACTCCCAGTTATTTAAGTGTCATATTGAAGAGGCCTACAGTGTTTATCTGGAGGAGCCAGAGTTCGCAAGGCCGATTTGTTATTTTGACGTTTGTGTCTTAATTAACTGTAGGTCTATGACTTTGCTTCTGATCAGTTCAGTTGGCCTATTTTACTGGTACAATCTCTTATTTTACTGGTGCTTAAGTAATAATTTGTGGTGTGTTCCAAATTCAGACCAGCTGAATACATTTGTTTGGGTATGGCGTTGTCATTACAGTGCTGCAATGCATGGTAAGGAAATAAAAACATGCAATCAAAATCGAAATGAATGATACTATAAAGATATACAACAGACAAAAACTAACACAACACTGTCAGCAGAGTAAAGCTATAAGGCTACAAAACTGCACAATAAGTGGCTCTGACTGTAGTTATGAACAGTGCAGCAGATGGACTAGAATAAACAGCAGGTAAAGTGACTTGACTATACCATATTCTTTGTACAATAAGTAGCTATAACTGTGTATTATCTACAGTGCTGTATATGGACAAATTAAATCAAGAGACTTGTGAATTGTACCAGCAAAGTTTCACATTAAGTTAGAGTATTAAGCGTGTTTAGGCCTACAGGTGGATGACACATAAAGACCTACAGGGCGAAGAACATTTTTATTGTGAATTTTTACTTATACTTGAGTAGACAACTGTGCATTTTAGAATTCATATTTATAAATGTAGTTATGGATTATTAGTAGGACAGTTTAATTAAGCATGTTTTTATAGTTTATAGGCTATATGGTGAGTCTTATAGGTTTTCTTGCACTGATTTCTGTCTGTCCTTTCCTCCTTTGCTCTGCTTCACCGTGCACCTGACAGTCTGGTAAACCCATCTAAACCAAACCTCAAAACGAAAGGCTCAAATTAAAGCCAAACACCCGCATTCTATGGAGATCAAATGTGCATCTTTTAAACATTTAGAATGGCTGGGTTACTATGGAGATCAAATGTGCATTTTTTAAGCATTCCAATTTAGAATGGCAGGCCGGGCGCCATGTTTTTTTTCAAAATGCCACAAAACCCTGATGAATACTGACACTCAGAAAATAAAACACAAATAATTTCCTATAAATGTGACAATAACTTTTCACTATGCACTCGTGCTGATATTTTTAGAGCAGTTTCACCAACTATTAATCATGATCCAAAATGAAATCGTCAAGTGAAAGTCACAAACTATCAAATTTCTTTTTTTTTTTAAATTTTCATAAATCTGGTTATAGGAACCAAACCTTACACCCACAGAAACATTCACAGGTGGACAAAACTGTTCTTGTCGTTAAATATTTGGACTATGCTGTTAATATTTGTTATAATTTATCATGGTTTAATGTTATTTGATTAATTTTACCTTCGGGGACGTGATCCTGGCGGTCAGGGTCCGGAGCGGGGCGCACCAGGTCCATGGCGAAGGCCAGTCACGGTTTGGTGTATTTTCAATCCTCCAGAAAGTGTTGACAGGCAGATATACCAAGTTGTGATGATGTTTTACAACCGGTGAGGGGCTAAGAAGCGATGAATATCAAAGTTTCGTACAAGTGTCCGCAGTGCGTCCAATAAGCGTTCTCATGTGAGAAAGGGGAGTGCAACTGAGCGCGCAGCCGCTTATATAGTGCGCACGACGTTCTATCGCTACGGCACCGACGCACCGACCGACGCCAGACCAGGCCATTGTACAGCTCCTGGGTTTAAAGCTCATTTGAAACTACAAAATAACCATATTATATCATTGTACCTCATGCGGACTAAAGCTGCATTGCTTTTATTATTATTTTATTTTAGAGGTGTTATTATTTTTTTAATTACATGACGTGACCGTGAGGCTGCGTGACCGTGACCACGTGACCACTCTGAAGAAGCCTGCTACTGAGCAGTCGAAACTGTCAGGTATGAAAACAAACTCTTAAAATGAAATAAAATAACCTAATAACAGAAGAACTAAACCAGGTCTAAACCAGAACTAAGCCAGGTCTAAACCAGAACTAAAGCAAGTCTAAACCAGAACTAAACCAGGTCTATACTAGAACTAAACCAGGTCTAAACCAGGACTAAACCGGGTCTAAACCAGGACTAAACCAGGTCTATACCAGAACTAAACCAGGTCTATACCAGGACTAAAGCAAGTCTAAACCAGAACTAAGCCAGGTCTAAACCAGGTCTATACCAGGTCTAAACCAGGTCTATACCAGGACTAAACCAGATCTAAACCAGGACTAAACCACCAGGTCTATACCAGAACTAAACCAGGTCTAAACCAGGACTAAACCGGGTCTAAACCAGGTCTATACCAGAACTAAGCCAGGTCTATACCAGGTCTAAACCAGAACTAAACCTAACTAAACTAAGACTAAACGGGTTTAGTGGTTTACTCCTTTTTATAATGAAATACAATTCATATTATGCAGAATTGAGTGAAAAACAGAATTGCCCAGCCCTGATGTCAGCTGTAGCTTTTCTGTGTTCTGTTCATCTGACATCGTACGTAGGCACATCACATTATTATTAAACAATTTGAACTGTATAGAAAAAAAAGCTCTATCTTTCTTTAGGCTAGATGTAGGCCTAAGCCTTTTACAAGCATCCTTTACACAGGCCTACATGTTACTCATGTTTAGTTTTTACAGTGTAACAATGGTTCAAATGGATAAGTGCCCAACCATATAAAATGTCCTTAAAAGACTACAAAAGACAAGACTAGATTTAAAACGGCAACTACTATCCTATCTATAACATTTAAAGTTGAACTGTGAACGTTTCAAAGTCAAACAGAAATAAAGAACTTTTTTCTAACATAAATGCACCAGCAAAAGTGTGAAATAGGTGTGCAAGCACAGAATATGCTCAAAATATAAGAGAATATGCTAAAATAAATGTTTATTCATCTTCTGGAAACATGGTTCTTCTGGTCAGCTTCATCAAATCACTTCTGATCTGCTCTTGTCCTTCATCTGCTAAAGACAGTTCTTTTGGTCAGCATCCTCACATCACTTCTGATTAGACCCCTAGCTGCTCCGGTGTTCTGCCATGTGCTGTAGGAGCAGCGCTGATGTGTTCATGTTGGGACCGTAGCCTCTTATTGTAGTTTTGTTGACATTGTTGGGGCGGGTTGTGAGCAGTGTGTTGTGTTGTTGGGGCTCAGATTGTGCTGCTGCGTAAGCTTTGCGCTTGGCTGTGCGTTGTGCTCTGATAGTTCAGCCAAAAGTGACCCAAATGACTGTCTGGATACAGGGTTCTTCTTGTTAGCTTCATCACATCACTTCTGATCAGCTCCATCTCTCGTTCTTCATCTTCTGGAGACAGGGTTCTTCTTGTCAGCTTCATCAGATCGTAGGACCACGGGGCTCAGCTGGCCCCTCCAAACCAGTCACCATGGGAACAGACACTGAAGCAGAACAGTGTTAAGGCATGTGCACGTTCAAAATAAAATACTATGGAATTTTTATTTCTTACCTCATGTTTGTTTATCATTATTATAGTCAAATGAATTTAAGTTAAGATGTTAATCACATACTGATGTAAAATGGAACTTAATGGTCTTTTACTGCAGCTGAGCTCTCCCTAAATGACATTTACTGTGTCTCCTGCACTTCTGTGGTGGACTTTTTCTCTCTTTCACAAGTAGCGTCAGAGCAGACCACAGCGCAGGACCTGGTTGGGAGTAGTAGTAGAAGTAGTAGTAGTAGTTGCAGTAGTAGTAGCAATAATAGAAGCAGTAGTTACTTACCCTAAATGACATTTACCATATCTCCTGCACTTCTGTGGTGGAGTTTGTTAGTTTTTTTCTGATCAGAAGCTGCCTCAGACCTGACCACAGCCAAAAGGCCTGGTTGGTAGTAGAAGTAGTAGTAGTAGTAGTAGTAGTAGTTTCTGTGATGATCTTGTGTACTAGAGGAGTACTACTTGCAATAATTGGTGTAGTAATCGTTATCATAATTGTACTAGTAATAGTAATAGTAATAGTAATAGTAGTAGTAGTGTAGTAATGGTAGTGGTAGTGGTAGTAGTAGTTTTTGTGAAGATGTTGTTGTGTACTAGAGGAGTACTACTTGCAATAGTTGGTGTAGTCATCGTAATCGTAATCGTAATCGTAAACATAATAGTAATGTTATGAACTGTAAACAAGTAGGTGTGTGCATTTCAGAGTAGTTTCAGTTTTTGAACATTTTCAATCAAAAAAAACTTTTGTCTAGTTGACGAATTGAATCCTTTGCTATGGATTAGGGATTTTACAAACAAATAGGAAAACTGTTAGGAAAAGCTAGAAAAACAGCTATGAACATAAACTTAACTGTAATAAGTCACCCACCCATCACCCACTTTGTCCACTTTCTTTTTGTTTCATGTGCGGACGAAGAGGAGGAGGAGGAGGAGAAGGAAGAAGAGGGTCCGAGGGTCCCGCATCATTTTGAGATGAGTTTTTGACAAAGACTTGAATGTATGGTTTCTTTTCTTGAAGATGCTACTTAAGTGTGCTGCTTATTTTCTGCAAAAAAGTGACGATGGATATTCATTCTGTCAGCAACTTTTGGGATGTACTTTGCCAGGTCATGGTCAGTCATTAATGGAATGACAGTTTCGTCAATCTGAAAAAAAGAATTAAGAGAATGTATTAAATCATATAATCAAGCATACAAATGAACACACCAAGGCTTCACATTTGTGGCACCCTGGACATATTTGCTATAAAAAGACACCCCACAATAAATTTTTATTTGGTAATGTTCTGACTGTATTTTGGTTAATTTATGTGTGGCACTAATTCACTTTTAATTATTCTTATAATTAAAATACCAAATATAATTAATACAAAATTAATCCAGTAGGTGTTGGTAATGGCACAATGACCTTTATTGTTTATATTATTGTATTACTATTGTGTATAATATTAATGTATAATTCCAGTTTATATTGCATATGTAATTTCAAGTGCAGGTGGTACAAAGTATTAAGTATGGGGTTGCTTTTATGGGCTTACTTTTTATAGGGTTACTTTTGTCTCATTAATATTCACAAATGCACAGATGGTGATCTACAAATAGTCATTGGTTTGTACATGTGTTTTGATATCCACAAATGCCAATTTAATATTTGTAACTTGTATTTTGCTATTTACAAATAGATGGGCATTTGTAAATATATATTTTTTCATTTGCAAAAAATAATTTCATTTATAAAACTGAAAATTCTGTTTGTAAAATGTGATTCGCATTTGTGGATCACCAGTTCCATGAATCCATCGATTCCCTCGATTCCCGGTATGACATCATTTTGAGACGCTCAAACTCATAACAGATCCACAAATACAGACACGTTCTTGACCAGCAGGTGGCAGCAGGTGGCACGCGAAACATTTGACTGTTGAAATGGAAGCGTTTCTTGCTAACTTAACGTCACTTAGGCTAATTTTTACCTTTATCAAACGCCTCAACAGCTGAGGACTAAACCAGAACTGAACCAGGACCGAGTGTCTGAACGACCGGAGTTGTGCCCGCGGTGGCGGTGGGTGGACCGGCTTAGAGCTCCGCGCCCCACGGGGCTAAACGCTCCCGTCACCGGAACGCGCTCCGCGGATTTGGGGTCCTCTTTCTCTCTCTCGCTCGTTCGCTCGCGCTCTCTCTCTCGCCTTCTTTCTTTCAAGTCCAGGACTAATCTTTGTGGAGAGAGAGGGGACGGGGTCCTGGTTTAGTCCTGTTTTAGTCTAGTTCAGTTCTGGTTTAGTCCTTAGCTGTTGAGGCGTTTGATAAAGGTAAATATTAGCCTAAGTGATGTTAAAAGTTAGCGAGAGACGCTTCCATTTCACATGTTTCCATTTCGCATGAGTTACACACACTGTATTGGCTCTGGATGAAATAAATCGAGGGGTTTCTTGTCAAACTGTTGTGGCCCTCTTTATTTTTTAGCGTATTATTGTCCAGCATAGCGTTAGATTTACGAAATGTTTATTACGTGGTCGTTAACATATAACTTCATTTCGATGCTAATCGCTAAGTCAATGAACAATGCAAAAACAATTCTACATGTGGCAGTGATTTCTATCAGGCTCTGGTGTTACTCACGTGTAGTTGAGTGGTTGTAAGTCTTCAAAACAGTCCTGGTATTTCATAGTTTGTGGTGATAGATGGCTAACGCTAAGACGAAATTGGGGCTAACACTGGGTCTATACAGGTCTATTTGCATTTCATCCAAATCGGTATCTTACATTCTACATGGATGTGTGTTTGGCACTTGTATTGTAGGCTATAGATGTTACGAGATCAATGTTCTGAGGTGGAAAAACAGAGAAACTTACATTTTCATCCTTCAGTGTCTGGATGACTCCCTCCTCTGTGTTACGCTCCCTCAAAAAAGCAGCAGTTGAGCATCTATTACTACATGAACACACGGTAAACAATTAGGACAATTTTACTGTCACTTTACTCCATAACATTTCAACTATAAGCAAGCAGCATTAGCTCACTAGTATTTAAGCTAGCATTTTGTTTTGTTTTCTTATTTAGCTATAGCATGCACACTATGCCACGCTACTACACGATCCTGGATTTTATATAAGCCTACATTTACATAAGCATACATTTGAGTAGGGAACAATATACGTTGTCAAAAGGGGGGGGAGACATATAAATAATGATATATCTTACCTTTATTTGTGTCTGCTGAAGTCCGAGGTCCAGCTAGCCATGCAAGAAGAACTTGCCAAATCAACCGAACACCACGCCCTGTTTGTTTAATTGGCGGCATTTTCTTAATTCGTGGGAACGATTTAATCAAAACGTGCGAACGATATATCGAAAACGTGCGAACGATTTAGCTAAAGTGTGGGAACGAATTATATATTGTGGGAACGAAATAGTATTTTGAGGCCACGATTTAATATCTTTTTTCGCGTACGTGATCGGGATGTCATCGGGCGGGCTCCGTACAAATCAACCGAACACCACGCCCTGTTTGTTTAATTGGCGGCATTTTCTTAATTCGTGGGAACGATTTAATCAAAACGTGCAAACGATATATCTAAAACGTGCGAACGATTTAGCTAAAGTGTGGGAACGATATATCTAAAACGTGCGAGCGATATATCTAAAACGTGCGAACGATTTAGCTAAAGTGTGGGAACGAATTATATATTGTTTGAACGAAATAGTAATTTGAGGCGACGATTTAATATCTTTTTTCGCGTACGTCATCGGGCGGGCTCCGTAGAAATGTGATTTATGTATTAGTTTTTTCTTTTTGTCAGTTCTGCATTTAAAGTGCCCATATATTCTCCTGTCTGTTATGTTTCCTGTTGTTGCCCGGAGTTGTGTTTTATTTCATTGACACGTTTAACACACAAATCCTGCATGTTTAAGATGAGTTCATCTCTCAAACTGAAAACAGTCTGTTTCATCCTGTGATGTCATGTGTTAATACAGGAAGAGCTGCACAGTGTTTTTAAACTCCATTCACCTTCACTGGAATGATTTGGATAATTTCAGCTCCGGAATTTCCAATCTGTTCTGAACCCAAGACAAAAAGTCGATACTATCTTGAAAACTACCTCTTCATGACATCACAGGGTGGAAGAGAGCATTCTAACTTTGTAGACAGACTAATAATAAAGAATTCCTCAAACATGTGCAAATAAAACAAAACACAACTCCAGGTATGGATAAGGATGAGGTAAAAACATTCTAACGTAGCTTAAAGCTCAAGAGTCACTTTACGTAATATAGGACCTTTAAAGTGTGAACTTTGAACAGAATCCTCTTATTTTAAATCATAAATCACACATTTAATCTCAATCACAATGACAGAAGACATTTTTAGCCAAATGGTTCAGCCCTAGTGTGAAGTAACTACTAGTAATTACTGGAGGGATTAAAAGAAGAATTACATAAAGTAGATTAGGATGTACTTAAAATTCACCAGTACAGCAGGCAGAAGGCCCTCATGCTTCACATGGAGACTCAGAATTGCAGGAGCTTATCACTGAGATGTTTTAGGCAGAGGCAGACTGGAGCTAATCCTTCTCTGATCAAACACACCGGCGCTAAGCTAAGTCCGCTCAAAGGTGTCCATGACGCCAGCTCCTCTTTGTCACTGTTCTCAACTCCATCAGCCCGCAATGACACGGAAAGCACTATGAGTCTGCCTCTGTGCACACAACACACACAAGCCCCCTGCAACCTTTGTTCAGATTAACTCAACCTTAAATGGTTTACATAACACACTGTTTACTTTACACCAGGCTGTATTGATACCGCATTGTTTAATACATTTCTTCTATTTATCCATATGTTCATCAAATCTGTCATCTTAAAGGACATCGAAACTAAATATGCCCTATATTGTTTTAACATAATTTACTGCATTGTTTCCCAAAGACTGGGTCACGACCCTCAAGTGGGTCAGAAGAGATTTTTCTTTGGGTCGCCTAGTCACACTCTGAATGTAGGTCTGCAATAAACTGTTCTGATACTGATATTTGCACTGTGCTCTCCTCCTGCACCCCGGACTGGAATGCATTACAAAAATGCAGACAGGTCCACCTATCTCATTAGAAATGTTGAAATGTTAAGACATGTTTTGTATAATTTCTAATCTTTTTGTAATTATTTTATTGACTATTTTGTTCCAGTATTACTGGTTCAGTTAAATGTTGAATAGAAAAAGAAATGGGCTGTATTTAATGTCCAAATAGGCATTATTTAATAGACTTTTATTGCTGGTTCAATTCCTGTTTTTCATTGTTTAAAACTTGAGTAATACTAATTGTTCAGAGGGACACGATCACTCAGTCAACAATAAAATATCCTCTTTAATGTTCAATAATGGTCATATCCACTTTCATTTTGAGATTTACAAATAAAGTCTATTGACTTGGGTCTTGAAGGTTTGTGACTTTTAAAATATGGGTCACCAGAAAAAAAAAGTTTGGAGACACTGGTTGGCTGTATGGCAGTAACATGACTTCAAAACAGTATTACTCAAGTAGATCTACAAAGTAGTGGTGCAAATGACTCAAGAGTAAAAAAGTATTTCACAAAAGTATTACTCAAGTAGGAGTACCTTAAAAAACTGTTGGAATGTAACATCTGACTGATAATTAAAGCGCCCATATTATGCTATTTTCTGATCTATATTATAATGTGTCATCATCGCAAACATGCCTGGATTTTTGTTTTATTTCATTCACACATGTTTAACACACAATCCCTGCATATTTAGGCTCAGTTTTTCTCTCAAACAGAAACACTCCACCTTGTGATGTCATGTGGTAATATAGGAAGTGAAACTATTGCTTCATGACATCACAAGTTGGAACAGAGCATTTTCAGCTTTAGAGATGTAGATAGACTAATAATAAAGAACTGCTTAAACGTGTGAATGAAAGAAAACACAACTCCAGCTATGTTTTTGATGAGATAAAATGACTTAAGGCTCACAAGAGTTTTGGACCTTTAAACAAAGAACAAAATCTGCTATTTTCAAAGGATGCAAATGAAATTATATCTGAAGGAGCAATGTAAAAAACACAAATAATCATTTCATATTGTCAACACAAGGCTTTTCTCACTTGTAGACTTAGTACTCCAGTAGTGGGAAGAGGAACCAAATCTCTCAAGCAAGATTATGGTGTAAAGTATGCTGCTAGAAAAATACTCTGAAAAGTTACTTGAGTAAATGTAACAGAGTACTACCCACCTTTGCCATGTATGCCTTGAGTGTATAATGAACAATATAGCTTGTCTTCGTTAATGGACTGAGTCATTTTTCCTATACGCAGGTTCTGGAAAAACACCGGGTAACCTCTGAGACCACCCCATTACTAGTACACTTTAAAATGGAAAAACGTAGGCTAAGTGTACTCCGCATGGTCATCTCCGTCTGCCAAGGTCATTCTCCCTATAACCCCTCACTGTATAAAATTGGTCTGTTAGCAAAAGAACCTGGAGCTCACTTATTTTATTATTTTTCTAAACTCCATTCACTCAAATAACCTTGATTAGTAAATTGATGTAAATGGAACGAAGATTTGTTATTAGCGGCTCCCTGGTAGCGACCTGTGGAGCTGGAAAGAGTGACGTCCTGGGCTGATTCAGTGTTTCCAAATGACTCCACTCACACTCAAACCATCCACCGCATTTAGATACAGGACCTGAATGCCAATCTAATCAACACATCAAATAGTTTAAGAATAGAAGGCTGACAGACAGTAATGGATGGTAACAAAGTACAAAAGTAAAAGTACAATGCATAACTTAAAAGATGCACTGTGTAACTGTGTAATCCAGTGAAGGGTTCGCCATTTGCTTTTCTCTATGTAAATGTTATTGCTTTGTCTGGAATGTTTCACAGTATGGCATTAAATCTCCTGTTATCATGGAGACCACACCGGACCTTACTGGCTCGATCTGTGGAGAGGCAACCCCGCTCACAACTAGAATCCTTGTATTTTTGAGCAATAGAACTACCTGTAATTCAATAAATAAATGGCAGATCTGTTTAATGTCATATTGTGGAACATTTAAAGCAGACCAATGACATATCCATAGAAACAAGAAGGTAATGGACCCCCAACCAAAAAGTTAAGCAAAAGAAACAGAAACTATGAGGAAAACCCACATGCACCAGGCTACACTGATGCTGTACTTTTATACTCTCCCCAGCAGGAAGGACCTCCTCCAAATAAGTACAGGTAAGTCTTTTCACAGGTGACAATCAGGTTTTAACTTTAGCAGTACAGAAAATCTAACTACTTAATTTACAAGAAGAGTTTAAAGGTTGTATGGAGGATTTTTTTTGTTTAAACCAAATCAATGAAAACTTAAAAGGCATGTAGCCTCCCCAAAAGCTTTAAAAAAAAATCTTTCTTCTGGACATGTGGGATTAGGTCAACTCAAACACTGCAATAGTTTAACCAAATAAAATATATTTAAAGTTAAGCTGAACTGTAATCAAACTCACCTTTAAATTTCTAGAGGTTTTCAAGGACTGAGAAATCCAGCGCTGTTTGTCGTTTTTCAAATGTTGCGCATGCGTGAAAGCACCCCCCACAGACAGTCCTACGTGAAACAACTCCTCCCGCCTCCTCCTTACGCCAGAAACAGGTTTGTTTCTAGAAACAAGTACTCATCGCTGCAAATGACTTGTAAACAACTTAAACAGTGTTTGTTAGCAATGGCAGACAGTGAGATCAGGGGAGGGGTTGCGCGGACATTTCATGCGCGGAGAAGAAGAGAGAGAGAGGAGGAGGAACGGTGCACGGAGATTCCGTGCGCGGAGAAGAAGTGAAGAGCAGGGAAAGAGCGGAACGGGAGCAGAGAGAGGAAGGGGACTGCAGAGAGGGTCGCGGAATTCCTGTGAATGAACTAGCTAAACAAGCAGCAGCAAGCGGACTCATTCTTGCATTGAAATTACGTTTTCAGGCACAGGATAATCGCATTATTGTCCTGAAAAATGTTTGTCTAGCTCTTGGAAATAAGTACGTTTTCATAATAAGCAGAAGTTTCCTGTCCAGCTTTTTTCAATTCAAATCTGACCAGGCGTCTCTTAGACCCTTCTGCTTTCAGTAGTCGCGCCACTGCTGGACTGGAATCTCCAAGAATCACCTTAGTTTGGCTTCGCTCTTTTCCCCCTTGTCTCTTCTTTCCAGCGACCTCAAAAACCGGACTTTCTTTTGCGGCTAACTGCTTGTAATTCTTGTCTTGCCATTGCAAACAACTTTGTTAACTGTGAGGAAGACATAGGTCAAAAAAAGCTGCTAAGAACTGTTGCGTTGGTGGATACAAACAGCGTCTGTGCATTTCGCGTTGCTGGATGCGTGACAACTACGTAAACCACGTAATGCAGCGTGCAGGGCAAGTCATTACCTAGAAATGTAGGGAGTTTGATTGACAGCCTTCACTAACAGTAACGAGGAGTCTTGTTTCTATTGGCAAATGTTTGGCCCCACCACGTCCAGAGGTGATTAATTTTTATTCTCTTTTTTTTGTCATCATAAATTTCAAGGACTAATTTAAATGCTAACATTGACAATTTGAAAAAAAAAAAAACTCCATACAACCTTTAAGTCACACTAATAAACTAACAATTTTTACCTGGTTGAACTTCAGGTCTTGAACACATTGTAATCTGCCAGTCAAATTTCTCAGGAAATTCAGATGGGTTTGCTGAAGGAGAGTCTAATTTAAAAAAGACATTGGCATTTATAGGACCCATATAACACTTTTTCAGATCTGTTATGTTTCCTCATCAAAAAACATACCTGGGATAGTTTTGTTTCATTCACAAATGCACATATTTAACACAGAAATCCTGTAAATTTAGTCTGAGTTCAGTAGTCTCAGACAGAAAACACTGTTCCACCTTGTGATGTCATGGTAATACAGGAAGTACTCCACTGTCTTTAAAGTGGACAGTGGACTTGGAGTATGGAGTTTACAATTTAACTTCCATATACCAGGCATGTCTAAACTATGGCCCTAAAACAAATTTTTCGTGGCCCTCAGGCTTCAATTGGCCTAAATTACCTTGCATCAATGATAAATTTACTTTTTATTGCATGTTTTTTTTTACCTTGATAAAGCCAGTATTTAATATTTAGAGTATGTTTTTAAGGACCTTAGCATGAGTAAAGGACTGATGGCTCATTCTAATGTGTTAAACATGCACGTATGTCAGTTATTCACAGTAACGAGTTCCTGTCTATGGCCCTTGATCGGCCGTCTGCTTCGACTGTGTTTAGATATGTGACCCCTGATGAAAAAAAGTTTGGACACCCCTGCCATATACTAAAATAATTATCATTTCAGCCCTGGAATTTCCAGTTGCTACTGAACAGAAGGTAAAACGTAGCTGTTAACTTGAAAACTACTGCTTCATGACAACACATGGTTGAACAGAGCATTTTGAGGTTTGGAGATGTAGACAGACTAAAAATTAAGGACTAGGCAAAGATGTGTGAATGAAACAGAACAACCTGGATATGTTTTAACATGGCTTAAAGCTCACAAAAGTCAACTTTGCAGAATACCTTTAAAGAAACAACAAACGCGTTGGACAATCATTACCTGCAGACTGGCTGAACCTGCTATGGCTCCACACATCAGACTCAAAGCGGATGACTTCAATGATGACTTAATGAGAGGACGAAATGGAGGAGCTGGCAGCGCAGGGGAGATTTCAAAGAACTGCTTTGGCTCCCGGGGCTTCATTAGTACAAATCGACCTGGAGGAAAATATTTTGCTTTCAGTTAAGGTGATCAATAACAGAAGTGGGTGTGAAGAGGAGAATTACATCGCAGTAGGTCGAAACACTTTGCGCGCAACAAGTATTTGAGTTTAATATCTACAATTTCAATTTCAAATGAGTGCACCTCCTGCTGTCATCTTTTCACTGTCAAAAAGCTCTATTGTGCAATAAGCGCGGCAGTGGCTAAGCAGCTATGAGATTCTCCACAGTATACCGCAGATGTAATGAATATGACAATCACAGCACAAAACACAAGTAATTACCCACTGTGTTCTAATGTTGGCCATGCTGTATATCTGCAGTCTGTTATATTTGACTAAATGAATGGGCCAGCAGAGCGTCTATCTTTCTATTTTAAAGAGCTCATATTGCAGCATTTTCTGATCTATGTTGTAATGTTTCATCATCACAAACATATGGAGTTGTGTTTTATTTCATTCACGCATGTTTAACACACAAAAACTGCATATTTAAAATGAGCTTTTTTTCCCCAAACAGAAAACTCTGTTCTACCTTTTGATGTCATGGGGTAATGCAGAAAAAGCTCCACTGTGTTTTTAAACCCCAGACAGCTTCACTAGAATCATTTGGATAATTTCAGCCCTGGAAATGCCAATCTGTTACTAAACTAAAGTAAACGGAGTGGTTGACTTGAACACTAGCGTTTCATGACATTACAAAATGGAACAGAGCATTTTGAGCTTTGGAGATTTAGACAGACTAATAATAAAGGATTACTTTGTGTGAATATGTGTGAATGAAACTATAACTCCAGGTATGTTTTTTGATGCGGTAACAGTATAACAAGACTCAAAGCTCACAAGAGTCAATTTTGCATAATATGGAACCTTTAACCATGTGAAAAAGTGAATATATTTGGCCTTTCCTGGAATAAACAAAACGAGTATTACTGATGTGCAGGATATTTTCAATCCATATACACTACAAATTATAAGTTTTGGCACACTTTTTCATTTATTTTTCCTTCTATATTATCAATACTGTGGATGGACACACATGGAATGTAGCAAACAAAAAATATCAACTTGTTTTGGACATCGAAAATAAAAACGTGGCCTTTACCTTTCGCTTTGAATCCCGTTTTGCTCTTTTGGCATTTCTTGACCCTGACATGGCACAAGTGTGAAGTGAAAACCATTTCATCAAGAAGATCACGGAGAAGGTCAAGTGTTTGCAATGCTGTCATCAAAACAAAGAATAGCTACTTTGAAGATTCGAATACAAATTATAAAAAAAATAGATGTGTTATTTAACTACTTTTTTGCTACATAAATGCATATGTCTTGCATCATATATTTGATATAATCTGTATGTGTGTAAAATGGAGAAAGTAGTAAAAAACTGTTGACTGACAGTATAAATAAAATAATTCTGATAGGTAATGTGGTTTTAACTAATAGGCTTGACTGAGTAACAAATGTAATGTGACATGTGTCCATGTGTCACTAAGGTTAACACACATGTCTTTTCACTTAGACTTGCCTCGGTTTGTTTTGGTTTGTTTGTGTGCTTGGCCTTTGGATTCCACACAAACCTAACTGCTGCTCTGTGATTGGTCCACTTGCCCAATTAATCTTAAAGTCTTATTGAGAGAGTCCACTTTGCTGTGCAAGGTCAAGTGTTTTATTTCCCCAATCCAAACAAATGCTCCAGTTGTCATAAATCCGTAGGCCCAATACATATGAACCTTTTTTCTTACATTTATTTTGTTCCTCATTCCTGTAGTATCAATTAGGCATAATATTAATGGCCTTTAACAAAAGTTGTAGGATTTTTTAATGTAAGTTTTTGTAGGTTAGACATGTATAGATTATCTCTTTTGAAGCTTGAAGATAACAGACAAAAGTTGCTGCTAAAAGTAGAGTCACAAATGGTCTGGAGCTGCTAATGTCAATAGTTGCACGTTGAAACTGCTTTTATAAAATATACCAGGCTCTTCAAAGCCACTGTGCCTTTGCACCAATTAATCAAATCAGTGTTCGTTTCCCCCATCTCTGCTGATGAATATGATTCATCTGTGACGTTCATTTGCATGTCCTTTATTCCCTCCTAGGTGGTGCGCTCATTAGGCTCCGCTGAATACTCACCTCTAAGTCACAAATACACAGAGGGAAATAATTATTTTGATTATGCATAATCTTTCCTTGTGCAGTTGTTTTTCTTTGCCAATTAAACCAAATTTATATTTTGAATGTGCTGTGAATAACAAAGCAGCCAGAGCGTGTCTGTCTCCTGTTTTTCATCGCCGCCTTTGTTGACTGAAGCTCGCGCACTATTACACTCTGTAATAGCAGGACTGTTTACCCAAAAAACTCACGCTGGGTCTTGGCCCACTCACACTTTATTTTTCATCCAACATTTGTAGGAACAGGTTAGAGGAAAAGGTGTTGTTCTTTTTACACTAAAACATTAACAGCGGTGTGTTTTTTTTTTGTTTTGGTGCCATACACCTTTTCATCCTGCTCCATGCACACACTCTGGAAGCAGTTTTTACCACATGCCATACATCTGTACCACACATCCCTATTGCTGATAAATGCAAGAGGATGGATTTTTAACTTTAAAGGTGCACTGCACATCTTTTCTATTGGAAACTCCACCAACTGCTTGTAGATTTTATTGCTTTGCCTAGAATGTTCCATGGTATGACATTCAACATAACCATCTGCTATTTATTCATTACAGGTTTTACGATTGCTCAAAATAGAATAATTCCTTCTGTGAATGGGGGCGACTCTCCACAGATCTGAACTGTATTGTAGTGTAATCTATATCTATCTGAAAAGTCCCTCTGTTAACTGATGGACAACTTTACTCTTCTGAAATTTAAAACAAGTGTAAGTTATTGGTTCAGATAACATTTAGACATGCCCCAAAGTAAAATAGCTTTTTTAGGTAATTGTTGCTATAGGCCCATCACTTCAATTCAGCTGTAAGCATTCTCTGTGTCTGGGGCTTTGTCAGACTTTAATCTGAGTTTTATTCAGTCTAACCATAAAGAGTTAACTTGGTTGGAATTACAGCAGGAGAGATGATTTGTCAGTTCCAAGGTAGCCAGCATCAGCCAGCAGTTTTTCATTTAGTTACTCTCACCTTTTTTTGAAAATCAGACTCCTACAATCACACTCAAACAGGACCATGAACCACTGATCACAGGCTCCTGAAAATATGTTGTTTAAATCAATTTAGTATTTTTTCTTAAGATTTCAGACAATATTTTGTCAGTGTTTGCCAATGTCTGCATTATGTTACCACAGTAACTGCTGAACATTCTGCCATACACATACATGATGTCACAATGTACGTGTATCAATGGAGAGGAGACATCATCTCATGGTTTGTGACAAATGGGACATGTGTTATACTCAGTAACATGACTTTAACATGGTTTAAAGTAAGATCTGAAATGTAAATAATTACAAGTAGCCTACCCTTAATTTCTACTCATTTACCTTAATGTGAATATTTGCATGTACATTACCATAGATTTTGTCTTTGCTGTGACATTGTCTTTCCTTCTACCCCCTGTATACCAATAAGTTAAGTGCTTTGTTCCCCACCTCTGATCCCTTTTTTTGTGTGTTTACAGCATCCGGTTCAGTGATGTGGAGCCACAGGTGGGATAGCAATGCCGTCTTTATTAGCAATAGCATCACGCAGAGAGAAAAATCAAAACATCCCAGCGGCACGGCACTGGACATCACAAATGAGAGGACATGAATTACCCACGTCCCCCGGGGGCAGAGTCTTTCCCCTGACTCTCCTTCGTAACAGTGGGGGGTAAGTAAACAACACTTCATGACAACAAGAGTATCAGAAGTGTTTAAAGAATAACACAGCAGTTTGTAGTTAGAAATGTGTAAAAATAAGTGAGGGGTGTAATAGTCTGAGGTCACAATATTATAAATTGTCCATAGTTTATCATTCTGAAGGCCCATGTGTGCTTTTCTTAATTAATTTCTGTTTGTGCAGCTTCAGATAAAAGGGAACTATCAATCTTATGGACATCCAAAACATTAGTTCATTTGTACTCTCGTAGCTTGAATGCCGCTCTCAAAATAAACATCACTGGCTGAGTGTTCAGATCCACTGAACTACAGGTTAAAAGTGCGATTCCATCTCCCACAGATGAATGCTGCTGTAGTGTCCTTGAGCAAGACACGTAAACCCTAGTGTTTGTGTACACTGTATGAATGTGTGTGAATAGGTGAGTGGTTCCTTGATGTAAAGCGCTTTTATTGCCTTAAATGTGGAAAAGAGTTATATAAAAACATTTACCATTGACCAAACACACAAATAAAAAATGACCCCAAATAAAAAAATAATAATAATGTATAGGACATTTATATGAATTTCTTTTGAACTTTTTTGCTTATAATTAAAAGTCCCCAAATCCCATGTTTAGTGATATGCTTCAGCTTTGACATAGAAAAGCTCAAAGCTCAAAAATGCTAAATCTATTGTCTCTCAGACCATCCCCAGGAACATCAGCTATACTTATTTTTATATCTACCCCAAATAATTCAGGTGCAATTTGAAATCTGACTTTCCTCTGTGTAGAGCTCTTCCCACTTAAAATGAGAGTAGATCAGAAAGAGGCTCAGAGCCTCAGCTTCACAAAGAGTCCAGCCATTTGTTTGTGCTCCAGAGGGTTCAGAAAAAAATTCAGTTTGAATTGAAAGCCATTTTACTCAGATGTTTGAGAAAAAATAGACCAGAATAGTAAAGGGTTTTAAAATGGAGCTGAAGAACAGAAGAACAGATAAACTTTGCATTTTAGATGCTTTAACATTGCTTAGGGTTAATATTTAAGTGTAATCTCTGTCATCAAAGTTATTCTTTCACAAAAGCATGATTAATTTTTCACCCCTAAGATTGATAAGGCAAATTTGTGGATCCAATTTTTCAAATTCACTGCTTTAGGAAAAAAAAACTAAATAGCTGGTGCAAAGTGTATATCTACTTTGCCATCACAATTTATTCTTTCACCATATCTTCAAAAGTAGAGCACATTTTTCAATCACAAATGTGTGATTAAAAAACGTGTGTAGGGATTGGATCTACAAATATGGAAATTTGTAGATCTAATCCCTAAAATTAATGACTTTGAAAAGTAATAACTAGATATTTTAAGCCTCAATTTTTGTAAGATATTGGGAACACACATTAGCCATATTAATCTTCTGTGTTTTAAAGGTCCTATATTACACAAAATTGACTCTTGTGAGTCATGTTATAATGTTGTTACCTCCTCAAAATATACCTGGAGTTGTGTTTTGTTTCATTAATACGTTTCAGTAACCTTTTATTATCAGTGTGTCTACATCTCCAAAGGTCAAAATACTGTGTTCCACCTTGTGATATTATGAAGCGGTAGTTTTCAAGTTAACATATTATACCTTTCACCTTTTGTTCAGTAGACATTGGCAATTTCTGTGCTGAAATCATCGTAATAATTCTAGTGAAGGTGTATGGACTTTAAAAGTACAGAGAACATCCTGTATTACCGCATGGCATCACAAAGTGAGCGATGAACTACAGAATGCTATTGATGAGGAAATTAGGGGTGTCAAATTATCGCGTTAATTGCGATTAATTAATTACAGTCATATTTAGCGCGTTATGTTTTTTAATCGCGTTAATCTCATTTTTAATCTCTAACTTTAGTGTTTCTGTATGCGAGTTGCTTTATTATAAAACCTGTTTTTATGTGTTGTTGGGACAACAACACACACACACACACAAAAACCACATTTATAAATTTTTTTATTTCGGTAATTCCTCTCATTGCCGGAAACCCACACAAAACGCGCGCAGTAAGAGCGATGTGAACGTCATGTTAAAGTTGGCGGCGTCAGGCACAGTGGATGAGGTCGAAGAGCCAGTAGAACAGAGGCAGCAGTGCACAGGTAAAAACACATTCGTGTCTTGGAAATTATTCTCCCGACGTGAAATATAAAAGAAAATAACTAATATAATATCGCCTACAACTTAAATGTCACTGGTGAAAACAACCTGCATAGGCTCATGATGTCTGCACTACTGTCCTATAGTGACCTGCCACATGAGGGGACACGCACACAAACACACACAAACACAAACACACACCTTCATCATCGTCATTAACCTGAGAACGCGCGGACCACGTTTCCTTCCATAGTTACTGCGCGGACACCGACGTGCTCCCGTGAGCCGTGTACGTTTTCTCGCGTACGCTGCGTAAACCGCGCTTCCTCCTGTGCGCCTCTAAACCAGGACTAACACCAAGACTAAAACCAGGACTTATCCAGTCCAGGACTAAACCAGGACTAAACCAGAACTAAAACCAGGTCTAAACCAGGACTAAACCAGAACTAAACCAGAACTAAAACCAGAACTAAAACCAGGACTAAACCAGGACTAAACCAGAAATAAAACCAGGTCTAAACCAGGACTAAACCAGGACCAAACCAGAACTAACACCAGGACTAAAACCAGGATTAATCCATTCCAGGACTAAACTAGGACTAAAGTAGGACTAAAGCAGGTCTAAACCAGGACTAAAACCAGGACTAAAACCAGTGATCTCATATATAAAGCATTTCTCTATCAATAATATTTTTAATATGGTTAAGGAAAGACTGGACTTTTTATTGTCTTTAAGTAAACAAAAGTTATTATGTTCAGATTTCCTCGTCTTTGCTGCTTTACAGCAAACAGTTTCTTATTCATGGAGACTTGGGCTCAACAGCCAATTTGGAGAGATTTGTTAAACAATAAATTACTTTATAAAGTAACTTTTTTTGTTCTATATCAGTGTTTTGATCTGCCACAATAATGTAATAATGAATTTAAATGAAAATACCTCAAATTGAAGGCTTTTCTCAGCAATTTTTAGGTGAGATTAAAATGAGATTAATTAGATTAATTAATTACAGATCATAATTAATTAGTCTCTAAATTTTTTTAATCGCATGACAGCACTAATTTTAAGCCTCAATTTTTGTAAGATATTGGGAACACACATTAGCCATATTAATCTTCTGTGTTTTAAAGGTCCTATATTACACAAAATTGACTCTTGTGAGTCATGTTATAATGTTGTTACCTCCTCAAAATATACCTGGAGTTGTGTTTTGTTTCATTAATACGTTTCAGTAACCTTTTATTATTAGTGTGTCTACATCTCCAAAGGTCAAAATGCTGTGTTCCACCTTGTGATATTATGAAGCGGTAGTTTTCAAGTTAACATATTATACCTTTCACCTTTTGTTCAGTAGACATTGGCAATTTCTGTGCTGAAATCATCGTAATAATTCTAGTGAAGGTGTATGGACTTTAAAAGTACAGAGAACATCCTGTATTACCGCATGGCATCACAAAGTGAGCGATGAACTACAGAATGCTATTGATGAGGAAATAACATAACATAGATCACAAAATGGCATAATATAGAATCTTTAAACTCCTTTCAAGTGACAGCAAAGGCATGAAACTTTTTGTTTCATCTGGATAAACAGAGTAACAACAGCTATTATAAACCAAGTCAAAATTTCTACATTTCATCTTAAAGCATAAAAGTGACCTGCTCCTTAAACCTTACTGATTCTTCAGTGTACTGAGATGTGTTCCCTGACATAACAGTTTTTCTGTTTACATTCAATTTCTGCAGGTCATCAAATCCCACATAACCTGGAGTGTTCCCCTGTTGGAGGTGATTCAGCTGGTCTAATGGAGGTGCCCTAATGGAGGTGCCCCACACAACAGATGCTCAGACACATTAAAAACAGGAAGAGACTGAAAATTACTACAGATCAGATAATGTGGGATTGTATGTGAGTAAAAGTTTTATTGGTTCACAAATGCAACTCTGTGAAAGTTCTGTAAATATCGGTATATTTAATTTCAAGCTGGGGTGGTTCTCAGTAGCAAACACTGCCAAATGATAGTAAAAAAATATTTAAACAACACATTTTGAGGCGGCTGTGATCAATATGAGTGTTAATGGTCTCAGTTAGGTGTTTAATTTTCAACAAAAAGGTGAAAGACACACAAGTTAGCTCAGCTATTGCAGTTCTAGTTCTAGATCTAGATCTATTTTAGTCCCTTTTTGTCAGATTCTGTTAACATAAAACTCAGATTAAAATCTAACTCGCATAATAGTGCATCAGACAGAGCAGTGCTTAAGTTAGTACACCCCCATGGATGTTGATGACATTGCTTATTCACTTTTTCAATTGTGTGGAAATCCATACAGTGCAAAATGTGGGCCTAACTTCATATAAAGTAGCATTATGTAACTTTTCGGAAGGAGGCCACCCATATTTAACACCCAAAATAGAAAATAACAAATACTAGATCAGTTGTATGTCATACTATGGAGCATTACTGTTAAAGCAATAACATTTCCATTAAAGCGAATCTAAAAAGCTACATAGTGTATCTTTAAAGAACTTCCCCCAAAACTAATAATAGACTCCAGGACTAAACACAACATCTTTGCATCTGATTTGAGCTCTTTTACTGACATCTAAGCAGCAAATGCTACTTAGTCCGTCAATCCCTTCTCCCAGATATTGACCCGTGGCTTGCTTTTAATTGACAAAAGCATTATGACATGTCCAGGTGGGACCCAGACCACAGAGGAGCCCTGGACTGACACTGCGCTAATGGTATTTCACTGTCATCACTCCCCTCAGTGCCCTCCTCACTGCGTTGTGTTTTTGGTATCTGCTGTCCTATGAAGCCTGCCATCTTATCTCCCCCAACCAGAAGCAGCCCAGCCCCCTCTATGATACAGCCAGAGTGGATGAAACCATCACAAGTACAGCTCCTGACATTATCCACACAGCAATCAATGCGGATATAGTGCCCATGCTGTCCCCCAGCCCACAGCAGCAGAGAGAGGAGAGAGGAGGAGAGAGAGCTGTATTACAAATGACAGCTTCACTATTGGAACGGTGTGAAATAAAAACACAGGAAAGAATGGTTTTTGATTTGTCAGATTTTAGTTTCAGTGGAAGATGAACAAGCTGCAGAGGGTAACAAATCAAGTGCTGGTCCCAAGACTGGATACAGAAGGTTGCAAGACAGAAGATAAAGAGTCTTGGAACCAGTGTTAGAGATGTGACAATGATAAAAAGAAACGCCTAGATATTTTTGGTGTTTTGTTTCATTCACACATGTTTAACAAAACCTGCATATTTAGGCTGTGTTCTTCTCTCAAACAGAATACACTCCATCTTGTGTTGTCATGTGGTAATACAGGAAGTGCTCCACTGTGTTTTTAAACAGTCCATACACCTTCACCTTCACACCTTCAGCCCTGGAATTGCCACTCTCTACTGAACTAAAAATGAAAGGTAGATATTAAAGGGACAGTTCCTAATTTTGGACATAGGACCTCATTTTCTAGTGAGCCAGAGTGTTCGAGACGTGTGGAGACACTTTTTATAATATTCCATCAAGTCCTTGTATTTGCAGAGGTCGCTGGTGCTAGGCTAGTGCATGTCAATGGCCATAGTTAGCCTGCCACTAAAAACAGTCTTACCCACTCCACAAAACACCCGAAGCAAAACAAATGTCTGTGTCAATAGAATAATTTTAGTAAAACCAACCTTGCATTTGAAAGATTTATGTCTGAGCAGCAGCAGCGAATTGTACTTCCTGATAGAAAGCTTGGCAGCGGCGGACTGGTATATGAGGAAAATAGTCCCTCAACATGCGACGATTCATTTGATGCAAGGTTAGTTTTATTTCAAACATTATTCTATCAACACAGACATTTGTTTTGACAGTCTGACAGTCTGGCGTTATAATTGTTTTGCTTCAGGTGTTTTGTGGAGTGGTTAAGTGTTTTTAGTGGCAGGATATCTATGGCCATTGACATGCACTAGCCTAGCACCAGCGACCTCTGCAAATACAAGGACTGGATGAAATATTTTAAAAAGTGTCTCCACATGTCTCCAACTAACTACAAAATGTGGTCCTATGTCCAAAATTCCAAACTGTTCCTTTAACTGGAAAACTATTGCTTCATGACATCACAAGGTGAAACAGAGCATTTTGAGCATTGAAGATGGAAACAGACAAATAATAAAGTTGCTCAAACATGTATGAATGAAACAAAACACAACTCCAGACATGTTTTTGAGGAGGTAACAACATTATAAAATGACTTAAAGCTCACAAGACTGAATCTTGCATAATATATGACCTTTAAGTTATAGCTGTAACTTCTTTTGAGTCTTTGCAGAACTCCCATGCACTTGTAGTCTTGTGAGTGCAGTTTGGGTCAGATAGAGATGTGTAATATGTAATATGATGTTTATTTCCAACACTCCCTTTTTAGTCAGCAGTCTTTAGTTTACCAAGAATTTATTTTTGTGACATTCTTTCGAGCTTTTGCTGTTATCCATTGTACACGTCTCCTTTAGTCTTCTTTGTTTGGTGTTTGTTTTATGGAAGAAAGAAAGCCTTTGCCTCAAAACATAGAGTGGGTTAAGCTCAGAGAGAATACTGCAGTGCTGTTGTCATAGATGTGGACAGACGTGTTCTTGTGAGGTTTGGTCTGAGCCAGCAGCTTGTACCTTGTGGCAGATACATTGACAGGCAGGCTGCATCACTCCCCCCTCTGGGCTGGATCAAATATTAAACATCAGTTTTCATGACTCCTCCTCCAACACTGCTGCAGGTGGAAGCATTTATGTGTTGCTGGTCTTAATCACAGCTGGGAATCACAACCACCACATGGATTTTAAACACGTACTCTGTTCCATTTGGAGCTCACGAATCATTGAGTCCAAAGGTGTTTTGGGGCCATTTATGCAACAGCAAAAAAATCCAAATGACAAATAACGATATGGGGAAGTAAGGTTTACGAGTAGCAAATTTACATTTGTGGATATGGAATTTTGCCAAGATGATTAACAGATTAATTATATAATATTGTTTGGTTTTGCAGTGTGCATCATACAAAAAGTAAACAACACATCTTTATAGGAAAAGGTAAAATGGGATAAGAAGTTGCATATGTGTTTTATGAATTCTTTCCAGGGCAGGGCCAAAATAAGTGAGAGGTGGTTTCATTTTTCACTTCACAAATGTACAGTTTGTGTCCATTGCCCTTCTAAGATTATTCTTCACTGAATAACAGCATTGTAGAAGTTTGTAGCAGATTTCCTTTTGCTTGTTGGTGATGAGATATTTGTGAGGTAATCCGTAGGTGGGTCTGTACATTTTTCATACATTGTCGTCATATTACTGAATACATCTTAGAATGTCTGATAAACAAAATGTGAATTTTGTGTTAAATGAATACTATTGAGTTTGGAAAAATATTGGAATAAATGTATATTTTTGTTTATTAAAATAAAATGACAAATATTGGTAGGAACTATTTTGTTTTCCTCAAATATTGGTTGTGACATGTCCCCCCGTCCCTATACAAACCTATGCCCTTGGGGAGAGCATGCAAATTGCACAGCAAGGCGGAGTGAACCCAGGACCTTCTTGCTTTGAAGATTGAGAAGCAAAGAGAGGCACTGTGCGCCTTTAAGAAGAGAAGAAAACATATTGTCGCTGGATATAACAGTAGTTTATTTGGATCACTGATTCAATCTCCTTTTGCCAATATACTACATTAATGTTAGTGTACTGCTTTTTGTTACTGATAAAACAGAGAGCTCCATTAATATGAGCCAGCAAAGTCCATACAAGCAAACGTTATTACTGCCATATCTTCTTGTTTTTATTGAAACCAATCAGAAATCAGATAAAAACTGTTGCTATAGCGATTAACAATTAAAACAAAATACTATAACTCTTCAGTTGAAAAAAAAACATCCTCTAAATGTTGCATAACTGGAAGCTGAAGTGCATGAATAATTACTAAAGGACAAAGTTACGCTATATTGGACTATATTATAGAATCCCCTCATTAAAAACCATCATCATAAGTATGTTTGTAAAATTGTCTAACATATTTAACCATAATTCTGCTTGCCTTCCTAAAATAGCACGCAGACAGGCTGTAGCTCGGGCTGACAGTTACTTAAGGGAGTGAGGGATGAAACCTCCTCACGCCCACTGCACTCTCGACATCACTGTTAGTCAAGAGAGACGCTTTACAATGCCGTTTAGCTTACAAATAATGTTAAAACACCATTGCCAGTGTGTCAGCATTAAAGGTCTTATATTATGCAAAATTGACTCTTGCCATGTTAAAATGTAAAATGTTCTGTGTTAAGTCATGTTAAAATGTTGTTACACCATCAAAAACACTCGGAGCTGTGTTTTGTTTCATCTACAAATGTTTGAGAAAGCCGTTATTATTAATCTGTCTGCATCTCCAAAGCTCAAAATGCTCTGTTCCTTGTGATGTCATGAAGCAGTAGTTACCCATTTAACAGCTACCCTTTAAATGGTTACATTTTTCTATAGCGCTTTTTCACCTTCAAGGCACTCAAAACGCTTTACAACAAGGAACCACTCCCCCATTCACAAATACATTCATACACCAGTGTACGCAGAAACTGGAGGCGAGGTGGGTTAAGTGTCTTGCTTCTGCCCAAGGAAACAACAGCATTCAACCTGTGGGTCAGAGGAAATGACCGCTCAACCCATGATTTTTATGTCGAGAGCAGGATTCGAACCACCAACCTTCAGATCAGTGGGCGAAAGCTCTACCAACTAAGCTTTACTGTCACCTTTTTTACCTTTTGTTCACTAAAGATTGGAAATTCCAGGACTGAAATTATCCAGATCCAGTGAAGGTGTATAGAGTTTAAAAAAACACAGTGGAGCAGTCCCTGTACTACCAAATGACATCACAATGTGTAACAGTTTTTGTTTGAGAGAATAACTCAGCCAAAATGTGCAGGATTTGTGCGGTAAATTTGTATGAATGAAACAAACCCAACCCCAGGTCTGTTTTTGATGAGGAAACATCATAACATAGATCAGAAAATGGCGTAATATGAGCCCTTTAATAAGTCGACGGTCAGTGAAGGGTCCTTGTTTGCCAGAGCTAAACACATCATCCCTGGACCGCACAATGGTAAGAGCGTGGGAGGAGGTCCGCGGAGAGTATGGACGCTGTACGCTGATTAGCAAAACAAATCTACTAATAGGAAATTCACCTTAATTATTTGTGCAGCCTTGGGAGATAAGAGGTGAGCTGCTGTTTAGTGGCACGTAGCTGTCACTTTGTGTTTGAGTGAAGTAAATGGGAGGTATGGTTCATCATGTACTTTGAGATGGTGAGGAAAAACAATTATGGGTGTTAGCGCTAATTGTTTCTCATCTGGGAATGTCTAGTAAAACCTGTAGGAGCCATACACGAAAGAACATAAAAGCGAAATCGTGTTGCTTGCTGAATTTGATGTTACATATTTGGAGAACTGCGGTTAAGATGGGGCTATAATGGATGGTTGTCTACTTGCAGTATTAACAGCAGCTTACTGATTGTAACTGATGCTTCTTCTCCACTAATGTTGTCATGATTAGGGGTGTGCAAAAATATGAAAAAACTGATATCGTATCATTTAATGTGATGATACTGTATCGATATCGTGGGCTGCTGTATTGACATATCGCCAAGAGTATTTTTTGGTATATTTTAATGAATTATTTTGTTACAGCGTGGCAGTTTTGTTCACCTCATTTATGCCACACATTTGACATTTTCACTGTTTTGATGATTAAAATGTTTGCGTCTCATATGAACTTTGCACAAGAAGTGGTTTAACAAAGATTTTTAGTATCACAGTCATGATTTAGCCTTTATTTTTTATTGAACTGTATCGAATTGATTTGAAATGTACCATATTGAATCGAAAGCTCACTGTAATGAGATATGTATCGTATCGTGGCCTATGTATCGAGGTATGTATCGTATCAGCAACTTCTTACTGATACCCAACCCTAATAATAATAAGATAATAATACATCGGACTTCTATAGCGCTTTTTTGGACACTCAAAGATGCTTTACAAACAAATAAAACCTTACAATCCTAGTCATGACACTAAAATTTCAAACTTGATTTTGATACCAAGGAATACACTTTATAGTCAATACTGATTCTGATACCACAATTATAATACAGAAAAAAAAAACACACTCTTTAGACAATAGAATGTGATTTTCAACATTAAATCATAATACTTATTTTTATATTACCATGTGGTTTTATATCTGTCTAATCTCTCAATTCCATAGTGGTCTGTGGGTGTATACTATGTCTTCTTACTTTACATTTTCAAGAAAGGTTCATTTTTATCCTGTGAATGTGACCTTTTCAGAATCAATACCTGCTCAAATTAGCATCTACTTTCGATATAGTATCTGATTTTCAATACTTCTGACAACCCTACCATAACAGAGCGCTAAGCTGCGATTCGCTTCTCGTTCAGTCTTTGTCTGCGAAGCCCCTTTTTTCCTCACATAATTAGCAATGCCATTTTTTGGTTGAATTACATGTCATGTCATATCATTCACTAACAAAACAAATAACCCTTCTCTCTAAAACAGTTATTAAGTTCTATTTTGGATGCACTAATTTCAAAACTGAAAATCTGAAAATTACAATCCAGCAATAATTAGTATAATAAAAATAGATTAAAAAAATGATTGATTTCTGAAAAGTTCTGCTTAAAAGTGGACTGACTACATTTTCTAGTGGTCCGTCTCCTACGTGTATCAGTAAGACGTTATTGCACTGGCCTTATTTAGCTCAATGGAGACAAGCAAATGAAGCCACAAAACCAAGTTGCTGGTCAAAACAATGGTGCCCCAATCAGGGTTAGAATCATAAACTGCATATATACAGTAAATGAACATAGCTAATCTAATAAATTAATAAATTCCTTTTCCTAATATGGAACTCTGCTCCAAATTTGCTCCTATAAAAACTAGCCTCGTGAGCTTCATTTAACTGGAACTGAAAGCAGAGGGTGACGTCACACTCCCTTAGACCACTTCTTTCTTCTTACAATATCCACCTGTAATTGATTATATACAAGATGTACAAATTTAATGCCATACTGTGGAACATTCAAGCAAGACAAACATTTCCAGGAGAAAAGCAGGTGACAGATCCTCCACCAAAAATCGTACATAGTGCCCCTTAATAATGGTAATAAGTCCACTGTAGGTGTGGTGTATTATAACTTACACACAGTCCTCATTAGTGATGGGACTTTTCACTCTTTGATGGGATCCTCACAAAGCTGTTCAAAAGACTGGCTCTTTTATTATTTATTATATGACGGAAGCCTGTGTCAGAACTAATTTTAATAACAAACGAATCACAGAGATTTTCACAATGGTTCAAACTGAGAAACTGTTCAAATTGAAAGTGGGAGAGTGTTTACCCATTGAACTAATGCATAATCGAAATAAAACGCTGCACTACAATAAAAGTAATAAAAAACCCAAACTATTATTATGATGAAAAATGTTTTTTTGTGTGCAAAAAGCTCTCACTCATGCTGTCCTACTCTGCTTCTGTGCTCATTCTTGTGTTGGTTCAGTATTAATCAGTGTAAAATGCATAAAAACTATGAAAGAAAATTTGTTTTTAAAATGAGATTCGTTTCCAACCATTGACGTTAAAGGTGGACTACGTAACATTTCTACTGGAGGGTCCGCCACCTGTTTGTCTCCATGGAAATGTTATTTAATTGTGTAAATTAATCTATCAAGAGGGAGACAAGCAGAGTACAGCACTATGTTACATTACACTTAAGATCTGTGGAGAGTCTCCCCTGTTCACAAGAGGAATTGTTGTATTTTTTTGAGCAGTAGAAACACATGTAATGAATAAAAGCCAGATGGATATGTTTAATGTCATACCATGGAACATTCCAGGCAATAATATTTCCATGGAGACAAGTACAAAGTAGTGGACCCTCTATTAGAAAAGTTGCACAGTGCGTCTTTAATGAATTCAAAATGTTCAAAAGAGCTGATTCTCTCAGTGTCACATCACTAGCCCTCACACTCAAAAGCAGGTCATGATGTGTACTTGCTTTTTTGCCTGCTGTCAGTCTGTATCCTTGCCTTGTATTCTCTACATTCAAACAAACCCATCTTCTGTTAATTAACACATTTCTTTTTTTCACACCTTCTTTTCTTCTTCTTCTCAGACATGGCACTTTACATCAGCTCCACAGCCCTTTGTCCCACTGACGCAGACAGCAGCAGCAGCAGCAGCAGCAGCAAGAGAAGAAAAAGAAGAACAAGACAAAACATGTACTTTAATGAGCTGCCTTTTCTGGGCGCTTCAACACGCCATCCACAATGACATGATGTCCACAGTCAGTCGTCTAGATTCCACGAAGCCATGGATGGAGTAATGCAACGGAAGTGAATGCTTAAAAGGTCTATATTACACTATTTTCGGATCTTTGTTATAATTTTGTTTCCTCATCAAAAACATACTCTGAGTTATGTTTTGTTTCATTCACAAATCCTGCCTATTTAGACTGTTCTTCTTCACACTCCACTATTACACCGCGTGATGTCATGTGGCAATACAGGAAGTGCTCCACTGTGTTTTTAAACTCAATACACCTTCACTAGAATCATTTAGATGATTTCAGTACTGGAATTGCCCATGTCTATGGAACAAAAGATAAAAGGTAGTTATTATCTTGAAAAATATTGCTTCATGACATCACAAGATGGAACAGAGTGTTTTGAGCTTTGGAAATGTAGACAGACTAATAAAAAAAGAGCTACTCAAACATGTGTGACTGGAACAAAAAACAACTCCAGATATGTTTTTGATGATGTAACAACATTCCAAGCTGATTTAAAGCTCACAGGAGTTAATTTTGTGTAATATAAGACCTAATGAGAGGCATATTTTTTTGTTTTGTTGCTAAAGCTGCTTGTTTATGGGTTCAACTCGCTGTTACATGGTGCCATTTTGAGGATGGCTGACCTGGGAAAAGATATAATATTTTGTTTTGAGTTTGCTATGATAATCCTAACATTTCATCTTTGGGCCATGGATAGTTTAAATAAAAGTAACTCGGATGCTCTAGTTTGTTGAGTTTTACAATTGTAGGTTTAATAACAAAAATGTGCACTTGGTCAAAATAGAGCTGTGTGACCCAATTTTCTACAAATTGTCTGTACCAAATAATTCAAAACTAACCCCAACCTGAGTCAGCGCTGGGCTTTGTCATGTGTCCTAGTTTTGAGGTTTAGACATCTGGTCACACCAAATCAAAATATTAATACTGCAATTAAAGGTAGTTTGCTAAAAGGGAAATGCCAAATAATCACAATTTAATTCTTAATTTGTGCTACATTAATTACTATTCTGGATTATTTTTCCTAAATTGCCTGACTAAAATGACTCTCAGTTCAAACAGAATCTGTTTCTGAACCTTTTGGAGCACAGGAAAATGGCTGGACTCTTTGTGAAGCTGAGGTTCTGTAGTTTTGGCCTCTTTGTCTGATCTACTTTCATTTTAAGTGGGACAAGCTATACACAGGGGAAAGTCAGATTTCAAATTGCGCCTGAATTATCTGAGGTATGAATAGGCATAGATAGTGTCTCTGGGGATGGTCTGAGAGACAGTAGATGCAGCATTTGTTGGGTCTTAAGTTGACAATTCCTATGTCAAAGCTGAAGCAGATCTCACTAAACCTGTGATTTAGGCACTTGTAATTATAAGCAAACATGTCCGGGAGGAATTCATATAAAAGTCCTATTAAATTGTTGCCAGTTTTGTATTTATGTATTTATTTTTTGAGGATTTGGACTAAAGCTGGTGCAGATTCTTCTCAAAATGGTTGGTTTGACAGAAAATAAGTGAGTTGCAGATTTCTATTAATGTATTACATGTCCTTGAGACTCAGAGTTCCCTTTTATCAGAAGCTGGACAAACAGAAATTAATTAAGAGAAAGTACAAGAGCCCTCATCAAAGCCCAAAGGAATTTTAAGAGGTTTTATATTCTAATTAATCATACTAACTAATTGTTTTATTCAAGTTTTACTACACGGAGTCCTTATGCTAAAAAAAGAAGGGACAAACATAGAAAAAGAAAATGTAAGTTTGGCTCATTAGTTAATTGGACCTTTCTATTGCGTAAAATGTCAATCAAACACAGTCCCTAAAGTATAACATCTCGTCTCTGAGTGGCGTAAAAGTTAGAATTAGCTTCCTTATTAACATGTGTCCTGATTTAGCGCTATTAAGATGATTATCAAAGCAAGTTAACGTCGTGTTGCAAAGTTGGTTGTTTATTTGTCAGACGACCCGCTGGGGTATTGAAAATATTCAGTCTTCTTCAGTAACAACATCCCTCTGCGTAAAGGTCAGTTATTATCGTCCCCAGTGCGCGGCGTTCTGAAACGTGGTTTCGCCGAGCATCGCTGGCTTTACGATCCATGCAAACCCCAGCGCTCTGAGGAGGAGGGCGAAGGAAGGAATTCTCCAAGGTGCTGAAAAGTGTCCCCTGGCTCATCCGGGGAAGGGGAGGCGCACGCGCACCGCCGTTGGAAGCCCATTGGTACGACGTCACGCGCACAAACTACCCGAGCGAAGAAGGTAAATGAATTACACATGAGCAGAAGAGCAGGAGGAGGAGAGAGAGGAAGAAAGCTGAGGATGCAGCTTTGGACCACAACACTCCATCTCCGGACTGACAACAGCAGGAAGTAACGTTCACCACAGAGACAGCCGAAGACATGCACGCGCTAAAGCTTTGATTCCAGCTCCCAGTCCCTGCCACTATCGTCCTCCTCCTCCTCCTCCTCCCATCAGCAGCAGCGGAGAGGAGCATCCCGGACACTGTATTCAGAGGAAGACTAAGTGAGACGAGGCAGGCACGATGCACGGATCTCCCCGACATGGGACAGCCCTGGGATTTATAGTACTGAACGCGCTGCTGCTCGTCGCCACGCAGCTCGCGCAAGGAGTCCCGAGCGAGCACCTCCTGGTCCAGCTGCACGAGGACGTCCAGGACCAAGCGCACCAACTTGCAACACAATATGGGTTCCAGAGTGCACGGAAGGTAAGGGACAACCGGCCGCTCCTGGCTGCCTGGACGCGCGCCAAGAACATTTTGTATCCATCTTCAGTTAAAAATCAACATCCTTTCGCTCCATCCCAAACCAAGTACTCAGTTTGACAATATTTCTATTAACTGTATTCATTAAATCACCTATAGATAATGTTAAAGTATTTATAAATATAAGCCTAACACACTGTTGAGAACGGAACTACTGCGCGTTTAGACTTTCAGAAATTTCACTTTTTTACACTTTTTTTTTTTTTTTTTTTTTTTTTTTTAACCTGAAGGCCTGCTCCATCTCATGACGTCATTCTTACCAAGCAGGCATCGATTAGGAGGTCCTCCCAATCGTTATGGTTCTGTATCCGTGCCAACAGGACAATCCTGGTGCCAAAACACACAATTAATTATTATTGAAAGAGAAAGAGGTTTTTTTTTTTTAGCTTATTTTTTACTTCACGGGGCATCAGGTGATTTGAAAAACTGTAACAAGTATGCCAAAATGAAGGTAGTAAGATCAATTAGAGACATGTGTTTAATGGTCCGGAAGAGTACAATTTATTACGCTGACGTACTGTACATTTTGCAACAATAAAAGGATTTACAAGCAGCTAAAATATTGATGGAGATTGGATACAGTCTGCGTGGCAAATTTAATTTGTATTTTACCAGAATACAAAATAAAACATTTGGGATTTTCCTTTATTGTCAATACGTCTAGTCTAGTTTAGTATATTGATGAAATAAGAGGAAGCAACCGGATTGCATTAAAACAAAATACAAAACTGAGTGGTATATTATCCCTTCACAATATTAGCCAACTTATAACAGTTTATTTATCAAAAATATAAAAATATTGCCTCAAAAACAGTCATGGCACACCTGAACACACCAAAGAATAAAATAACAAATCGCTTATGTGTTCCAGACATGCCCCTTGCCTTGTGTGTGTGTGTGCGTCTCTGTGCACCTTGTCACATGTCAAAATAAATGTGTGGGTGAAATTGGCTTGAGCCCTGTCCAGCCAGGCGTGACGGTGAGCAGAGGGCCAACCGTTCTGAATGACGATTCCCCTTCACCTCCACCATCACCGAATCCTGTTCCCATCTGTAACTCATCATGCATGTTCTACCAGCGTCCCTGATCGCGAGCTCCTTCTCTTGTAGGCACTAGATCATCCCCCATCACAGTCCTGCCTCCCTGCCTCCCTCCTAGGTTATGTAATCTGCAGCTATATTCGTCTTAATGGGATGTGCACTATTAAACATTGGCTATCTCATAAGGTTGCCTAATTAACAAGACAACACAGGCTTACATACAAAGTGGATCATTACTATTGTCATGTCTTTCATTTCTTTTGCATGTTTAATCTGGGTTGTGAATGAGAACGGAGCTACTCAAAGATAAGGTTTTTCCCATTTTAAGAATTTAATTTGGGAATCCAATCTGACGGTGACATCTGAAGACATTTATTTCCAAGATTGACCTGTAGTCTGGCAGCTACCAAGGCGTAAGAGAGGTCTTTAATCCTCGCACATCGCTAGAGGGGAGACTCCGGATGATGCGTCTCATTTGCCCGCTAGTATGATTTATCGTGCTTCAATTTGAATGCTTAAAATAGCCCCTTCAACCAAAGCAATGGAATCAATGGTTTCTAGCACGTGAACCATTTTAATTTTGTTTTGGCTAAACAAAAATGAATGGGTCAATATGAAGGAAAAAAAAAAAACATCCTACATTTTCCCATATTTCCTGGCTCTATGTAAATGTCTTTGTTGCGGTCTCTTTTTAAAGGCATTGTGTAACTTTTCTGGTTGAGAATGTCAAATGCTTTTCTCCATGGAGAAGTTATTGCTTTGTCTGGAATGTGTCACAGTATGGTATTAAATCTTTCTATCATCATGGAGACAAGACCAAGTTACAGGTCAGATCTGTGGAGAGGCAACCCCGCTCACAGTCTGAATCCCTATTTTTCTTGGAATTTTTGAGCAATAAAACCACCTATAATTTAATAAATGCAAGATAGAGGTGTTTAATGTCATACTGGTGAGCGTTTCAGACAGAGCAATGACATATCCATAGCAACAAGCAGGTGACGGACCCAAACCCAAAAAGTTACACAGTGCACCTTTAGGTTAATTTCAATTGTTTTAACTATACACAACATTCATGGCATTGTAATTCTGTAAATTTCCAAAATGACAATTTTCTATTTCAGGTTTTCAGTATATCTCCCACCTGCAAAAAATGAGGGTTAACAGAATAAAAATACTACAAATCCACTACATTTTTAAACAGGACTGAAAAGTAAATGTATTCTTTACTAAGTTTGAGACTTGCTGAAAAGTCTGAGGATTTATTTTTAACACGTTCATAGTTTGCAAACACAAATATATAAATAAAAACAGCTAGGAAAAAATGAAAAAACAAAATTCAGCATAAATCTTTATCATAATCAGTACATTTGAAGCTTTATTAGATCTCAAAATCTGTGCAAAATACTTTTACTTTTTACTCTTGAAGTGCAGATACTTTAATACTTTTACTTAAGTGGATTTTTACATGTGATACTTTTGCTTTTACTTGAATGTATTTTTTTTGCTCACTAGTAGCAGCTCCAGCTTTCACCCCTACAGTATAGACGGATCATTTGTTTATCAACACAGCGGATGTGCAGTCTGAGTGCAGAAAGCGCCACTGTCTGTGCGGTTAACATGAAGTTGCAGCATTAGTGATGTTGTCAGCACTGTTGTCAGTTTATCACTGTGTGATAAAATAAGTGATGATGCTAAATTAACATTAGTCAGTGGGATACGTCTTAATACCCAGTATGAGTTAAATGCACGTGAGTGTGTAAATAACGAAGAAATGTCTCAAACTTCAGTTACCGGACATTGTCTCATACCTGATCAGTACAACTAGCCCCGTCCCCCAGGAGAGCCTGAAATCTGCAGAAATCCTCCAAGACACTGGTGTGATACCATGGATCTATAATAAAAACTATTGTTCTCAATTTTATTCTGATTCTGATTTTATTATAGTTCTATGCATGATACCAGACAGGACCACATGACGGCAGCTCTCTCTGCAGGAGACATGCGCAGTAGAGCATGAACTGTTTTGTCTTGTTTTGATAATGCATGCGGCGATGCGATGCGATCATTAACACATGAGAAGGGTGAATCGACTTGCGCTCATACAAGGAGGTGTTGTGCCAAGAGCAGTACCCTGCAGACAGGGTAAGAAAACACACTTTAGGATGAGCACGAGTGAACAGATTTTGTACAGCTCGAGATCAAACCAATCTGTAGAGCAGAGCTGAGCCGATACAGGGAGGGACGAGGGGCATCTGGAAGGGCATGAACATCCCTGACTGTACACGAACATGTGAATGTTATGCCTTTATCATATATTCAAAATAAAAGAAGGCCTTGAATATGTTACATGCAATATTTTTCAGTGTACTAGTTTGCTATTTATTTTTACGATTCTGGCAATTCACTGAACATGCCACACTACGCCCTCCACTTGATTTTTAGGCATGACACACCTCATGTCATGCACTCATGCTAAAACCAAAGGCAAGATACAACCCTTTGTGTTGGTAAACACTGAAAGGGTTTATACTGAAAGTTGGATTGGAAAGCAATGAAATCAGGGTTTCTGGCACCTGAACAATGACTAAGAAATGACCTTGTAACACCTGTCTGGCTTTCTGATCTATTGGGTGTCTGTGTCACCGTGGTTACATTTGACATTTTTGACGGAGTGCTCTTGATGCCACTTATTTTTTTGTGTCTCCCGTAGCTTCCGTTCGGAGAGGGGCTTTTCCACTTCTATCCTCAGGACACTTCAAAGAGCCGGAGCAAACGCAGCGCTCGGAGCCGACAGAGACTGCAGAAGGACCCCAGGGTGAGCCACACACACAAACACTGGGGTACTACAGGGGACATGTGGTTTATTGGTAGTTTTCAGGTTCCTGAATGTGATGATGTCATATTCCCAGATGGGGGGCAAGGGCCAGATTGCACTATTGATTTATTTTATTGACACTTTGTACTGACTACTGAATACTGTAAAATATACAAAAGGTAAATTCACAAATGCTGACCCTGGTATTTTCAATTATAGACTAAACCCAAGAACTCACTGTATTACAACATTATTTTAACATACATAAATACATTTTATCAACAATATTCATTTTAGCTGCTCCCATCTGTGTTAATTCATCTTGTGCTAGAGAATGGTGTGACATCATCTGAAACCCACCAATAGGGCTGTAATAAAAATCGATTCAGTGATATATTGCAATACTTCATCCCATGATTCTCGTATCAATTCAAAATCCATCCAAAATTATTTTTCAAAGTCAAGCAAGTAATTGTATTTCCTCCAATTTTGACCATAATATTATGTGATTATTGGTAAATCGCTATATATCATCCTTGGTTTTAGTAAAGGGATATATCATGATATATTGAATCGTAACAGGCATAACGTGATGTGTATTGTATCACCAAATGAATGGCTTTGCACACCCCAGTGGTTTATAATGTTGTTTAAAGGTGTATTGTGTAACTTTTCTGGTAAGTTACAGCACCTGGTTGTTCCCTAGAAAGATTGCTTTCCCTGGAATGTACCACAGTATGACATTAAATTCACTTATTACTTAATTATAGGTACGTTTAGAATATAACAATACCCTGAAAAATATATATTGTGCTGTAAGCAGGCCTACCTCTCCACAAATCGAACCTGTAAATTGGCTTGGTACTTGTCTCTGTGGAAATAGATACGTTTGACAGACTAATAATAAAAAAATTACTCAAACAAGTGTGAATGAAACAAAATACAACTCCAACTATGTTTTTGATGAGGTAACAACATTCTAACATGACTTAAAGCTCATAGGAGTTAATTTTGTGTAATTTAAGCCCTATAATAGGAAGGACGAGAGCAAATGTTACACTTAAAAAGACATTTTTCTTAGACAGGGCTGAACAATATTGACAAAAATGAATATCTCAAATTATTATTTGTTTTTCATCAACTTAGTGACTATTCAGACAATATTTTAAACGTCCAATATTACGCAAAATAGATTCTCGTGAGCTTTAATCCATGTTAGAATGTAGCTACCTCATCAAAAACATAGCATGGAGTTGTGTTTTGTTTCATTCACACACATTTGAGTAACTCCTTATTAGTAGTCCAAAGATCAAAATGCTCTTCTCCACCTTGTGATGTCATGAGGTGGTAGTTTGTAACAGCTACCTTTCACCTTTAGTTCAGTAGAGATGGGAAATTCCAGGGCTGAAATTCCAGGGCTGAAATCATCCAAATAATTCTAATGAAAGTGTGGGGAGTTTAAAAACAGATTTGATCACTTCTTGTATGACATCACAAAGTGGGACATAGTGGTTTCTGTTTGAGAAAAGAACACAGCCTAAATATTCAGGATTTATCTGTTGCACATGTGTGAATGAAGTAAAACACAACTCCAGGTATGTTTGTGACGCGGAAACAACATTATAACATACACCAAAAAATAACATCATATGGGCCCTTTAACAATTTTATCAGGAATGGGCTAAAATGTAATTGTAATTGTAGGACTGAGTAATGAATCGAAAGCTCAAGACATCGTGAGTCCGTCAGGTCTAACTGTCCGTGATATGGCTGTAGGGCTTTTGAATAGAGAAGTCCACTGCCAATCCCCCAGTCATTAAATGCATGTGGTTTGGATATGAGTTCAGACAATGGAGGAAGAAATTTGATTATGTTAATGATATTTTATTGTAATTAAAAGTCTTCATTGCTTATGTTCATAAATCAATACTAAAAGGCATTTTCCCCATCTCCCATATGTAAATGTCTTGGTTGAGGTTCAAGTCTGGCACAGACCCACCATAAAATTGCCTATAAAAGTACTGAAATATCACTTTATACCTTTGCTTTTAGAGATTACACTATAAGGTCATTTTAATTGTTTTAAAGGTGCACTATGTAACTTCTAAGGTGGACTAAGCTACATGCTTGTTGTTACGACCCAGCTCGCTAGGGTCAGGGAAGTAACAAAAAAAAAAAAAACAAGGTGGAGAATGGAATAAATTAAGTAATGTTTAATTAAAAAGAAGGTAAAAGCTAAATCAACAAAACAGGCTAAAATAGGCACAGAATATAACCTAAACTAAGAATCAAAATAACAGGATTAACATATGAGTTTTGTGCCAAAAAATGGATCACACAGGTCTATACAAAAACAAGTGATTAAACTAAGAGACACACAACAAAACTAAATCACAAGTGCCCCAAAATAAAACCACATAAACCCATAAACATAACTGAGTAACAACTTAAAAAGGCACAAAACACAAACTCAACACAAGGTCAGACACATACTAGTACAAAACGAGTAGCTGACACCAAAGAGACACACTGAAACACACAAAATAGCAGACTGACCACAAAGGCCAGCAGCCCCAAACAGGTTCTGGCAATTTCCTTATATAGGGGGCGGTGACTGCAGGTGAGGTGGACGTAGACAAGCCCCAACAATCACGGACCAGTTCTCCCACAGCAGGAATCAGGACAACCAGCAAAAGAAATTAAAACACACAAAACAAATCAGAACTGGAGACCTGGGGCTGTAACACTTGTCTCTATAGAGATATTATTTATCTGACTCCAAAGTAGGGCATTAATATGTAACATAATTAACATAGTATTAACATATCTCCCATTGTATTTGTTCAATTACAGGTGTTTTGTAGCTGAAAAATACATTAAAAACATGAATTCTTAACATTTGCAGGCTTATTTCTCCATAGATCTAACCATTGTATCCATTGTGATTACTAAATTTATTTCTATACTGTGGAATAATCAAGGCAAAACAGTACTACCTGCATGGTGACAAGCAAATGGTGGACCCTGAACCAGAAAAGTTACACAGTGCACCTTTAACTATAAAAAGTCAATCAATTTTTCAATGCCCTACCTGCAAATGGGGTATAATAGAATACAAATAATACCAAGGGAAACGTAACATAGTGAAGGCAAGGTCATAAAATACATTAGACAGTACAGTAACCCAGTGAGACAAACAGAGCAGAATGACCTTGGAGCTGAGATTCATTATGTTCCTTATTGAGTACATGTGCTTGTATCTTGAAGAGTATTGCAGAGGTTAAAAAGAAGATATGGATTTGTAGCACAGTAGACGTTTTATACAAAGAACATAACATGCATTGATGGAGAAGTTCAGTGGGTTGTTAGAGGTAATATGAGCTCAAATCAAAGTGTATGCTGTGGATACAATGGACTCTAATGAAAAACAAAGGTAGACAATGGTACAGATTTTGAAACACTTGCCAAATGTCAAATCAGCTTTATTTGTCTTTATTCTAACAAGTTTTAACTACAGAGCTGAATGTTACATGGTTTAATTGGCAGTTTATTATTTAAAAGTTCTTAAACATGAGAATTTTAAACGTGGTGATAAATATTAAAGGGTCCATATTGCTCTATTTTCTGGTCTATGTTATAATATTATTTCCTCATCACAAACAAACCTGGAGTTGTGTTTTGTTTCATTCACATGGGTTTAACACACAAATCCTGAATAATTAGAAGTTCTTCTCTCAAACCGAAAACACTTGTGATATCATGCTGTAATACAGGAAGTACTCCATTGTGTTTTAAAACTCCACAACCCTTCAGTAGAACCATTTGGATGATTTCAGACCTGGAATTGCCAATCTCTACAAAACAAAAGGTAAAAGGAGCTGTTAAAGGAGTTGAAAACTAACACTACATAACATCACAAGGTGGAAGAGAACATTGTGAGCTTTAGAGATGTAGACAAGTTAATAAAAAAGGGTTACTCCAACATATGTGAAAGAAACAAAACACAACTTAAAGTATGTTTTTGAGGATGTAACAACATTATAACATGGCTTAAACCCCACAAGAGTAAATTTTGCATAATTTAACATGGGATAAATACAAGAATCACATGCATTTCAAAACATGTTTACAAAGGTTTAAACTACAATGCTGGAATGCTTTGAGTATTCTACACCCCATAGAGACTTTGGTGTTAGTAGAACACATAGTAGTGTGCTCTGTGCTATTAATCTTGCAGTCTTAGTTTGAAATAACCATCTCTTTGCATGATCATTTAGTTATTTTCTCTTCTTCTTTAAGTAAACCAACTCCCCCTCTGTTGTCACACTAATAAAGCCCATTGGTACCATTACCCTTTAGCTAATAAACACTTGTAAACACTATTTTTCTTCATATTCTCTAATATGGCATCATCGTGATACTGACAAATAGACTAGATACTCAATACTGATTCCAAATGTAATTTTCAACATTAAATAATAACAATAAAGCTTTTATATTGCTATGTGTAAATCCCTCGGCTGTCTAGATATATGTAATCTTAAGCCATGTTTATGTGATGACGGTCTGAACAGAAGATTCAAAACTGGCCTTGTGTCTTCACTTTTTATTTCCATGTTTACACGAGCGTTTTTGGGAGGAAATTTGCATGCATACGGTAAGGCCAAAGTGTGTGGAATTCAATAGGGTGTGCATGCCAGGCGGCTAGGTGGTGACACTTGGTGGTGACACTAGGTGTTAATGTATGTGACGTAAACATGTAAACAACGTGAACAGATCTGACCAGAGTTTTGCGTCCTGGGCAGTGTAGACGAAAATGCTACGGCGGAGTGGATTCAGCTTTTCCACTCTGGAGGGTGGTTTCAGATTTTTGCGTTTTTAAGCCCCAAAAATGCTGTCACCATCTAAACGAAAGCCACTTCTGATAAAATATTTTGTCGTTTTTACCCGCAAGTGTTCTGGTATAAACTAACCTCTTATATTAGTTCTGATACAGGACAAAATCATTCTAAAGCTGTCCAGGAAAACAGAATTTCTGCCCCGTTGATGTGACTTTTTAATGACTTGATTAGTATGTGCCTTTCAATACTTTTGACAACCCTAATTTGGTACTGTTCAGTCCTGATGTAGACTTGCTATGGTCCTGTTAAGTCTAGTCCATGTTTAACTCCAGGTATAGTTCTTATTTTAATATTGTATTAAGGTTAAATGAACCCTAACTGATATCTGCACATTTCATACATTATTGATTGATACTGGATACACATTCTTATGACTGTGGCTTACTCTACAGATGCATGTTGTATATGCAATTACTCTCCTCTCGCTCCCCCTCTCTCTCCCTCCCTCTTTCTTGTTCTTACTCTCTTTCACTCTTCTCCCTCTCCCCCTCTCTCTCTTTCCTGTGTCACCCTTTCCACTCTCTCCCTATCTGTTTCTTTCTCCTTTTGTCATTCTCACTCCCTCTCGCTCTCTCTCCTTCTTCCTCTGTTTCCCTCTCTACACCTTTCTCTTCCTATCTCTCTCTCTTTCATTACCAGGAAACACTTGCATGTTTCTGTCAGGAGAGTAGCGTCCACCTCGGTCAGTCAGACAGACAGACAGACACACTGCCAGAGCGAAGGTGCGGGCTAACACGCAATCAACTAACCCCTATAATTGTGCTTGCGAGAGGTGATAATGAAAATAAATGCGGTCCACTCCAGCAAGCTAATATGGCTAATGGCAGGGAGGTACACACACCCACACACACACACACACACACACACGCACACACACACACACACACACACACACACACACACACACACACACACACACACACACACACACACACACACACACACACACACAACACACACACACACACACACACACACACACACACACACACAGGCAGCCCGGTCCATGTCCAGGTAGAGGGGGCTTTCTAATCAGCCTCTTTACATGCGCTACACTGCAACTATTGATCTCTGTCCATCCTCCACAAATAGACAAGGTCGGTTTCCGTGATTTAACGAAGCTTCTTTGTCAATCTGAAGTATCCCGCTTGTCTCCAGCCTCTCCTTTTGGGCCATTTTGTCTTGATGAGTTTGTCTCTAATAGAATAGTTATTTTTGGAAGCTGGACCACACTTCTTCTGTCCTCATTACCTACTTGTTAATATGAGTAAACAGCTTGCAGTGTTTTAAGGATTTGGTCAGTTGAGGGGTTTTAACTAGGGCTGCAAATGTAATCGAATTGGAATTTAAATTTGAACTGGCATAATAAGCTAATCGCAAACACTACAATTTTAGAAGTATCATAATTTCCTCCACAAGCAACTACATATCTTATCTGTCTTATTCTGCATGAAAAAACTGCCTGTAGTTTAGATCTGCACGTGTTCCGAAATGTGATTCTTGTATTAGTTTGTCTGTTTGTCTATTCTTCTGGGCATGTTTAAAATGTGAACTCTGAACAGAATCGTATTATAAAAACATGGATTACAAATGCAACATGTTTTTGAGTTTCACAATGACTACAATCAAATAGAAATTGCGATTTGAACGATTGCATTTATCAAATCTCATGTTCTTATGCTGCACAGTACTTAGTTATAGTTATAGTCATGACTGGACACTTTTGTAGCCTTACATTTTTACTCTTGTGTTAGATTTAAGTCTCTTTTCAAATAGTTATTTATCATGATATTTACTGTATTAGTGTTTACTTATTATTACTGTTTTCTGTTTTCTTTTTCCTGAAATATTTATTGGAATTTCCCCATTGTGGGACTTAAATGTATGATTAAATGAATGGTTTTACAGGAGTTCATATTGATGCCCTTGAATGTGTTCAAACTGTGCACTATAAACTACAGATGCACGGGTACTATACTGGTGTTGGATATTAACACCAATATTGACATTTTTAAAAGGATAAGGATATCAGATATCTGTTCCAAGATATACAAGATATCAATGGTGTAAGTCGATTTACTGGGCTATGTTGGCCCAGAGCACGTTGTAATATTTTTCAAAGTAGTTCTGTAGTTGCTTTAACTGGTAAGTAACAGGGTCGAATTTAAACCGTACAGAGAGAGCACCTTAAGATGAATTCTTGTGAGTTTGTGATACTTAAAGGGACAGTTTTTGAAATTTTGGACATAGGACCTCATTTCCTAGTTAGTCAGGGTGTTGGAGATGTGTGGAGACACTTTTTAAAAATATTCCATCCAGTCCTTGTATTTGCAGAGGTCGCTGGTGCTAGGCCAGTGCATGTCAATGGACCTGCGCACTAAAAACAGTCTTACCCACTCCACGAAGCACCCAAAGCAAATCAATTATTACGCGATTGTCAATGTAAATGTCCATGTTGACAGAATAATGTTTAGAAGTAAATCCAAGCTTGCATTTGAAGGATTTATGGCTGAGCAGCAGCAGTGAGAAAACATTCATTCATGCGATGCAAGGTTAGTTTTATTTCAAACATTATTCTTTTGAAATAAAACTAGTTTTATTTCAAACATTATTCTATCAACACAGACATTTACATTTCGATAGTCTGGCGTAATAATAGATTTGCTTCTCGTGTATTGTGGAGTGGGTAAGTCTGTTTTTAGCGGCAGGCTAACTACTATATGTATTGACATGTGCTAGCCTAGCACCAGTGACCTCTGCAAATACAAAGACTGAATGGAATATTTAAAAAGTGTCTCCACACGCCTCCAACATGCTGGCTCACTAAATGAGGTCCAATGTCCAAAAGTCCGAACTGTCTCTTTAAAGCCAAAGTATCAACATCCGCTGGATCACTGCATCCCTACTATGAACTAAATCCTTATATGAAAATTACAAATCTATCCCCAATACTCACCCTTTAACATATCAATACACGTTTGTTTTTACCTATATTGTAAAACCTTAAAACACCGTACCCTCCCCTGTGTCGTCAGTCTCTTTTTGTACCATCTCGTCCTGATGAGTTTGCCTTAATAGAAAAGTTATTTTAGGAAACAGCACAGCACTACTTGAGTCCTCATTACCTTGTTGGTTAATATGCCTGGAATAAACAACTTGCACCATTGATGAAATTGGATACTCTGCTTATCCGCCAATGAGCTTTTATCCTAATACCGCTATTGTGGAAAAACTGTCCTCTTTTCTTGTCCATCTCTTATCGACGTTTAGATCTCGCTACGTTGTCTTAGCGCTGAGTTACCCATTGAAGATCCAAAGCGCTGGCATTGATTGATTGTGTAAGGGCAAGCTTTCATCTCTCCCACAATGCATTGCTTCGTCCACTCAAGCAGACGTCCTTAGCCCCACAAAAGATGAATTAACAAGTGCTTTTAATGGGAATTGCGAGCTGTAATGGCCACAAATAGCCACCGTTGAATCATTGGTTGACCCTGAGTGGTGCGTCGGTAGAGAGTGAATATAGGGCATGTTGGAGACTGGAGGAGGAAGAGGAAGAGGAGAAAAAAGAGGAAAAGGCAAGGCAAGTTTATTTGTATAGCACAATTTGTCCACAAAGTAATTCAAAGTGCTTTACCGAATAAGAAATACATTAAAATCACAATAAAAACAAATCAAAACATAAATAATCATCATAAAATTAAAACGAGAGAGACACGAATTACATAAAGTAGAGAGAAGAGTGCGGAAGTCATATGCACAGAGTTTTGAGCCTGGACTAAAAGAGCGTCCAAGTAGAGTCCTGTCTCACATCTTCAGGAAGACTGTTCAAGGTTTTGGCTGCATGAATCTGAAAAGGAGGAGAAGGAAGAGAAGGAAGAAGTCTGGTCATCTTGATCAGACCACATGGTAACTTTAAGAAATTACAGTTGATTGTAGTTCAACAGTCTTTTGTCCTTTGTTTTTTATTATAATTGTAGTTTCATAATCAGAATTGACAGAAAAGTGCGGAATTATCAACGACCTCAGTTTGTGGCTTTTAAATAGCGAGGTCCTTGGCCAATCAGTCAAATCACGTTTGGAGCAGAGTTCAGTCTTTGAAGGTAGAAAGTGGAGAAGTAAAAATGTTTATTTTTTTGTATAATGGCACTGATTTTAGGTTCTAATTCCTATATTATGCAAAATTGACTCTTGTGAGCTTTAATTAAGTCATAATGTTGTTACCTCATCAAAAATATACTCAGAGTTGTGTTTTGCTTCATCCACACATGTTTGAGTTATCCTTTATTATTAATCTGTCTACTTCCAAAGCTCAAAATGCTCTGTTTCACCTTGTGATGTCATGTAGTTATAGTTTTCAAATCAACAATTACTTTTTACCTTTAGTTCAGTAGAGATTGGAAATTCCATGACTGAAAACATCCAAATGATTCTAGTGAAGGTGCATGGAGTTTTAAAACACAGTAGAGCACTTCCTGTATTACCAGATTACATCACAAGGTGGAACAGAACAGAGCTCAAACTTGCAGGATTTGTATGTTAATCATGCCTGAATAAATAAACCAAAACACAACTCCAGGTATCTTTTTGACAAGGAAAACAACATTATTATAACAGATAAAATAGAAAAGAAAATAATGTAATATGAGCCCTTTAATGAAATTTAGATTGAAAGCTGTATGTATTTACAAGAAAAAAAAAATCAATAAATCAGTATGACTTTTTTTTTAATTTTTCCCTTTATTCACCTTCTTTACATACTGAATATGCAAAGTGGGAGTTTTATGATGTGCCTGTGTGTGGATGTGCGCCTCGAGAAGGATTTACTGCGCCCTCCTCGTCCCCTGGGTTTGTGTATTTGCTGATTGCTTTGAGCACGTCATAAAAGACTGAACTGGATGAATAGGCTTGGCCAGTGCTAAAAGGCCATCTTAAGTGCAGCTGGCCTCTTTTATCAGTCACTGCAAACACGCACGACAATGACATGACCCCTCCTCACTCAAGTGAATTTGCCAAGGGTAAGCAAGAAAGTACATTAAAGGTACACTGTGTAACTTTTTGGTTGGAGGTCCGTCACCTGCTTTTTTGTACATGATGACGTTAAACAGCTCTACCTTATATTCACTCTGTTACAGGTGGTTTTATAGCTGAAAAATACTTAGAAAAACAGGCAGGGGTGTTGTCTCTCCACAGATCTGATATATAATTTGGTCTGGTTTGGTCTCCATGAAGATAGAAAGGTTTAATACCACACTTTGAAGCATTCCAGACAAAGCAATAACATCTCCATGGAGAAAAGTTACAAAATGCACCCTTAAGGACTGCCAGGAACGATTGCTTCAAATGTGTGAAAAGATGGAGTGAATAGAAACAGGTTTGCAAAGTTTGGTGTAGATTTATTTTGGGTTTATCCAGGGATAAGCTTGTAAAAGTAGCCAAAATGTTAAAAGTGTGGTTTTGAAGCATGTTTGAGAGATTCAGTTCATTTCGTTTGAGAAAGTCATTTCAGAAGCTGTTACTAAAATTGCTGTTCATTCTACTTTATGTGCATTATTTAGCCATTTGTTGCTTTTTTTTTTCTTTTTTTTTTAACCAGGCACCAAATAATGTTTTAAAACTCGCCAGCTTCAGCCTCTAGTCCAGGAGTGTCAAACTCAAATTCACAGAGGGCCGAAATTCAAATCTGGGATTAAGTCGTGGACCAAACTAAATATTTATAGAAAAAATGTCAACATCTGCATGTTTTCTCTTCTTTTGAGATATGTAATGTAAACCTTTTCTTATTAAAATAAATGTTTAATAATAGTTTTGCTTAAACATTGAATCCAGAACAAGCATACTATAAAATATTAACAAAATTTTGTCTCTATAGCCTATCTGTAGCCAGCGGGCCAGCTCTAATACATATTTGAGATGATCTCGCAGGCCAAATATAATGATATTGGGGCCAAATTTGGCCTCCGGGCCTGAGTTTGACATGTCTACTCTAGTCGTTTAATCTGTGATGTCTCACATCTTTAGTATTTGACCAATTATAAGAATTATATATGGAACTAAAAATGCTGTATATTGAGTGAGTTGCAGGTTTGGTAGTGGATGAGTTTTATCTACCTTTACTTATACATTTACTTACCATCATTACCATTTTAATTGTGTATTTCCTATAATTTTGTACTGCTAATAGACTGTTTCCATGTAGTTTTTGTACAACTATTTTGCTTGAACTCTGTGAACATGGAGCTGATGGATGGTCAGATCACAGAGATACTTAATAATTTAAAAAGTTTCAATCAATAGGGCATGTCTTTATGCAACCAAAAATTCCTTTACTTGACCACCGCCTTTATCGTCAAGGAGTTTTTGGTTTGTATATACTGGCAAAATTGTAGTTCAAAAATTGTAGTATTCAGGAGCTTATGTTTGACTATTCCAAAAATCTAATATTTTTGTTTTGAATTGTTAATCTCTCTATGGCAAAGGTGCAAATTCTTCCTCACTAAGAAACCTATAGACAGCAGGGGATAGCAGAAAATTCTGGGCTTTGGGTACAAACCGTCTTGGTGGACTGCGGTGGTGAAGTGTAGTTGCGCAAGGCCCAGGTGCAAGTCTGGTGCTGGGTCCCCACCCCTCCCTACAACCCACGCCATCTCAACCCATCCCTGTGCGACAAACATAAATCCATGTAGTCTAATTTGCAGTTGTGTACGAGTTGTTTATGTTGACAGACATTTATAATGAGTCAATACTGAGGAGGGGGGCCAGTCCTCGAGTGTCCGGTGTGTCACACCGGCTGCACTGCCAAATGCTACGCCAGTGGTGGACTGCATGTTCTCTATGATGAATTTACATTGTGCCTAAGTACATCTAGTAGCCCCAAAAGCCAAAAGAATAGAGCCAGCATCTGTTATTTCTCTAACAGATGCTGCTGCTACCAATTTTATCTGCTATCATCAGACTACTCCACAGCCTGACAACTTAGAGTTATAGGAATTTGCAGCGTTGAATATGAAAGTGAAACCTTTTAGGATTGAAACTGTGCTACTAAGCCCGTCACGGTGATTACTATATTGACCTGTTGTTCAATATATGAAAGCTGGAACTATATATTTTGGGGCTCAGTATTTATTGTGGGTACTTTTTCTTTGCAATAGTGAGGAGAGTTTTGACATTTTTATGTAATAAAGTAAGATTTGTGCTGTAGAGGGAATAGAATAAATAACTTCTATAGCTAATTATTTGTTCATTCTGCCTCTTTTTGGTTACAGCTCATGCTTTTAATGATACTATCTATTGAAAAAGTGTATTCAAATAAAGTCTCTTTTTGACAGATTGTTTACACGTACCACACTGGTCTGTCACAAAGAGACTTTATTTGAATATAGTACAGGAAGACCATATGAACCTCTTTGAAGCATTGACAAACTACTTTACTAGGATTATACTGATTACTATCACTGGTATAAAACATTTTCAATATTACTATTTATCGCAATATTTCTCTGTGGCGATATAATGTGCTTGAAAATGTGTTATTGTGACCGGCCTTACCACAAATAGACATATGCGATTTTGAAATTTAGCATCTCGATTATCATGGACAAAATAATTGCAATTAACGATTACATCACTATAATTATTGAAGTTGCTGACCATTTAAAAATGTTGTATATCAATAATTATAATTTTAATATTATGAATAAGTTCTATATTGAAATAACTGTTATAGTATTGTACTTTGTTCTAAGTGAAAACAATAATGACCGAGAAGAAAACATCATGAATAACTATCTTTTTTCTGCACATTCTGGTGATAAAATGGTGATTATCTTTGTTGGAGATTTTCACTATTATATAAAATGTCCCATGAACGATTATTGTTTACCTTTTTTATCACGATAAATGGTATTATTGTTTATTGTCTCATCCCTAACCACAACATGAACCAAACCGTACAACATCAGCCAAGATTCAAATGTCGGTAACTCCTGAATTCCACTGAGGATTTGTATATCACAGACCAAGCACGCTAATACAAAATACTCTGATATAATCTCCAGGTTTAGCACAATGGAATCTTAATTGAATTTGCTTGTTGTCCATTGACAGATGAAATCCACCCAGATTAGGTGTAATGCACTGACGTCACAAACCTATTAATTTTGCACCAACAGTGGACTGAAATCTCGAAATCTCATCAGATTAATTTCAGAATCAGTCCCAAAGGAAAACATTGCAGATAACAGTTGTAGAGGTATTTCAATTCTTTTATGCATCTTTTCATACTTTTCTATTTGGCTTTTCATGTTGGGTTGCCACATTAAATCTTTAGGTGATCTCTGCCATTTACTATAAAGCGTATGACATTATAAATGGGCAATTTTAACATGTAATTCATTGCAAAGAATCATCCATAACCTCTTTTTAGAGTCACGTATATCACTGAAGGTAGCTAGATAACTACTAGATCGTTTTATCCAGGATATATTTTGTCTGTGGGTTGTGTTGTTGATGCTTCTTGGCCAGGGCTCCCTTGAAAAAGAGGTCTCAATGGGATTTTCTTACTTAAATAGAAGTTAAACAAAAAAGTGGGAACTAATTTATTTATTTGGCAGGGACAGTGCATTCAGACAGTTATAAAAACAAAACTTGCAACTGATGCGATGCATAAGAGCGTATCGCCAATTTCATTTCCTTTATACACATGGTAACAGTTTTGATTTGTTTTAAGATAAGACTTAATCCTGGAGGTGAACATTTTGAACTCAGAAATACTCTAAGTAGTGAGTTTCACAGCCTACAGCTCTTATAGGAAAAGACAGAATGTCCAAAAGATGTCCAGATCTGTGAGATTTGTTTAGTTTTAGGTGTCTCTTGTCACCCTGCGCATCACAGACAAAAAGAAATGCCTAAGGCTGAGATTAAAGGTTCAGCAGGAATGTGTTTACCCTGATGCATAATTTAAAGGGCTATTTTACACTACATAGATGTTGTTTCCTCATCAAAACATACCTGGAGTTTAGTTTCATTCACACAAACTTTGCGTATTTACACTGAGTTCTTATGTCGTGGTAATACAGAACATGCTCTTTTGTGTCTTTTTTTAAACTCCATACAGCTTTACCAGAATCATTTGGATGATTTCAGCCAATCTCTACTGAACAGAAGGTGGAACAGAGCATTTTCAAGTTTAGATGTAGACAGACTAATAATAAAGGATTACTCAAACATGCGTGAATGAATCAAAACACAAATCAGTGTATGTTTGTGATGAAGTAAAAACATTATGACATGGCTTAAAACTCATTTTGTGTAATATAGAACATTTAAATCAAACTGTGCTATAATGAAAACAGACTTCGATGCCAAATATGCAACTGCAAAAGGCTCTTAGGCTGTTACTTGCTCTTCTGTTTCATTACAAGTGTTGATTCAAGCTGACACATGACGAACATGCAAACCTCACATAGACTTACCTTGGACTTGGTATTTGGACCTTCTTGCTGTGAGCTGTGTGTGTATGTGTGTGCCAACGTCTTATCTCGCTAATAGTCCCCTGACAGGTCCGCAGTGCCTTGAATGGAGGCGCTGTTGGGAGCACCGTCTTATCTAAAAGCCATGCAGCTGTTCTTCCCACGCCTTTAATTCTTTGAGGAAACACAACATGCGTTTGAGTGTAATCGCCGTGCCTTTCCGTATAAAATGCCTCTTCTCTAATATTCTCTGATGTGGCATTTTTACAGCATCGTCTCCCTCTGCAGCCTCCTGATTAGAATGGGGAGAATAGTCATTTGATTTACATGATGTTCCTTCCTAATGGTACAGTGGAGCACAGCTGGGCGCTATAATTTCCTGCGTTCAGAGCAGTCAGTGAACACACCTACACAGTTTCCATCAGGAAAACCCCATTTTGGCTCCCTTTTGCAGTCTGTACTCCTTTAATAAAATGTTTCATAAGATCTGATAAAAGATATTGCATGACCTGGCATTTTTTTCTTGTCTTTTCCGGGGCAGGTGGTGAATGTGGTGGAGCAAGATGGATTTAGTCGGCAGAAGAGAGGCTATAGAAATCTGAATAATATTGAAGTCAACCTGAGTGACCCACTATTCTCCAAACAGTGGTATCTGGTGAGTAATCAGCCAAGCATCTGCATGCTAGGTGACCTTTCGATAGCACCAGTATTCTTCCACTTTAATCACCCTGTTGCCAGACACATTCACCAAATCAGCATTCATTTCTTAATTAGCCTGACCACTTAACTGTTAATTTAAGCGCTGAATTCCAAGCATTTGGTTTGTTAATTTCTTACTTTTGTCCAGAGGGCGGTTACTCACCTCAAACACACAATCTGCCAACCCTCTCTGACCAGACCTCCTGTTGAACTGCTCTGAGGTCTTTATTTGAGCTGCTATTATTGGATTTTGGCTGCTCAAGATGCTTAAATTGTCCTCCAGAGATAAATAAAGTTATATTGCATTGAACTGCCTTTTTACAATTTTGCAGTTACTCCAAAACTCATCATAATATTGTGAAGTTATTCTGTACTTTTGATAAACACATAATAACATTTTAGGTAAGTCAAAATATCTAATTGGTTCATGCTGATTGAGGCAGTGCAAATAGTAATTTTATCAAATCATTTACACAAAAATAAAGCCAAACATTTTATAAAAACTTCAAAAAAATATTATTCCAACTAAAAGGCCGTGACAAATTCTTAAAGAGGGAGTATTATGCAAAATATGTTATAATGTTGTTCCCTCATCAAAAACATGAAGAGGTTTTATATATCACCCATCCATGTTTGAGTAATTTAGTGATCTCTCCCAAGCCCTTTTCAAAACCTCAACAGCACAACTCTATACAAGCCTAATTTCGTAAATATCCAAAAGCAGGACACAAAACAATACCCTTCAACTTCACAAACTTGATGGATGTGCAGTAGTTTCATTAGTAGACTACACCCCAACTGAAATGTGATAGCACTGAAGGGGGAGTGTCATAGCGCGGAGAGCAAAGAGAGATGGGGGACTCAGAGCATCAAAAACGAAAGTGTGAAAATGAAACTTATTAAACATGTCAGTAGATTGTTTTCTACGTATATAGCAATTAGTTACATGGTGATCAAAATATATTACGTGTTAAAGATTAATACCCAATACAATGTTTTTAAATTCAAGAGACATTTCATTTTTCATCATACAATACTTCTTCAGTATCAAGATTTTTCACAATTTCCCGTGAAAAAAAAAACCTATTCATCCATTTCAATACCCTCAGAAACATATTATCTTGGTCTTTGTGTAAGTAATCTTCACACATTTTGTCCCGACTATGACGTTACTAGCATGACCCCTTCCTCTAATCCATTTTATGCATCAGAAAAGCTCTTAGTTATAACAACAACAATATGTGACATTTACCTCGCCTTCCGCGTACCCAAACACACACATATCTTCTTTCTCGAGATATCTTGTACATTCTCTTCATAATGGCCGTTCATCCGGGTGCTCTGACTCATGTATGGTCTTCATTTTGTGTGAGTGATTAGATAAACACTGGCCAAGCAGATGGGACCCCTGGGTTGGATCTTAACGTGGCAGAAGCCTGGCAACTGGGCTACACGGGCAAAGGAGTGACCATCGCTATTATGGATGACGGTAAGTGGGCAGTTGTTTTTTTGTTTTTTTTTTATCAGACCTTACCCACGCTGAATTAAGTGGCAGTTTAATTAATGGCACAGCAAGAAGAAGCCAAATTGCTTTTCTTCGGCTTAGATATAATAAGCGAAAAACAACCTTTTATCTAAATTATGCGTTCATTACAAAGAAAGGGCATTGTTCCGTTTCTTAAGGCGCTAGTACTTAAAAGTGCACTGCATAACATATTTCTAGCGGAGGGTCTACCACCTGCTTATCTCCATGGAAATGTTGTTGCTTTGTCGAGAATGTTCCGCAGTATAGATGAAACCTGTCGATCCCAAAGCCGCACCACAAGCATAACAATTCAGATCTGTGCAGAGTTGCCCCTATTCACTGAAGGTATTTGAAGGTATTACTGCATTTTTGAGCAATAGAAGCAAAATTAATGAATACAAGATCGATATGTTTCAGACTGGTGAACACTCCAGGCAAAGCAATAACTTCTTTAAAACTACCATCTGCAAGTTTATTTATTTTTTTCACAAGTAGATGGCAGATGTGAAACCTGTTACACCTCCCCCTTAACCTCACCTGACTTTTGTTCATGCATCACGTGGAGATATGTGAGAATAGAACATAGAGTAATGCTATACCATGAAACATTTTAGTGAAAAAAATCTACCGTAATTTCCGGACTATAAACCGCTACTTTTTTCTCACACTTTGAACCCTGTGGCTGATAAAATGATGTGGCGAATAAATGGACAGATTCTTTGATTAGCACATTGTCCATTCATATATACAGTCTGTGGTTTGGCAACACAGCAGATATGCCCAGCCTGAGTGCAGAAAACACTGCTGTCTGTGCAGGTAACACATGGATCTAGGGTTAACATGAAGTTGCTACACTAGCTAGCGATATTGTCAGCACACTCAAACAGTTTATCGCCATGTAATAAAATAAGTTATGATGCTAAATGAACATTAGGGAGGGGGAAACATCTTACCCGTATGCGTAAGTGACGAGAAGAAACGTCTCAAACTTCAGTAGCTGGACATCCACTCATAACTGATTGATAGAAATAGCCCAGCCCCTGAGAGAGAGTCTGAAATCTGCTGAAATCCTCCAAGACACTGATATGAAGACAAGACAGGACAGCGGCTCTTGTAGGAGTCATGCGACATAGAGTGCGGGGAGAGACGGGGAAATGCACTGAGGAAAATTCTAGTTTGATTGCGTTTTAAAAATTATTTTGCATAAAAATACATGAAAAAATACAATTGATGTGGCTGTGGAAGAAGGAAACAGAGCTGCTGCACGTGAGCTCGGCATAAATGAGTCGATGGTGAGATTTTGGCGATGACAGCGTGACAAACTGACTCAATGCAAAAAGACAAAAAGCAGACGACTCGAGCTTGAAAGCTTTCTTGAAGATGTGGACAACTGCGACTTATATTCAGGTGCGGCCTATATATGTACAGTTTTAAAATTTTGTTAAATTTTTGTTGATGCGGCTTATATTTAGGTGCGCTCAGTAGTCTGGAAAATACGGTATACAAATGTGCTTAAAACATTAGAAAAAAGTGTGGTCTCACATCTCCATAAACCTTACTCTTACTTTGCCTAAATGAGGGCCTCCACCAGCACGTCTCCATAGAAATTGTGTCAATTTGGCTATAATATTCCACAGCATTGCTTAAAACATATCTATCTCCATGGCGAATGTTCAAGTAATTCCATGAAATCATACAGGTGCCATTTTCAGAAAGTTATACATTGTTGCTTTAAAGTGTAAACGCAACTTGGCTTATGATAACTTGACTGTGCCAATAGTTCTTTTATCATTTACGTGTGCTGAGACTTTCTATTAGGGGTGTAACGATATCCAAGTCTCACAATACGATATTATCACGGTATGAACCTCAGGGTACGATATTTATTGCAATATCATGGGAAAGCTCACAATATGGTGGGGAGTCTCACAATTAGGGATGTAACAATATCCAAATCTCTCGGTACGATATTTATTGCGATACTTTGTGGACAAAACTGTTAATATGCTGCTTTTTCCTCTTAAAATGATTTGACAGGACTTAATCCAAAGAACTAAGACTTTAAAGTGCTTAGAGCTGTTATTTCTTCTTGTAGTCTGCACTGAAATGGAGCAAAGCATCCTAGTCAATGTAGTTCCCTCTGTCTTTTTTTAGCTATTGCTCCACCATCACTCTTAAGTTAAGCAAAGAGACTTGTGATTCGATATATAATGTGATGGTCCATGACATCATTATGAGAACTCTAACGATATCACAATATTTCGGTTATTGGTACATCCCTACTTATAGTGTTTTCCGTAAAGCTGTCTTAGAACCCACCAGGCATAAAAAGTTGTATAAAAAAAGGTTTATTCCTTCTATTTTTGAATTTTCTGACAAATTAGTCTATTACACACTATTGAAATGCCATGACATATTTGTTATTCCAACTGACATTTTAGTCATAACCAGCAAGAACATCTAATTTCAGTGTTCTGTCTTTTGTTCTTTTTTTTTTTTTTTTTCAGAATCGCAAAATCACCTTAGTCACAAAATTACCTTTTGTGTTAACCAGGCAAATCTTTCACAACACAATTTCTCATTTCTTTCCAGGAATCGACTACCTTCACCCCGACTTGGCATCGAATTACGTAAGTACCCTTTGTCCCTCAGTGCCAGTCACTATGCCGTGTCTCAGATGTGGGGGGGCTTCCTGTGGCTACCCCTTTGGCCTGACAGGTGCTTTCACAGCTCCTCTAATGGCTGCCCAGTCTCCTTACGTTTTAGGGAAGGACCAGGGGAGGGGGAGAGAGAGGGAGCGAGGAGGCAGACGGTGGACCAAGCTGTTTAATGTTAATGCACCTCTCACAATGGCAGGCCGATCTGTCACAAGGCGCGATAATGCCAGGGTAGTTGGCGCTGCATAATGTGAAGCTTCGACTCCAGAATGCTGATAAAAAAAACATAGAGGACGAGATGGACTGCTTAAATACGACGTGGAAATGCATAACTTTGATCGAACAATGAGCTACGTTCACCTGACGTCACAACATTGAGTAATATTGTGCTGGAAGGCAAGTAGGAATTCTGTGATACAGTTTGCCTTTTGATGCCTGAAAGCTTTACAAATGTGATTATTTTAAATGGCCCATATCACAATGTCATTTTCTGATCTATGTTATAATGTTTCATCATCACAAACATACCTGGAGTTGTGTGTCATGTATTTTATTCACACATGTTTAACACACAAACCCTGCATATTTAGTTCTTCTCTCAATCAGAAAACACCAGTGGCAAAAAACTGTTGTTGTCTTAGGCACTTAGACACTTCGCCTACCTTGCCTAGTAAGAAAGCGGAGTATGCATGAGTGCCTGTGATGACTGGAGGGGCCGACGGTGCAAATTGGCAGCCTTGCTTCTAGGGCAGCTGTGGCTACAATAGTATTTTACCACATGATTAATAAATTAGAAAACTCTGTTCCACTTTGTGATGTCATGTGGTGATACAGAAAGAGCTCCACTGTGTGTTTAAATTCCTCCCATCTTTACTAAAATCATTTGGATTATCTCATCCCTGGAATTTCTAATCTCTACTGAATTCAAAGTAAAAAAAAAATGCTGTTAACTTAAAGTACCACTACATGACATCACAAGGTGGAACAGAGCATTTTAAGCTTTGGAGATGTAGACAGACTAAGAATAAAGGATTATTCAAAATGTGTGAATGAAACAAAACACAACTCCAGGTATGTTTTTGATGAGGTGACAGCATTATGCTCACTAGAGTCAATTTTGTGTAATACAGGCCCTTTAAAGTAGTTACAGCAATTCAAATGTCTGTAGTGGAAGAAATGGAAGACAAATAAGTATAATGCCTTATTGTGGAACATTCCAGGCAGCTACAACAGACAAGTAGGCAGTGATGACTCCATCTAAAGAGTAACATAGTCTTTATTTTTACTCTCTTGAAAATGCAAAAATCAGAACTAGTTCATTTCAAAAGTGTTTGCAGCAGTCTGAAGTTATTCGTCACTTTTCCATTAGCATTCCTGGCATCCTCGTTATTCACTGCAATTAGTTTGTAATGCGTTTCATAACTTTCAAAGACCAGAGAATCTTTACAGTGAAGCTAATGTCGTCACAATAAAACTACAACAACTGGCATGTTAACAGCACACTTCCTGGTTCTCAGATGATAAAAGTCTTTAGAATTTGATGTAGACAGCAAACAGCAAAACTATATTTAAATTTGGTTATTTATTTCAAAAAAAGCAAATCCCCCACAGAGTTTAAAGGTGCAACTTTTCTGGTGGAGGGTCTGCTATCTTTTTGTCTCCATGGAAATGTTTTTGCTTTGTCTAGAATGTTCCACAGTATAGAGAGTAAACCTATCTATCACGAGGGAGACAAGCAGGTTACAGCACTATGTTACATTACAGTTCAGATCTGTGGAGAGTCACCTTATTCACAGAAGGAATTAACAACAAAAACACTCGTAGTGAATGAATGCTAGATGGATATGTTTAATGTCATACCATGGAACATTCCAGGCAAAGCAATAACATCACCATGGAGACAAGCAGGTAGTGAACCTCCAGAAACCTTTAATAGTCTGTTGATGAACGCAGCTTATTAGCCAGCAAATTTTTCATCATTCAAGCGTGACTCATGGTGCATTTTGTTTCATTACTTCTCATTTAATAATATTGCATTTCTCTTTCAAACCAAAATTTCTATTCTCATCTGTAGTACAAAAAAAAAAAAATGTTACGTGACAAAGCATCTCAGTGTTGCTCAACTGTCTGCTCTAGGCTAACCACTATGTTCTATCATGGTTCTTGAACAACAATGGCCCAAAATAACAGGAAAATCGCAGATGTGGGAGCGTGCTTCAGTGGAGGACTTGTGTGACTGGAGAATGAAGAGAGAGAGAGCCACTGCATGTGTGATTAGATGCTCTTCAAAGGATCCTTCCACAAAACCTATGATAAAAAAATACTTTAACCTAGCTTATGTGTAGTTACAATAGCTGGATATTATGCAAGCTTGCGACATTATGAGCTGCTATTGTTCACGGCCTCTCATTCAGAGTAACCCTGGCCTATGCTATATTAAAGGGTGCTATTTCTGATCTATGTTATACTGTTGTTTACGCATCATAAATATACCAGGAGTTGTGTTTTGTTTCATTTACACATGCTTAACACATAAACCCTGCATGCTGAGGCTGAGTACTCTCAAACAGAAGTCATGTGGTGATACAGGAAGCGCTCCACAGTGTTTTTAAACTCCACACGCCTTCACTAGAATCATTTGGATAATTTCAGCCCTGTGATTAGATGCTCTTCAAAAGGATCCTTCCACAAAACCTATGATAAAAAATACTTTGACCCAGCTTACGTGTAGTTACAATAGCTGGATATTATACAAGCTGGCGACATTATGAGCTGCTATTATTCATGTCTTCTCATCCGGAGTGATCCTGACGCTGTAACAACTCCCGTAATATGTTTGATAGCAGAGTGAGGGGAACTGTTTGTGTGCTGAGGTGAGAACTCATTAAAAAAATTTATGGCAGATTTATCAGGAAATATGGACTCTGTCTGGAATAAATAGACCTATGCAAATTTGAAGCTTGTGGAAATGCTATGGGAGTGCTTTGTTTTTGGTTTGTGCAGTGAAAAGAGACATTTATAGCTAGGCCTGTCACAATAATATACTTTTTGGGGTCAGTATGTGTCTTGTCTACATTTTCTTAGACATAGACAAACTGTATTGATCCACTGCATGTGAAGGGTACCAAGCCTTACATTTTTTGCTATATTAAAGGGTAGATATTATGCTATAACTGTGTTGATCCACAAGGGAAATTATTTGGACACAGTAGCTCACACGTCACAATATATAATAATATAACTCACCTCTTCTCCCTGACATTTAGTAAAAGCTAGTCAGGTTATCTTGGTGTTTTTATGGTAGTTTTCGCATGTTATCTGTATATATGTATATGTAACTGATTCTTCTGTTTTGTTGACTTGTATGTGAAGCACTTTGGTCAGCTGAAGTTGTTTTAAATGTGCTATAAACTTGAATTGAATTGAATATTATAATATACTATATAATAACAAAGAGAAAAAATATAGATGTAATAGTACATTCTAATAAATAAGTAGCAAAAATAGCAAGAGACTGGTGTCAAGTAAGGCGTAATTATATTAATTTATATGCACAAGTAAAAAAAAGAAATATATGCAATACATCTCAGCTTTATATAAGAGGTCGTAAGGAAAAACAGTGTAAAGATGATAAAATGATAGACAGGACATAGGATTATCTGTTACATGGTGTTATGACCCAGCTCGCTTAGGGTGAGGGAAGTAACAAAAACAAAACAAAAAACAAGATGTTAAATGGAATAAATTAAATAAGTAAATTAACAAAACAGACTAGAATATACAGAGAATACTCTAAACTAAGAAACAGAACAACAGAATTAACAGACAACAAGTTGTACCACAAAATGGGTCATGCAGGCTTACACAAAATGAGAAAAGAAAACTAAAACACAAGTTCCCAAAATTAAACCACATAAGCTCATAAACAGAATTGAGTGACCAAATAAAAAAAAAAAGACACAAAACAGAACTAAACTACAGACCTAGACACAAACACAAAGACAAATTGGCAGACTGGCCACCAATGCCAGCAGCCCCAAACAGGTGCTGGCAATCTCTTTAAATAGGGGGAGGAGACTGGAGGTGAGACAGGATTGGCCAGGTGTAAACGTGTTCCACCAATCACGGATCAGGGCTCCCACACCATGATCCAGGACAGCCAGCAAAATAATTTAAAGCACACACAACACCTTACAATTGAAGGACTGGGGCTGTAACACATGGTTACAAAAAGAAATGGACAGTCTTCTTTATTTGGTGATAATTAATGTATAGTTTCTCTAAATCAAAGATGCATTAAGTGTGACCATGATAAAATGGTAAAATAGACCTGGGATTGGTGCATAAAAAGACAAAAAAAAATTTAAAATTGCTTTAACACTATTATAAACATTGCATTTACATCTCTTTCTCAATGTAAACCCAAAAACGAAGTCCCTATTTTATCTTCATGTCAGACCACAGCTTGTCCTACTACACTATAAAGCACTTAACTGTAGAAATGTTTATCTTTGGCCATTGTGGCGTCATAGCTGTTACCGTGGCAACTTCCCAAATGTTAGCCGGAGTGAGTGGGCCCAACAAACAACAACATCTTCCCTCCGAGGGGACACACAATCCAATAACACTCCCCCGCGCCCTTTCTCTCATTTTCTTTGGGAGACAATAGAGAAAGGTCAAAACAGTCGATGTTGCTGATAATTACAGGGAATCCTCGCCACATTCACTAAGACAATAAAAGACATCTGTGATACAACAAGTCTATATGCCCCTAAAACTCCCTGCTATAAATAGGCACACACATTTTAAAGTCTGAATATATTGCTGAAGTAAATATAAATGATAAATGATAATACTGGAACTACTTTATGCTCTGGACACAAAATTCCAAGAGCAAATTTATACCACTAAAACGATTCTGTGTGCATATGTTTTTCACTCAGACTTGCTTTCTGGATTATACTGTATTCGTTATTGGTATTTTTATTCAAGGCCCAAATTCTTAAAACTTGAAAAGCCTGCATAATTAAGCCAAAAGCTAATTTTGAGAAGGCTTGTCAAATATTATAAGTCCAAATTTTTACAAATGGAAAAAATGTGCAGCGGCATGTTGCTTATAATAGAAGACCATTACTTTTGTTTTCATCAAGCAAGGCCAGTGCAACTATAGAAATGAAATAAAAGTCCATCCACTTAATAATGAATAATGATGTTTGGCTCATACTTGACTGTTTTGCATTGTATTCTGTTGCTTTCAGACATCATTGCTTCAGCCAGTGGTTCTCAACCTTTCTTTAGTCGGAACCTCCATAATAACTGTTGGCATTTGATTCCCAAACACAAAATAAAGGCTAACCGCGAAATGATAAAGCTGCCTTCTGTCTATCTATCAGTTTGATTTATTTGCATAACATAAGACTAGATACATCATTATTAACATTTATTTATTCAGGGGAAACTCAGTGAGAGAAAATACCTCTTTTTCATGAGTGCCCTTTTCGTTACAAAAGATAAATGACTCTAGAGCAAAAGTAGAAGTCTACATTACCACTGCATCTTGTTTAGCACATTTGGATGGTAAATGGTTGATATTATGCTATTTTCTGATATTGTTCCCTCATCTCAAACATGCTGTGTTTTGTTTCATTCACACATTTTCAACACAACCTCTGCATATTTACGAATCACCGTATCACCGTATCAGAAATGATTTGCGTCCAGACATGTCATGTCTGTGTCCGCAAGCCTTCCTTATCCACACAGCTTTACCCATATTTACTTATGTTTTACAGAAACGAAACTTAAAACCACATGGCTAATTTGCATAAACTAAGCGCACATAAAACAGCTTCCTATTGTGTGCTGATGCGGTTCAGCTTCTGTCGGACTAAAGGACATGACTCAGTGAAATATATGTGTTGTTTCTGTGACACAGGGGTGTTCTGCTAATGTTGAGTCTGTGCTGTGCTTCTATCATGTTGGAGATGGTTCATGTTAAACTTTTCAGAGATTATACGTCTGCAGGTCATACGCATAAACTGTATATATGAATGGACATATATTCTAGCCTCTTAGCGTTTTGACGGTGAATTACTTCACGGTGCATAGACCTACATCAGCGTATCAATATTTTCAGACATCCACACAGTGCCGGATCAGATCCTTAAGCAGAAGGAGCTGGCAGCACCAGATTGTTCCGTCTCTGGAGCCGTTTTCCATTGGATTAGTGTGGACGAGCACTGACTCCACAACAAAAACAACTCAAATACGTACTAATGTGGATGGGGCCTAAGTTCTTCCCTCAAACTGAAAACACTTTTCCAGCTTATGATGTCATGTGGTAATACAGGAAGTATATACTGTGTTTTTAAATGCCATACACCTTCACTAGAATCATTTGGATAATTTCAGCTCTGGAATTGCCCATTTCTACTAAACAAAAGGTAAAAGGGTAGCTGTTAACATGAAAATTATCAGTACGAGACATCACAAGGTGGAACAGAGTATTTTGAGCTTTGAAGATGCAGATCAATAATCAGAATTATACAGACGTGTGTGAATGAAATACAACACAACTCCAGGTATGTTTTTGATGAAATAAGAACATTATAACATGACTTAGAGCTCACAGGGGATAATTTTGTGTCTCCAAAGTTCTTAAGATTGTCTCCTAAAATGCCTAACCTAAAAATGCATGGATAATTTATTATATATCAGCTGACTGACTTAAATATAAAAATAGTTTTGCCAGCAATCACACTGCCTTGCTTGATTAGGCTCGTTTTCAGTCCTATTTCTGAACTGGGCCTTTCATAGTCTTGGCTATGTGGAGTAGCCCTCTGAGGCCGTGGTCAGTGGTTGCTGGGTCAGTCACTGGTTGCTGGGGAAAGGTGAGGAGCCTGAGTGCACCCAAACACATTTAGCTGAAGCAGGTCGCTCACAGGACAGCAGGGGGAGAGCAGGTCTGATTGATGGCAGAAGATATGAGCTTGAAAAGCGCAGCGAGTGATTCATGGAGACTGGCCCGTGTCATTTATTACCGAAGCTCAGCACTTTTCAGTCCATTTAATGAAAAAAGAAAGAGAGAGAAAAAACACCTACTGCTCTGCAAACTGTTTGGGAGCAGGGCGTCCTTTCAAATCAAGCGTTCATGTGGTGAATAATAATAACATTTCAAAACTCCATTACCTGTTTGATATCGAGAGGAGTGGGGGAAAAAAAGAAAATTGTGTTAAAGGAAAAATTGCTGTGAAATGTATAAGGCCAAAACTCTGAATTGCTTTAAAGTTGCGTTGCGTGACTTTTCTGATGAAGGCTACGCCAACTACTTGATGTTATTGCCTTAAATGTTCCACAGCATTGATTTAACTTGCTGTTAACTTTACTGTCACTCCAGTAATGGCAAAACTCTGCACTGGTCTCTGAGAGCTGTGAAAAGTTTTTTTTTTTTTTTTTTAAACTGACAGTGAATAATTCAGATGCTCAGAATGCGTAAGGTAAGGAATGCATTTAGATCACTGCGAATGGTTTAAAATGAACTAGTTCTGTTTCAAAGACAGTAAAAATGAGGTACAGCACCTTTTAATATCTGATTCTGAAAAAAAACTAACAACTTAAAAATCTAATAACTTAATAAAACAGAAATTCACTGTTATTTAAGGCATCAGTAGCAGTTCGAAAAGGAAGCTGTGCTTAGCGTATTCTCTTGTCTGAGTAGGTCTGCTGTTTATAGGTGCACTGTGAGTTTCTCTGAACATAAAATTGTAAAATAACAGTTGTAGCTTGGTTAAAATAATGTTATACAAAAAGGTGCACTATGTAACTTTATAACACTGCCTGCTTGTCTCCATGGAGATATGCCTGGAATGATCCTCAGTATGTTGTAATGTTGGATCTATCTTTCGTTTATTGCTCATTCATATGTTACATTTACATTGAAACGAATCATGATTTGCTTCCCGACACGTTTCTGTGTCTGCAAGCCTTCCATATTCACACAGCTTTGCACATATTTGTTTATGTTATACAGAAACAAAACTTAAAACCACACATAAACTAAGTGCTCAAAAAACAGCTCGCTCCTTGTGTGCTGATGTGGTTCAGCTTCTGTCGGACTAAAGGACACGATTCAGTGGAATATGAGTGTTCTTTCTGTGACAGAGGGGTTGCAGCAAACGATTTTTGAGCCGAGGAAGATGGCAAGTGTGAAAACAATCTTTTTGTGGACCTTGTACTAGCAAGTAGTTCTAGCTAAGCTGTTTCCCGTTTGTCTGTTTTCCGCAATAGCGTCACATGACCGATGTCACGAACCCAGCGAATCAGGAAGGCACAAGTCACAGTGACGTGGTCCAATAACGACGCAACTAGAGCTCCTACACACGCCCACACAGTGCCAGATCAGATCTGTACTCAGATGAATTCGTGGGAGCTGACGGAACCAGATCATTCCGTCTTTGGAGTTTTCAGTCGGATCAGTGTGAACGAACACTGCAGCCACAACGAAAATGACTCGAATATGTACTAGTTTGGATGGAGCCTTAGTGTAATAGGGTTCACTTACTGTAGCTCAGTTTGGTGGTCTGCTTGTCTCCATGGAAATATATTAGTTCAATGGCTTTCTGGAACATTCAAGACAAAGCAGTATAATCTATGGAGACAAAGTGGTGTGCCTTTCACCCACATACTGTATATATCGGAAGTGAGCAGGGGCGTGGTTTTGGCTTCATCGACTCCAGCTCCAATTTACTTAGTATTGAAAAAACGTCACCCCTTAGTCTTTAACTGCTGTCGTCAGACTCGTCATTTTGGTCTTAAAATGTTTGTATTAATGCGCTCGACATGATCCTGGTGTTTTTATTTTGCCTTTTTGTCCTCAAATCAGTTCCTATTCCTAATATAGAACACTGCTCCAAATTTGCCCTTATAACTGCTAGCCTCTGTTAACTTCACTTGACTGGAGTCAAATGCTACAGGTACCATCATTCTCCCTTTGCCCACTTTTTTTTATATAGCCTATGCTTCTACTGAAAAAAATAACGTTTTAATACTTTGCAGCTCATGTGGTCAACATTCCGTGGGGGTGTGATGTTAACTGGAAGCACTGCTCTATCTGAGGCTTTGGCAGACTGTAATCTGAGCTTTATTTAATTAGGAAAAATAGAAAACAAATGGATAGCTCCAATTGAAAAGCTTAATTCAATCCCATTCTAAACCCGTCATCATGTCAGTGCCAGTGAGCTGACCTCACTGATATCTCTGTGTTCTAATGAATGACTTCCTGACATGTTACTGGACTCCATGCAAATCCTCCCCCTCTCTTTGACCTTCTCCGTGGTTACCTTTTCTTTACCTGACACACACGCTACGATGTTATTCCATTAGGTCAGGTAACTGTTGCTGTTTGGCCTGTCTGCGCTGGACTGAGTCATCTGGTCTAAATGCCAGCCGTCCACACTGTCAGAGAAGAGACTACCCCCAAGATTAATCTGATGGGCTGAGCTGTGCTGGGCTAATGACTCTCCATACACACATCACTATGTACCTGTTACACACTCAGAGAAATATCGACTGTTATACAAATCAAATTACAGGCAGCTGCAGGGAGAACAGTGAAATGGGCAGGGACTGAGGGAGTAGATACGAAATACACTAGAGATACAGGTTCAATATATGAATTTACAGTAGGAATTCTTTGGCTACGTAGGCTGTGTCCTTCAAACCGACCCATACTTATTACATTGACTGCATTAAAGCGTTGGCATTGGCTTTAAAATATTTGCGGTTGCTGTTTGATATAGCTACAGAAGTATGCAATAAAGATAAGAATATGATCATTTATTATTTTTATTTTTCAGCGCTGACTTATTGTGCAAAATCAAGTGATTGAGTGGAGTGATTCATGCATGTTTGTGTAATCTTGAATACCTTATTTTCAAAACTCCAACTCTTGTTCTCACCACCATTTTGGTACAAAATGATGACCACTCACTTGTTGTCATTCCAGCTAAATCAGTTCTTTATGGTCAGATTGTGTTAAAACAAAACTTAAGTCTAACTTGAGTACCAGAGCCTCCAGTTAGCATCGCACCTCCAGAGAATGTTGATGACATAAGCAGCAAAGTATCAGCTGTATCAGTGTACACAGAAAAAACTGGAGGATTAAAATTTGAGCGTAAAATATTTGTTTTTAACACAAAAAGTGTTATTTTAACTATTTGAAGTTAAATAGGGGTTCAAGTTGGGGTTATTTGCTAGAGTTGATATGGTTAATTCAACTTCCCTTAGTGTCCATTCAGCTTCCCTACCTCCCACCCACCACTTCAAACTCCAGTGAGAGAAAACCAGTTTGAACCACTTTTGTGCATAATTTCATCTTAAATGAACTAAAATTAAATGTAAAAATAAAACACCTCTGTGTATTGTTTACCTAAATCAGGATAACCCTACAAAGTTATCTGTTTACTCTCAAAACGTTAAGATAACTCTTGATTTCGGGGTTAAACAGGAACTTGGGTCCAGTGTTATTTAATATTTCCAAAAATGTTAAATTAACTCTAGAACAGATTGGACTAATTTAAACCCTGAGAAAATTATAAAATTGATTCTGTGAGAGTCAATTTTAACAGTCCACTTTTTTGCTGTGTAATTACTATGACATTCCTGAAAAATTACTGTAAAAATACCTAAAATGTATCAAATTTATTACATAAAAACTTCCTTGGAAACACTGTTTTTCTGGGTCTGACTCTCATTTCTTGTCTCCCTGTGTTTCGTTTGGCTTTCTAAATGTCGCCCTCTGATCTTTGCAGAACGCTGATGCCAGCTATGACTTCAGCAGCAATGACCCGTATCCATTCCCTCGCTACACGGACGACTGGTTCAACAGGTAAAGTAAAGCACAGACACACACTCACACACACACACACATGCACAGACACATACACATGAAAATATATATTAGAAAAAAGAGCTAGAAAGAGATGCTGTTTCTTACATTGAGCAAAATATATTGATTTTGTCCTCCCATACTTCCATTAAGACTACAGCAGAACAAACAAAGCTTTTGTTCTGGACCGGCACTAATGCGATAATGTATTTATACTAGTGTTAAATGTCTAATGCTAATGCTAATAAAAAATAAAAAAGATATAAAGTGGTCCCTCGTTTGTTGCGGGGTTACGTTCTAAAAATAGCCCGCAATAGGTGAAATCCGCGAAGTAGTCTGCTTTATATTTTACAATGATTATATCTGTTTTAAGGCTGTAGAACCTCTCACCACACACTTTATACACTTTTCTTACACAGGACAGTTTTAACACTTTTTGCATCCCTCTTAAAACTTATTGCTGCTGTCGTCTTTATGGTGTTTTCCTCCTTCTTTATGTAACAAACCGAAGATTAATTTATTCCGTAATAGAGCCCTACAGCACAGAGTCCTGCACAGGTCCATTTTTGGAAACCCACACCCGCGCAGTACAACACTGCACCCGCGCAGTATAACACCGCACCCGCCCGTTAACCCGAGATTATATATCAAACTTTTGTGCTGCCTACACCACGGACCAAACCAAGACTAAACCAAGACTAACCCAGGACTAACCTAGGACTGATTCAAAGACTGAAGAAGAGGTCTAACCAGGACTGAACTAGGACTAAAACAGGACTAAACCAGGACTAAACCAGAACTGAAACAGGACTTACTGTCGGTACAGGCTCGGAGTTGACCGCAGGAGAAAGAACCAACTGAGAGCTCAGCACCTCACGGAGGTAAGAGCGGCAATTGCTCAGCCGTGCTTTGCGTACACCCTGCTTGGGGTTCTCTCTCTTAAGTCCAAGATTAGTCCTGGTTTAGACCTGGTTTAGTCTTGACCCACCTGTAATTATTACCCACATTCATATGCTATAAAAAAAAGCATCCAAAATTGCACTTTAAAAAAATCCGTGAAACAGCGAGACCATGAAAGGTGAACCACAATATAGCGAGGGACGACTGTAATGAACAAAAATGCATATTATATATATATTAAAAATCGTACACAATTATTAACCTTATAAAACTCTTCCTGGAATGTTCTACAGTCTGGCATTAAACGTACAGTATGTGCAGGTGTTAAATGAGCTTGCTGTTTCTTACTGAGAACAGGGTTGCCAGATCTGACCTGTTGGAGCCTCTATTGATTTTCTCCCCACATACTTCCATTAAGACATAATAGGGCAGTAAGTATAAACAAAGCAATTGGTCTGGACCATCACAATAGAAAACCCAGAGGCAATTTTTACCTCGAGCTTTGGACGAGATAAGAGCACAGTTACAACAACACGGGATTTTACTCTTCTCACTGCTTTTGACCCTTCTGCTGATAACATCCTCTATCTCCAAAATCACAAAGGATGAGCTACTTCCACTGCAACATATGTCAACAAGGAGTCTCCAACTAAAACAAAGCCATGTTTTTTATCCTCCACTTCTTCCTCCTCTTCCTTTTCTTCCTCCTCGTCCTCTTTCTCTCCCCCACTCTTCCCTCTTCTTCTCCTCCTTCTCCTCTTCCTGCTCTTCCTCCACCACCTCTTCCTCTTTTTCCTCTCTCCTCTTTCTCCTACTCCTCCTCTTTTTCCACCTCCACCTCCTTCTCCTCTTCTTTCTCCCTTCTCTTCCTCTCCTCTTCTTTTCCCTCCTCTTCTTCCTCCTCATCTTCCTTCTCCTTTTTCTCCTCCTCCTTCTCTAATTCCTCTTCTTCCTCCTCCTCCTCCTCTTCCTCCTTCTCTTCCTTCCTCCTCCACCTCTTCTTCCTCCTCCCCCTCCTCTTCCTCCTTTTCCACCTTCTGTTCCTCCCCTTCCTCTCCCTCTTCCTCCACCTCTTCCTCCTTTCTCCACTTCTCCTCCTCTTCCCCTCCCCCCTTCTCTTCTCCTCTTCCTCCTCCTCTCTCCTCTCTTCCCTCCTCTTCCTCCATCTCCTCTTCTTTATCTTCCTCCTTCTCCTCCTCTCCCTCTCCTTCCTCCTCCTCCTCTTCCTTTTTTTCCTCTTCTTCCTCCTCCTCCTCCATTTCCTCTCTCCCCTCCTCTTCATCTTCCTCCTCTTGCTCTTCCTTCTCCTCCTTTTCCACCTTCTCCTCTTCCTCCTCTTCCACCCCCCCCTCTTCTTTTTCCCCCTCTTCTTCCTCCATCTCC